>NW_022639493.1:1746505-1833919 GCF_010583005.1 Odontomachus brunneus | reverse complement strand
CCCCCCCCCCTCTCCGATTGATTTAATTAAATTCGCCGATCGCTGGCGCATTGAATGTCATCGCCGATACGCGCCTCTTCCTCCGCCGCCTAGTAATTTTGTCATTTAGTAGGGAGGGCCATAATGAGATCACTTCAAGGAATGCGCTAATGGGGCGATATTGGAATTACATTCTCGCTTCAATCGATGAAATGAATTGGTTATGGATCAGTTCACGCGAGTAACTTATGAAGCATTCGTTGACAATCATACACCTAGAAATATACAATCTTATCTTTAGTGGAAATCCTCTTATATATAGAATGACCTAACATTAGATTCTGAAATATATGTGTTGTTTTTTACATTACAGAAAGATATGTGAAGAATAAGTTGTGCGGTTGGGAGGATAGACTGACTTATTTCTTCCAATCACACAATTTATTTTTACACATTTTCCTCTAATATAAGAGATAACGGAGATATTTTAGAAACTAACGTTAGGTAACGTGACTCATTCTATTTATCACCCCAAGAGGAGTTTTCTAAAACTAATAGGAAAAAATATTCTAAGCACAATATTCATAAAATTGGAGAAGAAATTTTGTCTATTATCTATAGTTTATAACATGTTTTGTTCTCAATAGAAATGTCTTCTGATAAGAGGACATTTTGCTTCAAATAAACATATTCCTCTTGATTCAAAAGAGGAAACAAATTAGAATAATATCTCGTAGATTTCCTAATAATAGTCCATTTCATTAGAAGAGGGATACTCTTTCGGTAAGAATTTTCGCTTAAAATATAAGATTGTAGAAAATGGGATCTTGCAAGTAAAATTTTTTTTATTTAGGGTTGGAATATTTTTCTTTTGATTCTAGAAGAACTTTCTTGAAGTCGTACGCAAGAGGATTTCCGATAAGAACAAGATTATATATATTTGGATGTAGAAATATATGATCAAGTAACAAATTATAACTTCGGTCGGAAGAACAGTAAGAGTCACGTAAGCAGTAAGGTGTGCTAATAAAAGAAACTATTGGCGTTATACACCTGTGAATAGTCCCACGTAAATATCTGACTTAAATAATTCATTAGCGACATCAAAAGTGTCGCCGTCAATTAAAATGAGATAAAGTCAGAGTTAACGATTCCACGATTTTTAATTTATGTAAAGTGATCGACGTTACTCGCTTTATTCGAGACAAATCTGACACCCGTCAATAAAAGACATTCGTTAAAAATGCAAAAAAGAAAGCACGCGGAGGAGCGAGTATTTCGGGCAGTGTTATCGGTCGCATTTCGTAACGAAGCATGCAGAGAAGGGAGAACGTAAAGATCGAATCTGGACTGACGAAAATAGTCGCGAGCGGCTTATCGACATCTTAGACGACGATCGGTGATATTCCGCGATGAAGTAATTGCGAGTCGCGAGACAAGACGGGAAACGCTTCCGGTAATGAGCCCTAACGGGAATTAATAGCAGGGCGGGGGCGCGCGATTACGTGCCGCGCCATGAATCGACGCTTATTACAGACGTTGAATTTGAAATCAATCTCCATTAATGAGATTTATAATTAGGGACAAGGTCCGCCTGATGATCCGGGAGCGAAAGAGCCGGCCGCCGCTGTTGCTGCTGCCGCCACCTCGCCGGCGAGATCCACACCGGGCCCCTCTTCTCTGGTCGATGAAGAGAGAAAAAGAGAGAGAAAGAGAGAGGGGGGGGGCTGTGAATAGACAATAATTATTCTTTAGTAAATTATCGAGCCTACACAGCGCCACTTTTTCATGGCGATTTAATCGCGCTTAAGATACCTCTCGCGAGTTAACTCTGGCGGCGGCGGCGACGGCGACGGCGTGATCGGAGATCACGCGGGTGAGAAATCGAGCTCCCGCCGGAGAGAATTTATCGACCAAGGCCGTCTCCTTCGGAGGAGCCGGGATCGTCGTTTCTGGGTAATCACCTCGCAACAATGTTTAATCACGGCCGCAAATATGGAGCGTTATAAATCGACTGTGCAATCACACCGAGGTTCGCGCGCGAGAACACACACACACACACACATATACACACACTCATATACACGCATACATAAATACACACACACACACACAGCCGTGTAATGCGTATCGTCCGTTCGCGATCGCGTTCGCAATGACGGATCGCGTATAATTAATTGCCGACGATGATACATTGAAAGCGTGGATTTTTGCGAATCACGAGTACGAGTAGTCTTGATTACTCAAGTACAATGTGATAAATAAAGTGTCGACTTTTTGCGGCCTGTCGCTTGTGCCGAGCAAGGACTTGGTTGTGCTTTATTTCGCGAATGTTGAGGTCCATAACACACGTCCATATTATGTGTCACGCGGTGAAAAATCGGGTGGCTGCAATCGAGAATGTAGCGGGACCAGTGAAATATAAGCGGGAGTGTAAATAACGGCGATTATATATATCTTCTTGTGAAAAACGTGAAACTGTTACACCGAAGGAAAAAATGTTTAGTATTTGTATCTATAATCACACAGAGAAATAATTACTATAAATTATAGTCAAAGCAATTTTTTTAATTAAATTCTACTGTAACGTTAGTGATAACTTTATATGCATGTTATTACTACTATTGGAACAATCAAAAAATCGTATTGGAACAACCAAAAAATATCTGGTTTCAGCTGAAAATTGTACTTTAGGGAGTAGAATCCAAAGGATTCCGTTAAAGATATAATTGTATTTTATTGAGTGCGTGAGAATCGCTGATAACTACTCAAATGTAAAAGTCAAATGATATTTGTTACTTCCAATTATTATTATCTGGTACAAGAGAGACTACGCGTCAAAAGTGGAAATCGTAGTATGATATCCACTTTCTTCATTACACTGAGAGAAAAAATGATGGGTCTAACAATAGTTATAGTTACTTTTGGGCCCAGTTATATTTTTTGTAGTAAAATGGTAATAAGTAAAATGCATATAAGGTTATTGCCACTAATATTATAGTAGAATTTAATATGGTCTTTTCTTGACCATAATTTATAACAATTGTTTCCTCGTGTGATTATAGTTACAAATACCAAGTATTATTTTCTCAATATGAGACTACAGAAAATAGCACCTTGCAATTAGAGTTCTCTTTTTTTGGTGCTTGTTATGTAACACGATTGACCATACAAATATTGGATGTCATAGCCTGATTTAGACGTAGATCTCGACGGGAAAAGACCACGCGGTTCTTACAACGATCGGCTCAACGAATTGCTGGAGAAAAACGCGTCCCTTTGATGCTCTACTCAAGCGTAGCAATTTTTTTTAGCCACTTAACTCGCACTCGATACCCTCTTCTCTCGCTTTCTCCCTCTCCCTCTTTCCTTTCCTCGGAGAGGAACCGTTAAGCTGTTTTACGAGAGTCCACGTAATTCCTTCATCGCCTTCTTGTTCTTGTTTTTCTTCTTCTTCTTCCTCTTCTTCTTCGGAACCATGGCCAGACGCGCGAGAGAAAAAGAAAGGGGAGAATAAGAAGGACGGAAGGTTCAGGGCAGCGCTCTAATTGACCGCGACAAATAAATCATTACGAGGCGGCTTCTTTCTCATTACTATAGCGAGCGTCACGCTTTTACGCAATCTTCATCACCATTCATCGACGGTGCTCGAGCGGCATAAACAGAAGTCCGAGAATAAATTCCCTCGCCTCCTCCTCCTCTTTCTTTTCCTCTTCCTCCCCCTATCCCCCCCTTCCGCCCACCTCGATGTAATCCGTTCACGAGTGCCGGATAATTACGGGGCCTTTTATATCGGCGAGAACGATCATTTCTCTCATTCATAATCTAGATAATTAGATAGCACTTTTATGGCCCCGACCGTATTTCAAAGCGCGGTACGCTATCGTTGAGTTACGTCTCCCTCGACGGGAGCGAGACGGTGTAGCCTGCGTTTATTCGCGACAGGTGTTTCCTCGGAATGCAATATAATGCCAAGTGCGCTCGCCCGCTCGCTCGTCCGGGTTACACGCCGCGGGAGATTGCGCCGTAAAAATGGCCGGGGCCGTAGCCGTCGGGGTACCGGGGAAAACCGAGCAAATTATCTGTACTCGGGGCTGCTCACGGAAACGGTGAATGCCAGTAGCGACATTCAAAGCGTCGTTGAGGGAGTTTTGGTCGCGAGAGGCGCGACCACGAGGATTTATCTTAATTCTTGATGTTAGATCGCGTACTCTCATTCAGGAAAGGTCAGACTAAACAGGATATTTTCACCAAGATCTCTGTCCTCTCTCCAACAGAGAGACAGAAAAGAGTAGAGAGAGGAGAGCGAAGGCGAGAAAGGACAATTTTGAGTACCTTTGAACGAGGTGAGGGCGAGGAATCTCTTAACACGTCGCTTTAAGGACGTATTAAAAATGGCAGACGGCGGTGAGATCCGAGAGATACAGGCCGCGGTTTACTGTGGTATAAATTAGACTTGCTGTTCCAGTATAATCTGATATATTAACGAGTCAAACCTCGGCTTTTTCGCTTCTCCGTCTCCGCCGCCACTTTCTTGTCCCTACCCGTCTCCAGCGACGAAGACGAAACGGAATAGGGAGAGAATGCGGCCTGGCCGCGATGCGGACGGAAGAGGGATGCGAACGTGAAAACGGGAGAGAGAGGAAGAAAGCGAAAGGACGACGAAGGGACGTCGAAGCGCGACGCAGAGGCGCGAGCCCGCGGGACGTATCGTCGATTTTTACTTGCTTAGTATCTCGCTTATAGTATCGCAGTTTTTACGGCCCAGCGATTCCAGCAAGCTTAACGCCGTAATTGAAATTGTGGCCTTGCTTATCGGCCTGTCGTAACGCTGAGAAATGGATCTTTATTAGGGAGCCGCGCGCACAAGTAGCGATCGCGCGAGCAACCGTGAGGAGGAGGTAGGAGGGATTGAGGGGGGAAAGGGCATTCGGGCCAAGTGCGAGGGCGCTTCGGGAAACGGCTGAGGGCGAGATACGGTTCAGTGATTAAGATAAAAGGGAGAAGGAAAGGCATACGCGCAGCACTTCCTCGGCATTATATTGCAGAAACAAAATGATATCGGAGATTTAAATACTTGCAGGCGCGAACGCGAATACACGCCTTTATTACGCATTCTCTGTCTCAGTTCCTCTCTCTTTCAATGTCTCGAATTCGCCGGCTTTCCGTCCGTCTCGATCACCCTATCGTGAGTCTCGTAATGCAGGATCCGCAGGCGAACGTCGACTTTCGGAATGTCAGCGCTTATAAATTACGACAAGTGAACGAGAGGATGGCGCGACGAGGATACGTTTTTAAGCGTCTTCTCTGGTCGTGGATATTGTATAATAATAATACCCGTTTCTATGAGTTTTAGTTAACATAACTAGTTATTCCAACGGAATTGACCAATTTCTCGTTAGTCAGAATTAACAGATGCAATTCCGTTGGAATAACCAGCCGGTTAAATTAGTCAAAGTTTGTAGAAATACGCATGAGAGAAAAAAATAGTTGGTCTAAAATTATTTTTTGTCTCAACTATACATTTTATAGTAAAATGGTAGCAGTAACATGCACGTGCAACAAAGTTATTATTATCACTAACATTATAGTCGAATTTAATAAAAAAATGATATTTCTGACCATAATTCAGGTAGAAATTAATTTCGGGGCGTGCTCCGAGTCTTTAAAATTCCTAACTAAATATGCCCCAATTAGGCCTACCTTCGTTGGACCTAGATATAGCCAGGAAAGACAAATTCGGAATAGAATTTCGTGAATAGGTCTTGAGTAGACACTGACCTAAATACACTGAGAGAAAAATATAGTTGCTTTCGGTGTCAACTATATTCTTTTGTAATTTTAATCATAAAAATAGTTAGGAAAACCATTATTTTAGTAAGTGTTATTAGAAAGATGGTTCTTCTAATTACTTTTCTGGTTAAAATCACAAAAAAGTATAGTTGACGCCAAAAGCAACTATATTTTTCTCTCAGTGTATCTGTAACAAGGCCTGCTCTTGTTGGGCTTAGATATGATCAAAACAGGTAAATTTGGAATGGACGTAAGGAAGTATCTTCTAATAAAATTTCAGGGGCTCTTTCAGAAATATTGAAAATGTATTATTAATGTTTAAATTATTGGGACAAAATTCAGTTAGTGGAACATTTTTTTATCGTATATGTAGCTTAAAGTCATAACGCGAACGAAAGCATGAGATACAAAGTACACTAGAGAAATTGGCATAAGCGAATAGCGTACAGTGACATTTGCGAGCGATTCTGCTCGATCTCCTGCAACCTTCCTTTTACGCGGTACGCAGCACCTTGACCGCGGCGAGTTTCGACGGTAAATTCTTTAATGAATGCGAGATCAATTTTTCTTTGGCGAAACTTTATCGTTTACCGCGTTCTAACGCTTGTGAACTTGGCTCACAAGGCACTCATCGAACTTTTGTATTAACAGCAGCCTCTAATTAGCTCGTCCTCGTCACAAATCGCCCGACACGGAGAAAGAGGAGGAAAACTGCGTTCTCACCTCTCGTAGTGATTCGGCAATATCAATTCGATCGATAAGTAACTCAATAAAAAGAGACACAGAAGCTCGTCAATCCTCGTTACAACAATTTGTATTTCCATGCGGCGTCGGCGCGAGTAAAAAAAAATATTTAAAAGAGAGAAAACAATTCCAATAAAATTGGAGAAGCGACGGTCGCGCGCGCGGCGCGTTGCGCGCCGATTAAAATAATTGGAAATCTATTGCGAAAAAATATAGCGTCAGTCGCGAAACAATTGATCCCTCCGTGTCGATTCTTTTTTCCGCGTAATGCGGGACATCGAGCCGCGTTTGAATGATTTATTTGCCGGCTTTTTCGAGTGCGCGTTCGGTTGATTTGATTGAATTAACGTGCGCGCCAAATGGCGCTCGCGTGTTTCGCCCCGACGCGCGTACATGCTTATAATACGCCTGAACACACGCATGCACGCACGTACATTATCGGCGGGCCCACGAATAAACTATTCGTCCTGACGCTAACGGCGATCCAATTGGCAATCCGCTGTAACTTGTTTCCCTATCGGTCGCAATTCGAATGTATAAACTTGTTGTGGATAACGCGTCGCGGCGCGGTGTCGCTACGCCGATATCATTAGAATCCCACACGCTGAATTGTCATCGTACGTCCTCGAGTTTTCGGATGAGCCATAATCCGGATATCGGGCGAATTGGATGGTGAAGCGAGCGATTTTATACCGACGTGTCGCGTTCCCCGCTTTCGCGCTTGAAATCGGCGATTTCTCTCGTCAAGGTAGTTGTATCATGAAACGAATTTCGTGAGAATTTGATGAAACCTGCACCACGCTTACATTGAAATATTACCTAACTGGCCGCGTGATTAGAGAAATATTGACAATTCGAGAGCTGAGATATATTTGAAGCTAAAGTTGACACTTTTTATACCTGTTCCTTGGGATTAGCGTGCTATTTTTCATTTCTATTTTAATTCTTATAAACTTTGATATTACGGCTTTAATAACGACAACTATAATAATAATAAAGTCTAATATTCAGACATTATACATAAATTTCAGAATTATTAACCATCTTGTTTTCAAAATATTGCGATGGAAAGTTTATAATTCGTGGTAGTACATGAAGTATATCCCGCCAATAACTTAATAGATTCATGCACGCCATTATACTACATAAACTCGCCTGTTTTGAATGATAATATCCAAAATCGCCCAAGTTGATAATAATAAAAATTAAGACAGGATGAGAAAATCCGTCTTTACGCGATTAGAGAGAACGCAGTGAAGGACTTCGGCGATGTGATGACGCGAGTCTTGAAACAGGTTTAATGCACGCGCGGTTTCGACTCGCAGTCGGCTGGTCTCTTGGCCAAGTAGATAAAATCGGCCGGAATGATGCACCCGCTTTTCATTGCGCCGCGACCGATAAACAGTCGGCCATAACGACGTCGCAAATTATTGTCCGCAAAAATGCACGCGCTCGCGCATTCAAACGAGAGAGTGGGATGTAATAGGCCGCGTAATTATACGCCACGATAAGCTGGTTAAGACGATAATGATAGGCCAGGCGCACGTTTATGAATTTAGCGGCACTCTCGTGGACGCGTAACGCGGTTCGCGAAATTATTTCAGTTGGTATCCTCTCGCGAGAGAGAGAAAGAGAGAGCCGTCCCGCGGCCGGGATTTTTCGTTAATGCGCCAGTTATAACGCGACGTGTCAGCAAGTATTTGCTGTACGTGAAACAAGCGATGTGCACTCATACACGTAGGAATAATTCGTGTAATAGCAAATTGTAATTAAAACTGTTCGTAAAAGCAGGACGATTCCCACGGAGTCTTAAATCTCTTAGGGTTTTTCAATAGCAATTTAAACTTGGATTCAAGTTTAAACTCTATTCTAACAATGCGTTTGTTTTGTTTAAACAGAGTTTAAGTTGAAATATAAGTTTAAACTATTGAAAAACATTGAAAAACATTAAAAAACCGGCCTTAAGAGTCAATTTTTCAATAGCAGTTCGAACTTGCATTCAAGTTTAAACTCTATTTTAACAATCCATTTGTTTTGTTTAAATAGAGTTTAAGTTGAAATCTAAGTTTCAACTATCATTGAAAAATCGGCCCTTAAACTTTGGTCAATTCACGTAGAAAAAAGAAATATTTTACTGCAGCAATTAATCATAGTTTGTTGAAAATGTAGGGAAGACCGAGACTAGTTGGATACCGGGATAAGTTGGCAAAACCGGTTATTTAACATTTTTTAACAAATTACAAGATTAAGCAAGCAAGATTTTTAAGTACGTCAAAGATAGCTTTGAAATCTCTACTTGCTTGATCTTAAAATATATTAAAGAATAGTAGAAATAATCGATTTATTCCGGTAACCAAATAGTTCTGGTTTCCTCTATTTATTATTGCAACTGAGATAGAAAATATATTGACCCGAATCGCGAAATTTAGGTTCTACTTTAAGCCTGCAAATATCGACAAACTTGAAGACTCTCGATATATAGCGTTTATGCAGACTATCGTGTTCCTTTGATGCCATAAATCGTAATTTATTGACGTTTTTTCCTATATGAATACTTAAAAGAGAATTTGCTAAGAGCGTTTACCCGAGTCGAAATTTGGATTCCACATTGACGCTGCAAATTCTGTCGAACTTGAAGAGTCAATGAGGAATCTCCAGACGTACAAACTATTAGCTTACCTTGATACTGTTGTTTACTGCCATTTCCTCCATGTTGAAGAAACTCGAAGAGAAACAATTCTTCAAGAATATTTTAATATTCAAAGTTTTTTATCTTCAATTGCTTTAATTATTTTTCAATTATTTAATTTTTTAAAATTACTCGCGCGATTATTTCAATATATTTTAACAAAACTTTATTTTTAGATTGCGGACTGCTCGTATTCAGAGAAAAGGATAGTGATGGCAACTATATAGATGACAACTATATTTTGTATATAGAATATATATAGAGTTTAATAAACTATGTATGTGTGTATGTATATATATTATAATTTTACATACAAAACTCGTGCAGTTGTTATCTATATAGATGCTATCACCACTGAATAAATTATTTTTGTATTTGGAACTGAAACATTTTATACATACGATTTGGTCGATATTGTATGCGTTTTTACTTGTGTCAAGCACATGTATTATTGAAAAAGCAAAACATATATAGCAGCAACAAAATTTTTTCGTTGCAATTACTAAACATTTAGTTAATCTCATTTTAAGCAAATTATGTTCGGGTGTACCAAATTCTCGTTTCGACAATAATATTCTTTTTACAGTATATGTCGTTTTCTCTGAGTGTGAAACAGCCGCGATTCTGAAGAAGAAGATTCGAAATTTGATGTTCTTCTCGATATTTTCGAACAAAATAAAAATCTAGACGTTCACCACACGATCAAATTACTTCTATTACTTTGTCTCGCCGAGAAATTTCGAAAAAAACTAAGTACCCGGATGCATCGAATGCGCAAAACCAACATTCGCTCATTGCCATTCGCGATAATCGCCCTGTCGGGCCGGAAAACTTTAGAGAACACAACGTCTATTCGAGCCCTGAAAGAATCAAGAATCCTCGGTCGCGCGCGCGCGGCGAGCAGTTCAAATCAACTAATTATTCAGCAAAGTTCCCTCTCTACTTGGACGTGTTGTTACGCATGAACGAAACGTGACATTATTATACATCCATACGTTAATTGACAAATATATATATACACGCGAATGGAAATGAGCAAAATGTGGCTATATTCGAACGAGGAAGCAATATCCTATCGAAAATATCGTGAATTGAAGAAGATATATGAAACGTGTATGCACGAGAAGAGTCAGACACGAATGATGGAATTATTCGACATTGCGAATGCTGGAATAATCGATGAATCGTGGAATGTTCCACGATTCATTGCTCTTGTGTACATTATTCGACGATTTTTCAACCAACAAGATCAAAATATGAATTACAAGCGGCGTCCTTTCCACTTATCTTAACACCTACCTTAAAGAGATCTTGAAGCGACTGCCGAGCTCCCACGATGCATCTCAGGAAAACATCGGAAAAATTTCGCGCACGCATTCGATGCATAAAAGCCATCACTCGTCAATTGCTATTTGCGATAATTGTGCCGCTTGGTCATCGAACAATTCAACTTAGATTTAGTTAGAACAACTAATTATTTATCATTTTCTTATTTTCCCCCACTTATGTAACCCCTAAAGACTCTTATTCTATGTGCGAGGTTAAGCACGCATCAAGTGCTCAAGCAAGAGCTTTCTAACGAGAGAATAAAAATAAAAGAAGAGATAAAAAAAGTTGGAGAAATTATGTCAGCACTGCATGTTTTACCCATACGTGAGACTCTCTTCCGGAGTCCTCAAAAAATATCTTTCAACGAGCTGAAGACAAACTACCAAAAATCCCTATTGCTTAATGTCTCATCCTTATATAGTATATAGACGTAATATATTAATTTTGGCACATGTACACACGCGATTGGCAATTGGCGAAGTGTAGCTACATTCGAACGAAATTTATATAGATAAGCAGATATTAGCTTATATAGATAGATGTTTAAACAGATAAATAGATGTTGAATTATTTAATAAAGATCAATGCGTGGGTAAATGGATAAAAGAACAAAACGTTAATCTCATCTTTTCCTAACTTTTCTATTTTTTTTTTCTTTTTTCTTTCTTTCTCTCTTTCTTTTATCTCTTTTCTTTTCTTTTATGAAAGTTTTGATGAGATTTGTAGCTCTTAAAAGAGCTAATATGAAGCTGCAAAGATAAAATAACAGTTATGTGTCCAATAATGCTGTTTATCAATAGTGATTTAACTTTAGATTTACTAGAATAATTAAGATCAAACAGAAACAAGACATTAACTGATGTCAAAAAGATCGGACTCGCGGCCAAAGAAGCATTATTGGACGCAAAAATCAGCACTTGCAAAATTTATATTTTATTCTATAGCCAACACTCATAGTTATAAATTATTTGCATTTTTTATTAAGAGCACAATTAATTAAAGAGCATAAATAAAGTTCATATTCATGGCCCGTTATTCGGCTGTCTGAATCAATATTTTTCTTGTATGAAATAATGTAATAAATGTAGATTCAGATCAACAAATAATCAGAAATTCATGAAGCTATTATGTTAATTAACTAGGAATGCCGACTTAAATTTCGACTCGGGTATTTTTGTACACTCGGTAAGTTAATCAAATGCCCATTAAAAGTGGAAACTTCCCGCATAATAAATAATTTGACACACCTTGAAATTATATGATGTACCGCTGCCCGTGTCTTGACGTCCTGCGTCCTCCATCCTGGCTCTTCGACTCTGCATCCTAGCTGCTCCGTCGTGGCACTTGCACTGACACTGACACTTGTGCAGATACGACTCAATAACGACTATACACGTATTAAACAACACGATGCCGATGAGAGAAATTAATTACGTGTCCCAAAATACCGACGAAATAATGATCAACCGAAATGAGCAATTGATAACGCACTGACATCCGTTGTACGTGCGTCGCGCGCCGGCTCGGAACTGAATGGAAACATCCGGGAAAGTCCGCGAGGCACAAAGGTAAACATAACGGTCTTGAGGCTTCCGAATGTTTTGATTGCGCCGAGGAACAATAGATACGCACACGTAGCCCGCAGATGTGTGTCGCTCGTCGGTTAGGAACTGAATGGAAACATCTGAAAAACCCGCGAAATAACAAGTAAATATGACGTCTTGAAGGTCCCGAATGTTTTAATTATGTGATTGGCCACCGCTCTCATTGATGAGCGACGACCGTTGACGACGGAAGACAATGCGAATTTACATTTTTTGCCAATTATTTTAGTACACGGAAAAAACAATTTCGGTTGGTATAACCGAATTTTCGGTTGCTCAAGGATCAGACGAAAACTCGGCTATAGGAACAGAAAAATTCCTTTATGAGATAATTATGAGATATTCTGTATAATTAATTGTTCTTAGTTACCTCAACCGAATATCGCTGAATGTTCAGACGAATATTTTCGGTTGCAACAGAAATATTAGCTTTCATAACAGAGATATCGCTCCTGATCACCTAATTTTCAGTTGGTTCCTATTCGGTTGCACAAACTGAGATTTTTTGCGTGTACTCTCGCGCATATACGCTTTTCTTGCAAAATACAGCGTTACATAACTTAGGTTATATAATGTTGCATAAATTACATTTTAAGAAAAATATTATAAGCATCTAAGAAAAATGAACAGAAGAGAAACAGAGAACTAAAAAAAGTAATGCGATACAAACAGACAGAGCGAAACAAAAGACCAATGGATAAAATAAGTCGATTTTGGGCTAGAAAGTGGTAGTAAGTTATCTAACGTTTCTTTGGGTCACTGAATGTAATAACTTCCTACCACTTTCTAGCCAAAAATCGACTTATTTTATCCATTGTTCTTTTCATCATTGTTTCGCTCTGTTTGTTTTTATCGCGTTACTTTCTTTAGTTCTCTGTTTCCCTTCTGTTCATTTTTCTTAGATGCTTATAATATTTTTCTTAAAATGTAATTTATGCAGCATTATATAACCTAAGTTATGTAACGCTGGATTTTGCAAGAAAAGTGTATGCGACATATGCGCGAGAGTACACACAAAAAATCTCAGTTCTGCAACTGAATAGGATATTCATATTAGGATATTCTAATATTTTTGTTGTCGCGACCGAAAATATTCGTCTGAATATTCAGCGATATTAGAACCAAATATGATGTTAATATTTTTATCCGTTTCTAAATTAAAAAAGTCTATTCACGTTAAAGGGGTCAAAATGTTACTTTAAATATAAATTCGGTTTAGTGACGAGTTTATTCCCATTTAGCGACCCAAATAAACATAAAATACATATAATATACGTTACACTTTTTAAATTAAAATTGGCCCATTTTGCCCATCGTTCTTTCTATTTGTCCAACTGTTACGTTAATACGTGGAATAATACAAGGATTAAAAGTTAATATTAAAAGTTGATATTAGCATTAGCACTTTCGAGACTTATAGTAGATTCTAAATTTTGACTCGACGGAGATTATACATCACACATTCCTAAAACTTCGCTCTTTACATACGCGCGTGTCCACGGGGGAATCTCCGCGTGCATAACCGGAAGTGGTCGGATCCGCACGTAAATCGCGCAAGCTAGAGCGTTCTTCAATCTATGGCTCACGTTCGTTCCGAACTCGCGACGTTGAACCATAAGCCAAACACTCATTCTTGATTGGCCGTCGCATTCCTATTATTCTTGCGGAGGAGCACCTGCCGGATAAGCCGCTCAAGGAGTTGCACGATTGGTCAACTTATGAGGCACATTATATCTTGCCGCGGAAACGGTCGGAGAAGGAAGTGAGGGAGAGGGTAGGAAAGAGAGCTGCCTAATAAACCCAAGAAAAATAAGGAAAAGCAGGCAAAGAGGATTCGGCGAGATTCTCGATTTTCAGTAAGCTGACTTAACCCTTGATAGGATTGCAGATATTTTTATACCGACCAAGTGGAGGCTCACTGACCTTGAGTTCAATTATCATTGTTCACTTCAGTTGTTTTTAATAATCCCTTCCCTTCCCGCCTTCTCTCTCTTTCCCATTTTTTCTCGCGAGTGATTAAAGAAGATTTATTTCATACTGTAAAAACTGATGTGTTAAATTTAACATTTCATGTGTCCCAAATCATCCACTCTTATTTATGTATAAATTTAACACAAAACAAATGTGGTGAAAAGTAACACGTATAATGTGTAAAAAATTAATATAAGAATTTAACACTTGAATACCGTCAGGAGTCACAGTTTGTATTAAATTGACATATGTATGTTAAATTAATTAAAATAAAACGTCACTTTAACATTTGACAGAAGTATTAATATATGGTTTTGATGAAATAAAAATGTTAAATTGACATAATTTATGTCTGACATATTAAATATGTCAATTTAACACAACCTGTGATTCCTAACAGTATTCAAATGTTAAATTCTTGTGTTAATTTTTTCCATATTATACGTGTTACTTTTTAACACATTTGTTTTGAGTTAAATTTACACATAAATGAGAGTGGATGATTTGGGATACATGAAATGTGTTAAATTTAACACATCAGTTTTTACAGTGCAGTCTTTATTCACACGACGCGATTGTATAACTTATTCCGTTGAAACACACAGATGAAGGTGTCTTATCTTTATTTTGATCTATATTCTGAGTTCATTAAAATACGTTGATTATGTTTGTCATAACGTTTTCTTTATTTTTTTTGCAAGGTCGAGACGAAGTGTACCCGTTCCTCGCGCAGTCAAAACTTCCGCGCAACTATTGCTCTGACGGATTAATGCTAAACGCGCGCGCGCGCGCGCGTTGCCATTTCTGCCGACAAATATAGACACTTCTCTGACCAATTACACAGTAATTCTAGTATCTCGTTGGCCGTTAAGAATACGTTATTGTCAAGCGCGATGTAGCTGTCGTGTAAACGTATTCGCAGCAAGAAAGTCCGCGCGACGAATCGCGCGATGTCTGCCGAGCGGGAAGACTTAATGGCTTTGTTAATACGTAGCTCTGGTAATTAGTATAAAATTGCTCGCAATTTATAATTTAATTACAACTACTCCCACTCCCGGAAACATTTATTCACGTTCGCGGATTCGAGTTTGCAACTGGATATATCCTCGCCGTGAATGCCAGCCGTCGTTCCACCGCGTCCAATGGAAACAGATTACGTTAATTATCGTCCGCCATATATATTCCTGCTTAACTCCCTTTGTTTTTGCAACTGAAATTATGCTGCCAGCGTACCATCTATCTCGGAAGCTCGACCGTACCAACGCCTCTCTCTCTCACTTTCTCTCCTCCCCCTCCTAATTTTTTGTTCGATTATATTTTAGAAGACACCATAGATTTAGCATCGTGTTAAAATTGAGGTGACCAGATTTCTCAGCTCCAAAACATTTTATAAATGTGTGGAATAGGGGCGCAACCGAGAATATATGTCACCGGAAAAAAGTTATATATATATATATATATATATATATAACTTATAACTATATATAAACTTTTATATGTATATATGTATTTTATATATATATAAATATGTGTATGTGTAAATATAGGAATCGGCTACAAAAAGCACTACTTTTTATTTAAATAAACAAGGTTGACCTTCATATGACAAATGACTGTAATCAAAATTTTCAAGGCAATCGTTTTTCCTCCTCATAACTTTTTAAGAGGGGAGATCACTATAGAGGGTCACAAAAATCTAATTTTTTTTTTGCTTTAATTAATAGTACTATATGTATAGAATATATTCCAAAAGTTTGGTTTTGAAATTCAAAATCTAAATGGTCGTACATGACCATTTCTTGCACGCAGGTACGAGCGCATGAGGCGAGGTCTGAGCGCACAGTGACTCGCAACGGCTTTGTTTTGAAAAATCCGTTTGAAAAAATGGAAAAAACTATTCTAAGAAAAATCTATTAGAAAGGTGCTTAGTTGGACACACAAAAAATATAAATAAAAGTTTTAATAGTACGATTTAGCGGTTAGCTCCAAAATATGTACATTCTGGACTTAAAATCACCGAAATCATCGCCTATATTGCTGCTGGGATATTTACTGAAGACTACTTTGCTGTTTTAAAGATAATGGAAATAATCGAAATTAAAATTGGGCCTCTATGTAAGTTATATGCTGATAGAAAGGACGCCGAGCGAATAAAGAGACAGAAGCGCTGCAACTTCGCAGTAAAAAGGCTCGAATAGTAAATAAATAACACCTACTTGAGCAAAATGACTTGTTTGAAAAAGCGGAAGCTTTATTGTATGGAGCAAGAATAGTGGATTAGCA
This sequence comes from Odontomachus brunneus, assembly GCF_010583005.1. Taxonomy (NCBI): domain Eukaryota; kingdom Metazoa; phylum Arthropoda; class Insecta; order Hymenoptera; family Formicidae; genus Odontomachus; species Odontomachus brunneus. Next base: position 1,817,527 of record NW_022639493.1, on the reverse strand, counting down.
GAAAACAGCTGTAAGTTTACAATTTTCTATACCTGAAACTTTAAACGCGTTTTTCTCGAAACGACTCCTTCCAACTCCTTCGACTGGTGTGCAAGATAATTCAAAAACTATTTTACCAATCCAGTTGTCCTTTTACATACATTTAGTTTATTATATTTGTTAGTCGATGAACCTATAAAATCCATACAACATTATTTATTTAAACAATTTTTTCGTATACATAAAGATGGATTTTTATGAGTAAAAATCGAACTTTTGATTCAAAGGCTATTTTTTGGTCAATTACAAAATTTTTTCAACTTGTTTAGGTTCATCGACAAATTATGTCCATAAAGAGTAAAAAATTTTTCCCTATTTTGGTTTCAAACTAATACAACAGAAGCCAAAGTGCACCGTTTTGTGCTGACTCTGTCGCAACACTCAACATTTCTTTCACTACATACAATTTATAAATATTTTTCTTAATTTAAAAAAAGTTTTTTAATACTTTAATGTACAAGCAAAAACACTACAAATTTGGAAAGCGATTGGATAAGTACATTCTTCAAAAAAAATTCACGAATATTTCCTTATTCTTGACGCTCTATAGTAATCTCCTTCCTTAAAGGAATATGTTAAGAAATAGGCAATTGTTGTCCACAAGTCAGTACATAAAATTACATAGTTTTTTATAGATCTTGCGCATACGTAGCTGTATGCGACCGATTGCGAAAATCCGGGATTGTCCCGGAGTGAACGAGACATTTGATTACATTATTAAAAATAATGTCGAAACAAGATCGGGAATAACGTGTAATTTTGACGTTTCCAGAGTCGCTCCAGTGTTAGAAATCAAGTGCGTGAAAGTACTGTATTCCATTCCCAAGCGACCAAACGAATCGTACATTAGGTTCACGACACTTGCGATATTCGCACGGGAGTAGAGACCTCGCGCACAGCTATGCGAGTTAATGCAAAATATACGAACAGGTTTCTCCCATCCGGTACGTGTCTAAAACTCGTACTGTCCTCCCTCTCGGTCTTCCTTTTCACGGAGTAACGTGCCGATGAACCAGTTCAAGAAAAGAATGTCGGTGCGAGGGGAAGGATTAGACGGACCGTAGTAATTTCTTAACGGTTCCAGAAATTATGCGCCTTAATTATGCGAGCTTGGAGAACGCGAGGGGAACGGACGGCGGCAGCAGGAGGCGAAGAGTGTGGGTGGGGAGAGCTATGCGTCTTAGAGACCCCACGGAATGGCTAATTGCCGCGCTCCGCCAGTTTGATTGCGATTCTTTGCGAAGCATCGAAGGAGGAGAATGCGGCCAACGGAGAGGACGGCGAGGAGAGAGGTATTAAGAACGAAAAGGAGAGGGAGGGTGGTTGGCGGCAGGGATGGAGGGAGGGAATCTCGCTGTGTTTAAGAATAATTGTTAAGAATAATTTTTCACTATCAAGACGTTGCGAGTTAATTATAGGACGAGGCGGACAGAGTTCTCTTGCCCGTATATACTTGCACGCGCATGTGTGCGCGCGTGTGTATGTATGTGTGTGTGTGTGTGTGTGTGTGTGTGTGTGTGTGTGTTTGTGCACGCGTGTGTACAAACGACGGTAATGGATAGTCGCTCGTTACTCGTGCGCGCTCCGCCAAGGCAACTGTGTTCGAAATTATAACCTCCGCAAATGTTTTACGACGCCGCTGAGTATTGTGTACGAAAGCCCGTTTCCATTTTTCTTGGTGGCGGGCGTCTCTGTTTTTCCGGGCCTCCCCTCCCGCCCCGGCGGCTCCTCACGAGGTGCCGGCGGGAATTTATGCTTTATTCAAGTCGGGAAACTCCATGGTGCTCGCGTGACGCTTTCAGAAATTTCGGGATACGCCGGGGCTTAATTAATTTATTACCGTGTACCGGCGACTTCCGGTCGCTCACGCCGACCTGATTCGCCGGATCACTCGAGTGTGTGCTTAACCGATGAACTCTGCTTGCTATTTGCTCAGACTTTTTCTTTCACAGAGAGAAAATTCCGCGAGCTTTTCTGTGAGGGTAAAGTACGAAAATTTCATCGACTTTGCGTCAGATTTCCACGGGATATTCCCTGAATTTAGATACGTTATCTCTTCGATGAGAATTCGCTCGATTTGCGATATTTCTCCGCAAATTTTCATTATTAATTCTACGGAGTCGATGGAAACGATGTTTGCGTAAGAAACGCAGATTCATGTCGGACACAAAGTTTGATTATCGCGCGCGCGCGTTTCGCATTTCTGTACTCTAATTCATTAAAACCCCCTTTAACTTTCAATATTGCGTAATCCTGTAATTATGCAGCGATTTATATCTTCCCGGAGGGAAAACTTACCGAAACGCGACCAAAGAAGAACGCGAAGTGCAGGCTTTTACTTTCTCTCTTTAAACCGTAAGTACGCGCGCGCAAGTTAATTAACAGCTGCCAGCGTTCGCTTTTGGCAGCGCGCTAAGAGAAGGAATTTTAATATCAACTGGCTCCAAAACTTGCGTAAATAATAAGGTATTTTAATAATAAAACTTTTCACTCGATAATTCAAGATGCGGAAATAGTTTTTCCAACTACTCCGTCCATAATTAAGGCCAATCCGGTACGGCAAGGGTCGTTGGGTACCTTTATAAGTTCCCGACGAAAAAAGTTCCCTCAAAATGTCCGTGACAGCGACGCGACACGTAACGCCGTTCGCTCGCTCGAAATGTTCACATTGTGTCCCCTTAATGAAGCCTGAGGACTCGGTACTCTGTGAAAGAGTTAATCGACGTTCACAGAAATTGCGTGCCGTCGCCCTTCTTCGTGGGCGCGAGGATGCACTCCGCCGTTGCGCGACGGCTGCATTACGGTGGGTGGCGCATTAAAATGTTTGTTTTTCCTCGGGCGACGTTAACTCACCGGCTCGCGTTCGCTCCCTGGAAACGCTTCGCCCGTAAATAACACTTTCTGCGCGGGTGTCACATAACGTCTTCTCGCTACACGGACTTCGTTTCAGGCGCGTTTTTGCGGCGACCTGCAACGACGCATCGTCATATTCCTGGCACCGACGCCAGATTCTCGACGCGCTAGTTAATAAACTAAGAGCAAGAGGAATGGTAAGCGCGAGACAGGAAGAGGGACGGAAGAGAAAGAGAGAGAGAGAAAGAGGGGGGGGAGAGGGGGCGGAGAGGAGCGAATGGAAAACTTGTATTAAAGTGCACGTCAGGGTCGGACCAAAACTTCCAGGTCGCCCTGAACTTGGCTTCTCGCTTTATGAAATACAAGCCGATGTCCGCGTTGCCTCTCCATTCGACGAACTCGAAGAGCACCTCTGAGGGGAAAAAGAGAAGAGGAGATCGCGTCACGACAGGGTGAAAGATAGAGACACATACACACACACACACACATAGAGAGAGAGAGAGAGAGAGAGAGAGAGAGAGAGAAAGAGAGAGAGAAACACACTTGCCGCATCCGTAGCACTGAAATCATTTCGTGCTCAGACTTCGAGTAAACTATCTATCTTCGAGTAGTAAATCGACGAAGGCTCTACAACTCACCGCTCTCTCGACGTACATCTTTTCTGTCTCGCTTCAGTGGACGCGCTTCCTCTTCTTCTCTTGAGCACCCTTCCTCGCTCTCTCATTTCCTCTTCGTGTTCAGGTCTTTCCCGCGAGGAGAGACCGGAACGGACGCGCATCACAACGACATCAGACTTTTCTACATTCGGATCGGTTCCGGTAGTGGAAAATTCGATCAAACTCAGCCTACCGGTGAGAGCGTCGAGAATTATCAACGCGCGGGTAGGGTAAAACTCTACACGGAGAGAATTTCGTAGTGAAAATTACTACAGGTTTTTGCAGACGAAGAATGAATCGACATTCTACTCCAATTGACTGTCCTCTCGTTTCATATGTGCTATCAAAAATTTGCTATGTGTCTAGCGAAATTTACTGTTCCTTAGCAAAATAAATTTTACTGTACCGACAATCTATTTTCGTACACTATCGACAGAAAAATTGGAAGAAATTTGTATGAAAAGAAGCTATAATATATTCTCTCCCTATATACAACACGTCTTAGTTGATAAAACACCCCACGTTCCTTTTTCGCAAACTAAAGGTAGAAATAACGCAAGAATAACGCATTTTGACGCGCCCTAATGCATCTCTCGTTGTTCTTGTTTCGGTTAGATGCATGAATCAAATACAGCTAGATGTTCCTCACACTTGATTTTCTTTATATTACATATGAAGAAGCATATATTATCACAGATCTAGAACGTATTCCTGCAGTAATATTTGCAGTAATATCCTACAGTAATATTTGTAGTTGAAGAAAGTTGAAATAACGTCGAGATAAAGATATATGTTTTATTAGTCTTTAAGTGTGAGGCATATTGTACAGTTTCGTAGAGTCCCTCAAGTCAGTATTAGGACATCATCCGCCATTTGTAGGAAGGAAGTGATCGAGTGAGTGAGAGAGAAGTTGCAACATGCTTCGTCATTTCAGTCTTATGGCGTATTCACACCTTGGCAGAAAAGCAGAAACCAATCAGAATTCGTGCTGGCGGTCAGATGGTAGGAAACCAGTTTCTGCTTTTCTACCAGAACGAGTTCTGATCGGCTTCTACTTTTCTATTTTCTACTTTTCTACCAATATGTGAATTCTCCCTTAGATTTTCTCTCTCACACCCACTCATGTCACCCCTACAAATGGCGGATAGGATGCGGACCAATCAGGAATCAACATGCCTCGTCCTAACTCTAATATAGGAACTCTACTTTTTTCGCAATACTTCTTTCTCTATAAATTCTACTGTGTCGTTTCGATCCCCACTTCGTATTCGAGATGGAGGCTCTTCAAACACACCAAGACGTCGTGGACTAACGACGAGTAGCAACCAACGCGCATTCGACCCCGCGTTCCCATGATTAATTCCTACGCGATGTACAACATCGATTTAGTAGGTGCGACGGTGCTTAACCAAGCTGACCCTCGTGACATGTATGACGCGCGCGCGCTCGCAACGTCTATTAATAATTACTGCTTCCGGTTAAAATTGAACCGGGTCGAACTGAATGACGTCCGCCGCAAACCGCGGCAGAAACGACATCAAGATTTCAGTGTTATTAAAGTATAGGAGGATTTTTCGATATTATCTGGAAATTCAACGGATTATCATTTCATATCGCGCGCAACGTTTCGCATAACGATCATAGCGCGCCGGTTTAATATTGCACACGGAGCCATGATCTCTCAACTAATTCACTAGAAACCACAGCAGCATTGAATTGATAATATCTATAATATACATTCGGAAATAACCCCTTGCGCGCGATCGACGTCGGAGCGCAACCGTCCCACCCCATCCGTCCGCGCCGTCTCGTCCCGCACTCCCTCTGTCTCTCTTTCGCTCTCCTGCAGCCGGGCTGCGGGGGAACTTCGGCAATAATTCAACGCGCTTTTTGCGCGCGTCGCGAATATAGATCGCGGCCTCCGCACGCGCGCGTGCGAATCGATCGCGCGTCGCGCACCGTCGCTTTTTGCGGCCGCGCCGAGCGATGTTCGCGGCGGAGACAAATGAACTCGGGTCATGATCATTTTTCCAACTTCACTCCCGCGACTTCTTACCAAGCGGCTACGGCAGGGGGGCGAGGAAATCGGCTGAGAAAAAAAAAAGAGAGAGACAGGAAAGAAACGCCGCCGTTCTGCGAGTCGCGCCTTTTTATCTTCCTTTCGTTTTTTAAAAGCAGCTGATCCGCGACGCGTCGCGACGGCGCTTCGTGGGCAACTTTCCCGATAACTCAGAGCGCTTTTTGTATTCGTTGCGCTCATACACGAAACATTCACACGCCCTTACGCTCGTGCACGCGCGCGCACGAAAATCGCCCGTTGCGACAAATGTTGCGTGCTTTGCCCGCGAGTATTATCGCTCGCGCGTCGAGAAAACCGACGATTTAGTCCTTTACGCGCAGGGTATACCTGAAAACACTCGGGAAAACACTCAAGAGCGTTTAAGAACGTGTATTGCACACGGTCGATAATATGTAGGAGCATTAGTCGATGGATGCAGCATATAAAGTATTTTGCAACCAAGGACGCACAATCATTTTCGGTATTAATAAATATGTCTACTGAGCATCGCTTGATAGACCGTTTCTTCGCGCATCTACGTGTCTCTTCGGTTAAAAGTATCAATGTTGCATCGCAGCCAAACAACAATCAACCCTCACATAGTAAACATATTTTTGGTACCTAAATCTGATATCCTGCTGCCTTTGAATCCAAAATTCAAAATCAGGCGGACTCAAAAATGACCATAGCGGTGACCAGATTAGGGTAAAACAAAAATGTCAACCCATACCATACAGACAAAAAATATATCTATCGTTGCTCTGGCCGACTTAACCGAAATTGCCCGCATTGCGAAATTGTCCTTCGAAGAATTCACCCGGACGAGATAAAATCAACTCATCCGTTCACATCCGTCATCCTGCTCTACGGCCTTCGGTCGACGCTCCTTCTACGCGCTTATGCCGCCTCGTTCACTCACTCTCTCTCTCTCTCTCTCTCTCTCTCTGTCTTTCTCTCTCTCTCTCTCTCTCTCTGGTGCTTGCCCGGATCTTCCTGCCCTCCAGCTCTCCCTCTCTGTTCCTCTCTCGCATCCTGCGCATCACTCTCCCCGACTCTCTCGGTCCCTCTTTCACGATCTTCGTATCCATCCTTCGCACTCTTTCGCCGGGTCTCTCCGGGCAATCTCGCTCGATAGAGCCCGCGTTAATTTGCATAGCCACTTCGAGAGCCGCACGATCAACGACCGCTATCGTATCGCTGTAACTGGCGTAATATTGCGCCAGTATGAACCTATCGGCTGTCTGTAGCCAGGAAACGATACGACGTTTCGATACTTTTCCCTCTTGCTCTTTGCGCGCTCGATATTAGGTCGCGTTTGAGACTTTGCGTTTGAGGAAAAGCATTTAGCGTTTCTACGTTTCTGCAGGCTTTCCTCTCGCTGGAGGCCGAACCAACGTAAAGAATTTAAGGACGCGATGAAACGCTCGTGATGTTGCGCGTGAGCGGTATTTGTATCGACGACGAAATAGTACGAGCATAAATTCATATGGGTTTTAGAAATAGATGGAATAATATATTTTAATAATAAACCGCATAAATAATTGGCACGCACAAAGTATGAGTCGATTGAGAGAACCGCATAAACTATGGAACTGCGAAAAATTCACTGAGCTATTAAGATTGCTACGAATGTCACTAATGCGCTGACTGTCCCGGTCGTACCTCATCCGTGCCTCATCCTATTTGGAGATAGCGTCACATTGGCCGAATTGACGTTCACACGTTACGAGAGAGATAAATCGCGCCTCACACCTTACCCTCACTTCCGATCGCCCGCAAGCGAGCACGATGCGAACGATTCCAGGAATCGCCGCGTTCGGCGAACTCAACGCACTCGACGAGCATTAACCCTTTAAGTCATAGTGTATCATATATGATACACCTTTTTTAAAGCAGATTTTACGAATTTAAACTAATTTGGAGAGACTTCGAGGCGGTAAATGTGGATTTATTATAAAGCTTAGATGTTTCTGTTACAGAATCATCTGCATAGAACATTAAATTTTGCAAATTTAATTATTCATAAACAAATTAATGTAAAGAAATGGTATTTTTTGAAAAAAATTCATTTGCCAAAAATATTGCAAAGTAAACCTATGGAATGACTTGGTCGATGCTTTTTGAACTGTAGATGGTGATGCAACCTCAAAAATTTCAAAATTCAAGATAGCGAACTCAATATGGCGAGCTAAAATACCAATAATCGGAATAAGTTATATTTCTTTCCGCAAATGAGTGAAGTTGAGTCTTGAATTTCAAAAAAGTGATTTCGAATTCGTGATTAACAACGTCAAAAACTTTCGGATATCAATTTTCACGGAAATCGAGGGAGTTTAAAATTTGTCGTCCACCATATTGGATCCGCCATCTTGAATATTCAAAAACTGACTTCAAGTTTGTAATTAGCGACCCAAAAAATCCCCAGATATCGATTTAACAAAGCAAAAGATTGTGCAGAAAAATTCGTGACTTAAAAGGTTAACACGCTTGCGAACATCCTTATAGATTTTCGATACTATATAAATAAAGAACTATGAAAAAGTTAACAATTGAGCTTTCGGTAACGTGCAATCACGTTGCTCACGTGTGCTGCTATCGTACTCGTCTGTCTGATGCGAAAAGAGAAGGGCATGAAGTGCGCGAAAGAAAGATATGTGGGCACGTATTATGAATAATTCTTCGGATTCGATTCCGATCAAATATTCCGTTATTCTCTATATTTCTCTTGTCTTTTTTAGAATTTTATTTCGATCCGAGTCGATGCCGAAGAGTTCCATAATACGTGTCCTGGTTGAATTAACAGAATATCTGTTGAAACATGAACGAATTAAAATTTCGGTTAAAGTTGCCAGAATTCCGCTCATATTAACAAGATTTTGATCTTATGAATATGTGATCAATCTTGTTTTAATACTGTAGAATTTTCTTGTCGATGCTTGGACCTTTGGGAAAAAATATTACGTATTTCAATTTGTCAAAAACGATTCTAGGCATGTTTCTGAGGATGTAGAGGCATGTTCACTCAAATTGTGTTCCAAAGATAGTACTGAGTGAGATACGCACACTTGACCCAATTTTCGATAAATACACATATGAAAACACTCGAAAATTAGTTTAAAAAAACTTTAAAAAATTATAATTATTCATAAATATACGAAAATACATCATTCTTTCAGTTCAAGAGGAAAATAAAATCATTAGCAGATTGAAGCTATTGCGGTTATTTTATAAAAATAACCAAGCAAATTTTCTGGTTAACTCAAACAGAATTCTGGTTCGTTATTATTTCAGATATTTGGTCGATTCAAGCAAATCTTTTTTTCTGTGTGTGTAAAATACAAGAGATACGCTGCGCATATCAGCCGTGACTCTTCTCGTTAAGCGAGCTCGCTTCTCGCGCACGACGCGTTCTCTAATTAAAATCGTCCTACGGAGATACCATCCTAGGCGAACTCGAGTCGTGTCGTTCCTCCAAAGGGCGAACTGATCGAACTCGCTTCGCTTTCGGGTCACGCTAATTCCCAGGGTGGCCGAACTAGCCGAAAAAATTCGAGGCTTTCAATTACTCTCACGGATAAATTAGATCGCGACCGGCAGATTAAACCGGTCCGACCCAAGCGCGGTGGTTATGACTCGTAAAAATCGAGTCGCATCGATCAGACCGACGAGGCAGTGAGGGAGACGGAGGGGACGGTGATGGGAGGGGAAGAGGGGGGGGGGGCGGAGGATCGAGATGTATAAACGGCGGGGACAAAATATCCGTCGGGTCGACGGCTCGAGCCCGATGTCACAACGAATGCCTTATCGATACCGTCCTGTCGAGCGCTCATACGCGAGATATTCCGCATAGCAGTGTCGCGGTAATTGGATACACGATCGGGCCGCGGTGGTTTTCGTGTCGAAACTCGATCCGAGTCGCGCCGACGACGGATCCAGAATGGTGCGGTGCGCGCGGCCACGCACCTGCCTGCTCTCTTTCGACAAGCCACGATACAAATGACGATAGTGTAAAGACGAAGTTATACGACTTGCTCTCCCGACGCGTGTCTCGGATGGGCCTTCGGCTTGAGACTGGAAGAGCGAACGACTAGCGTGAAAGAACGGAACGCTCTCGCGAAATCGATCGTCCGTCTTGCGCGACGATGAAAAGTGGAGTTCGGGATTAGTTGAGAAGCTTAATTGTGTTGAACGTGATTAATGTGCATCTCGCGACATTCTCCACAGATACTCCGCACTCATTCTACTGTTCTACGTAGATTTTAACAGTCGAAATTTGCGATTCCACCTCGATCTCGCGTTAAGCTCCAGCTAGCTCTATGAGCCGATTTTTACTAACTAAATAATGTTAGAGATTCTTAAGGAAGTTTCAGCACTACCCTCTAGTCTCAAGCAATATTTTATTAATAAAATCGTTTAATAAAATGACTAAAGAAATAATTTTGTAAAAATACCAGCGAGATGAAATTCGTTAATATCATAGTATATAACTCTTTTTTATTTTCAAAGTTATCATATAACTTAAAAATGACAAAATAAAAGTTATATGACACTCATTTCATGTCACACACACAATAGCAATTGTAAGAAAATATAACATGAACATGAAATATACTTGTTATTGTATTTGATAAATAATCAATTTCATTTTAATTTTAATTTTAAATTTTTTCGAAATTATGCAGTGATATATTATGTTAAAAAATGAATAATATAAATGAAATTAAGATAAAAATAACATGAAGTTATTTAAAATCTAGCGCTAATTTATTATGTATGTGATAAAATTTCACTGGAATATGAAATTTCACTTAAAATTTAAAAATATATTGAATTTTACTTAAATGTTTATTTTATTATTACGACCACTTTTTAAATGTCTGTCTTATATACGTCTGTCTTAATTAAAAATATAAAATGTATGTTATAAGTTTTAATCATTTGTATAAGTAATTGTGACTGATTATCTACCTAAAATACATGATTAAGATTGATAATATACTTGATATACGATTGAAATAAAACATTCAAGTAATTACAAAAATTTTGTTGTAATTTTTACTACAATATTTTCTCCGTGTACATATTTTTTAATGTTAAATCTTGACGTAGATGCAAATTATACGATACTGTCGCAAAGTGACTTAATTTTTACGGATCGGCTGGAAAGAAATGTCCAAGATAATTTTCCACGAAAAGTTGACGCAGTTAATTATTTTACTGTGCGCGTTATCCGTCTTGACTTCTCGCGAAATTCCGAATTCCCATGTCGCCGCGTCGGATCGCATTCATTTCTTGCGATACGACCAACCCAACTGAATTCTTATTAATGTATTCGCTGGGAATGATTAATCCGGTGTAGATTCGGCTTAATGTATTCCGTGTGCGCACGGAACGGACGAGGATCGACGCCGCCGACTCGCCGATTTCGACGGCGGAAACGACGACGACGACGATGACGACGACGACGTCGGGACGTCGTCGTCGTTTGCGGATCGCCCGGAGCTCATTCACTTCTGCAGATGACGCGATAAGTCCCTCGAAGTCATCAATACTTTTCACTGTGACCATTTGAATGAAATATCATCGCGAACGGACGCGCGCGCTCTTCCCCGAGTAGGAATGCAGAGGTGCATTTGCACAGCCCGAGGCGAAGTTAATACCCGAACTTGTCGAATATCCGAGAAACGCGAGGGAATTGCGGGAGAAACGACGTCGCGCTAAATTCTAATCCAGTTAAAAAGAAAAAGAGAAACACTGTTTTCCTCTGTCCATCAAATATCGATCCTGCACACAAAAAAATATCATTCTATCGCCAAGAAGACCAATTACTCAGTTTACCTTTTCTCTTTATGTAATGGTTATCTTTAACAAAAAATATTTTCTTGATAATATCTTAAAATATACACATATACATATAAAAAAATAACAAGTTCAAAAGAAGAATCTATTCTCTTTACGAGAATAAATTACTCATATAACGAGTTCAAAAGAAGAATCTATTCTCTTTATGAGAATAAATTACATAAAATTATAAGAATATTTTAAAATTTAATTGAAGAAAAAGTTGCACAGCAACAGGGACTGTGTTAAAATGTTTTATTATAATTTTCATAATAATGTCAGTATATTCCTGGAAATTGCATTGTAATTTTTATTACAATATTCACTCCGTGTATATAAATTTATGAAATACTTGAAGCAAGTAACATTTACTTGAATGTGGTATGTATTTTGTCGTATGCACGCAGGGAATAATGAACGAAAAGGTAGATTTTTTAAATGCAGAAGAATTTCGTAGTTAATATTAAACCAGAGTACAGCAGTTTGCAAAACGATTCAGACACGTTAAAGTTGGAACTCACCAAACTGTCAAAATTTAGAATCATTACCGGCTGGCTTACTCGCTAATTATATTATTAATTAACTTAAACTATCCGGATGTTATATTAAATAGCTCGAGTTATCACAAAATGTCAAAGAGGGAGAAGTGAAATCAGGAAAAGAGGGTGGGATGTGTCCAGGTTTCATGGTGGTCTATATTTTTCGCATGTTAGAAAGTAACTTTGCAAAATTTAGTCCAGATTGGGGTTAGGAACTAATAAAAAACATATATTTTATTATATGTGTACATTATTGTTAATTATTACTAATATTACTATTATTAATCTTATTATTATTTATTATTATTTAATGTTCTTAATTATATCATTTATTATATTATTATTGCGTCAGTTCGTCGATAATGACTTTCAATTTTGGCAGTTCGGTGAATTCCCAGCTTCATTGTGTTTAAACCGTTTTGCAATCCACTGTACATGTTTGCAGCTACGGAAACGGGGAGGAAAATGAGTGAAAAACGAACGAAAAACGAGTGTATGTAATAAGCAGTGCGGTCAAAGAAAACGGAGCTAATGACTGCTCGTAACGAGCAGAATCGATTAACGCGCCCGTATTTGTATGAGATGCGTTCGCCTCGGCCAGATGGAGAATTATTTCGTCGATGTCCGATAATAATCCGCGTCGCCTATAATAAGCCGATCGCGAAGTAACTTGTAATGCGTCTCGGTGACTGATCCTAGCGGAATTATGCGCCACTGATTAGCGCGATGCCATAATCCTCGTAAATATGATTACGAGGAAATGATTATACGCGCGCAAAGCCTACCGCTGCGTGCATTCCGATCGATAGTTATAGATCCGTAAATAGATCCTTCGGGAATCCCGCGAAACGGGCGCACACAGTCGCGGAAGCGATGAGATCGAGCGGATCGAGAGACGAGTGCGTGAGAAAATTTGTATCGTTGTGTATACAGAGGCTATTTTAATTAGTCCATTTTTCAGAACTCTTTCAAAATATTTCAGACAAAAGTTGCTCAACTATTAGGAAAAAAAAAGACTTTAGTTGACCATCAGAAGGTGTCCTCAAGATCAGATTAACGTCACTTACAAAATTTTTAATTGAAAGTTAGTTATTTTGATTTTATTTTATGGTAAATTATTTATTTATTTATTTTATTTTACCCTATTATGATAAATTTCATTTAAATATCTTTAAGACCTTATTTTAATTTATTTCAGAAATTGATTAAACTATATTCTGATTGGGTCCTATAAATACAGATATTATTACGGACATCCGTGTCTATTCAGGGTCTATTTAAAAATTTCCCTTCAGAATTTATCTTTCTTGATCATATATAAGGTCAACGAATGCTGGACTTGGAATGCAGAGATATCCACGTCAATACCTACTTAGAACTCATTTACGAATTTTCACTAAGAATTTATCTTTCTTGGTCATATCTAAAACACATTCCACAAAAAACCATTAGTCGTAAGATATAACGCATAACACATAAGGCATAAGAAAATCGACCAATTGCAGTCCTTCAGAATAGAAATGAAGAATTCTGATTAGTCTCTTATGTGTTATGCGTTATGATTAACGGCTTATTGTAGAAAGCCCATAAATCCAACGATAGCAACGATGGCTTTGTTAGAAGCATTTATATCAGTTATTTAGTATAAGCCTATTCAGAGCCTATTTATAAATTTCCAGTACAAATTTGTCTTTCTTGGCTATATTTAAATTTAACGATAACAAGTCTATTTTGAGGCATGCCTAGGACTTTACAGATTTGGGGCATTGCTTGATTAATTTCTACACGGGGTTTTAATCTTTTTTTCTTATTTCCATTTCGTCGTTCTCTTTGTGCTGAATATAAATACTATATGAACCACTTATAAGAGACACCAATTTTGCAAATTTACTAAATTTACGTATACAGAGCATACGTATACTTATCCATCTGGGTATCATTTATTGTTACTGACACACTAAAGCTAATAAAATTAAACTACTAAATTTACGTATACAGAGCATACGTAAACTTATTCATCTGGATATCATTCATTGTTATTGACACACTAAAATCCCTGAATTATGTCGTTATGTCGAAGAGATTCGTATCAATAAGCCATGAATAGTCCAAAACGAGCAAGATTCTTTTGCGACACGTGAAAAAATGTAATTAAGCATTCAAGCCGAAGCTTAACACAATCACGCGCTACTTGCGAGAATAAAAAGATAATTGATTTGAAAATAGAACGAGATATTTCTTGTGACGAGACGGATAACGTTGCTGTTAATACAAGCGTTAACGGTAACAGCGCAACTTTTCACCCGAAATACAATAGAGAATATATGATGTTAACGCAGATTTGAACAGTTAAAAAGAGTTTAGAAATGTGTTACGATGTTTGACAGGATGACATATGACAGTCGCGTAAAAGATACGTTTCATTTTTACGCAAGCTCCAAATGCACATCCGTAGTCATTTCCGGGACCCTTTAATTGCCTGCAGTTATTTTGCAAACTCGTTAACTGCCTACACCGATAACCGCACATTAATTACGATGCAGTCGAACGTTTCACTTTTATTTTAGCCATCGACATCATTTTATATTCACGTTCGGCTCATGAGAGATTCCTACAGAGATTATACGAATCAAATCGTGTGCATATCGAGTATAAAATTATTCCGTAAATATTTATATCCCGTATGTAAGTATGTATAATGAATTAATAATCGATCTTTAAAAACACAGAATAAAATTTGTCTCGTTAAGGATACATCATCCATATCTCAGAAACTATGACAAATTTTTCTAAAAATTAGAGATTACACACATTATATTTCATCTAAAAGAAGCTAAATAAACAATTATTCCATTTTGTGTAATACATCCTTATAATAATTGAAAAATAACACACCTTTAAAAGCTGAAAGTCAAACCGTCGCGTATCGATGCAATTGAAATTACGTATTTAAATAGATTGTAAATGCAGCATAAAAATATAATTAATGCAACAATAAACATTAAAAGAAAATTAACGTTCTTTTGTACTAACGATTTTAATAATATTCCGATATCTCTTTTCCGTATATTTGCGAGATTAATTAAAATTATTCCAAAATAAATTTTACTTTTACAGCGTGTAATTAATAAAAGCACAGAGTGACACGCGTATTAAAAACACATAAATAAAGATTTATGGAAATTTCACAATTCTCATTATCTAATTACACAGTGAAGCTACATGAAGTGAAAATCCGTGGGTTAAGCTGTTGGGGTATTTTCATATACAAAGTCGAGGAATTAGTAGGAATTACAGCGCATTACTTAAATAGGAATTAGTATATGAATTTTGGACAGCGGTTCACCGCTTGAGTCTAACCTTTAAGTGACTGAGAATTTTTACGTCACGAAGTGAAATTACGCGAGGATTTACACGAAATTCTGAGAGAAGTGACAAGCGGAAGGATAATGCAGAAACGGAAATAGCAACGAACGTATCTCTCTCGCCCTTCTCTCCACGTAAAATCTTGAAATAACAACAATATATATTTGCAACCTGTCTCTCGTCAGCAATCTCTCGCGAGATAAGCAGACGACGAATTTTCGCGGGACTCTTTCTAGACGTCGGACGCTATGGGGGTTGCGTCGCGTCGTTTGGCGAAGTTTGGCGCGAGTTTAAACATTTTGCCGCGAGAACGGCTCACGCGACTATCGGCAAGGCGATAGCGGCGGCTCGGGAATAAGAAGGGGAGATCGACGATTCGCTGACGCCACTGGGTAGACGCAAATACGAGAAAAACGAGCACACGGCTCGCTATCGTTCAGCCAGATAGACCCTAATGCTTACGCAGGAAATTTGTGACCCATTGGACCGGACTCGCGAGGGTGCAAAGCAAATGTTTTCTTTCGATGTCCTCCCTAATGCACACATTTAAGTGTACTCCGTTCGATCTGCGACGGCCGCAAACTCGGAGCGCATCCAACGGGACAATATTATCTCGAAAAATATTTAACGGCGATATTTGGGTTTCGATTTTATTTAATATTACGTTCGCGCGAGGGATATACTCGGCGAATGAAACGACGCAATTGTCGCGGCGATATGCACGACTACGCATTAAACGTCCTGACCACGGAGGAATTAAAACATCGGCGACAACGGACGCGTCTCGGTCGGCATAGTCGTGGTAAACCGGCTTAGCATGGCCGGCGATCCTATCCCGTCGCCGAAATCTCATTTCCTCGATACTTCTTCCCATTCTTTCTCCTTTTCGTCGCCAACATCTCCTTTTCCTCCCGCGGTTTTCCTTTGCCCGGAAGATTCCGAGCCAATTGACTGTCCTGCCGGTCAATTTGTGTTAGGCGGTCGGATTTGTAGCGCCCCTCGATCGCCGTAATAAATCATGAGACATTAAAGTGCTGGGAAACGCAATCCACCGTAAAATTGCGAATATAGCCGCAACCGGATCGACCGGATTACAGGAGATGATTTTTGTCTTGAACGAGACGAACGTCAAAGAGAAAATTCTCCGTACATGTAGTCTTCAACTAGGTAGAAAATTTCAACAATTTTGGGGGATTTTTCTGAGTATCCTATGAAGAAAAGAATTTGAGGTAGACACTAACAATTGATCCGAAGGTAACAGAAATAACGAACTAAAATAAAGCGTCATTCTGATCATTTCATCGAATTTTATGAGAATCGGGATGTGTTTCGAAACTATCGCCCCCTCCCATCAATTTTCTCGCAGTATTCCAGTATCGAAAATCTAAAAAGATACACGCGAGCGCATTAATGCTCACGGCTAATCGGAAGCGAAAATAAGGAGCGAGGCGTGATTTATCTCTCTCGCGACGTGTGAAAAAATTCGGCCAACAGGACGCTACTCCCAAACAGGAATACAAGACACGGATGGAGCGCGACAGCCAGATGTTAGCACATTAGCAACATTCGTAGCAGCCTAAGCTTTCCGCCTTTCTTTCCACAGTTCTGTACGTGGTTCTCTCAGTCAACTCACACTTTGAGTTGCGTGCCAATTATTTGTATTTGTAAGATTTATAAAGTATATTATTCCATCTATTTCTAGAACCCACTCTCTTAAAATGAATAAGCCAAACATCACTGAAAACAGTGAATATACACTGATTGCTGTTATAAGTATAGCACTGAAAGTGCTCAGTGCTATACTCATAACTGATACCAGTGACTATTCACTGATTCGCTTTAAAAGAGCACAGTATGCAGTCCGAGAGAAACGTTTATCACATATGCGCTCATATTTAGTCGAGCCGTCTTAATAATGTATGCATGCATGCCGGTAACAATGGTACTTGGGCCACTTTGGACGCATCATCACATTGGAAATAGCATTCTTAATCAGTTTTGCGTAACCTTGTTATGCGGATTGCTCTGGTGGGCACCGTTTATGGAAAATAAATCGATCATAATTCCTCGATTTCCATGCCTTTTGTCGCTATTATCTACACTTGCGCACGCATTTTTCGTTCCTCTGAACACTTTCGTTAAGATTATACGTATCGCCCGATCATTATATATCTCTCTCCGACAAGTTCCTTCGAAGCGAGAATCGCGTATAAGAGGCTCGTAACATTATCGCGGCTGGCGCGCGCGAGTACGCCGCGTCGCAAAAAAAGAGAGACGCAGAGAGAGAGAGAGAGAGAGAGAGAGAGAGAGAGAGAGAGAGAGAGAGAGAGGGGGGGAGGGAAAGAGAAAGACAGGGAGAGAGGGAGTTCTACGCGTCCGAGGGAGCTTATTTAATCGCGATTGCTATCGATTTTCCGTACCATACTATGCGCCAGTGGCGCAGGAAGGTGCAATGAGCAGGCTGATCCCGCGGGAGCCGCGACCAGATGGCGACGATAAAGCGCGGCGAGCTACGCCGATGGCTTCAATCACGTATGAAGTGATCGCAATGAACGTTTACAGTATTGAAAGGTATGCTTCCACGGCGCGGACGCTGTAGCTCATACCTTGCCATTAATATAATCTCGTGTGGATCGTTTTAAAATTCCGCGGCGCGCGAGATGGAGGGAAGAAAGAGCCCCGGCTGTTACCCGCGGATCTACTGAGCCGTATCGTTCGCGACGCAAATTGATTCGCGATTAATCGCCGTCGCGAATTCTGAAAATACGACGTCGCGCGCGTGTCTGTAATTTGACGTATAATTTGAGCATTTCATCCCGCGAAAATCAATCTCTTCAGTTTATAATATTAAAAATCGTTCGATGTGGATGTCATTTGAAGACGATCTTCAAAGTGCTAGAAACGCAGAAATGCAACATTTCACGTTCGATTTTACGTGTTTCAGCAGATATGATTATGTTATACATTATTATAATCAGAAACAAATTGTAAAAACCCAAATACGTGATAAATTATTCTTTTAACAAAGATGTAATGTTTGCGGGATTACTTATTATTTATTATTATCACGGGCTATTGTTATATACATTATGTATTATTTATCTATTATTTATTACCTATAGTTTATTAATTGTTTGTATCAAATATTTGGCACAAATTCTCCCTATTAATATATAGTCTACAAAACAAATTATACTTTTCAGCATAAAATAAGAAATATCTCGTAAATTATTCACTTTCCGACAATTTTACTTAAATATTTTTATATATAGAATAATGACAGAAATCGATCGATGATATTAATTTTTACATACTGGTGCATCTGTAATCAATGAATCTGCAAGACGCAATGAAATTTTACTTAAGGTATCCCTCTGTTATATTTATAATTTATCTTTACAAACTACTTTAGCCATCATTATACGTATAAAAATATTATAGTGAGGTTATAGGAAGGTAAATATTTTACGAGATATTTCTCATTAAAAAGTACCAAAATAAAATGGAATGTATCCCGGAGTATTCAATTTTCATTAACACTACTCTAATATTTTTATACGCACGCGCGATCAAAGAAATTGATTTGTATTAAAAAAACCATATAATACCATTTGAAAAATTTTTAGTGATTTTGAAATCTACACACCTCCACTCGTGCTCGAGATCAAGTGTAAAAAGTGTATCAGAATTGCATTTACACTCGTAACACGAACGGAAATCATGACGTCATTTTTAGAACCTCTAAAGAATTAATGTGCACTAAGATGTAAAAGTGTATAAAGTTCAATTAATGCGAAGAAACTTGTTGGATATTAGCTATTTTCAGACAGCTCACACCTTTAAAAGACATCCTAAAAATATTCTAATGAAGTCCCTCCGTCCTAAAAGCTTCAGCTCGTCTTCAGAAACGTATTTTGGAAAATTTGTGTTGTTTGGGATGCACTAGTGTGCAACGGGCATTAGGTGTAAAAGTGTGAATAGACAAGCAACTCGAACAAACCTATTGTCGCTACGTTATGTTTTCTTCAAAACCATAAAACTTTTGGTAGGCACTATTTTTCAATATTATTTGAAACAATGGAGACAATGGAAACAATGGAAACAATGGAGGTTCAAGATGGTAATAGTTACCTGACTCTGTATAACACATCTGTTTGCCAGATATGACTTAAAGGCACCATGTCGGAGAGCGTAGTCTCGATGTCATATCTAGCATTAGCGTCACCATTTCTCTGAGAAGTTCTTTTTTGTCCGAGGAGAGAAGCATTCGCATGAAGCAGCGTTATTCCCGAGCGCGTGCTAACGGCTTAACGCGTAATGGAAACGCGCGAAGGAAATCCGGCGCGTTTTCCAGCGGAACGCGGCACGCGGAACGCGCGAATCCAGCACGATCGCGCGCTCGTGCGCGCGCGCGATCTCCCGATCCGTAATGAAAATTCTCGGCTGCATTGATATGCATCTACAAGATTCCGACTGCGCTCGACGCGCTCCCGGCGTTCATTTCGCGCGATTTCAGGACTTTCCGGCGGAATCTCGTAAAAGCGAATTCTTCACGATCGCTCGCACCCACCACCAGTGCCACCCTGCCACTATCGCCACCGCCGCCGCTGCTACCACCACCACCACCACTACCACCCTCTCACTACTATAGCCCCTCGCCGCTCGTCGTTGACGCACCTAGAGCGCGATAGAATCCATTTCGCAGGTGCAATATTCCGAGACAAGTTTTGGAGCCGCCTATTCTCCTCTACCTCCTCTCTTCGCCTCTCCCTACGCCGCCACCTGTTTTTCGCCGGCGAATTCGCGATAAGAAAATTATTCTCGGGCTCATCTTGCGATGAAAGATAAGGATCCAATGTATACAGTGTGCATCTGTGTGTGTGCATCTGTGTGTGTGTGTGTATTTCTGCCGGTGTCTCGCACTTCTTCAGGATTGAACACTTCCTCGCGAATTTTTAGTGAGTTTGGTTGACTCATAGGATCGTATATTAATAAAAAAATTTAATTCCTGTTAACCTGTGGTTTGTTAATTCTGTGCTTGTGTATCAAATATAATGTCTGTTTATAATATGTTACGCAGAGTGAGATATAATTACTATTACCATCGTGAATTCCGCTATTCTAAACAATATAGAAAAATATTTAAGTAGCTGTATCACAGTATCGAGCTGATTGATTCTACGAGGAAAAAGTTAACTTTTATTTACTGAGAAAGCGATGCATTTTTTTGGATATTATTTAACTCACACCATGTCAAATATTTTTATAGTTTCTAGGTTGTCATTTTATATCGGCAACTCTATAAACTTAATTTTATAACAAGTATATAAATATAAATTTTGTGAAAAAATACAGTACTTTACAGTACTTACAGTACTTTTTTATTAAAAGTTGCATTAATATTTGTGAAAAGTTTTAAAACTATATCTTCCATAGTTTATTTTTAATTCGAGTAAAAAGTACATTTTCAACACTCTAGAAGGTTCCCTTCATATAAACGTGGAGTAAATGTAAAATATGAATCAGGTTGTTTTCTGGTGAAAATGCAATATTTCGTATTTACATGAAACGATGGTTGCTCGACGTTCGAAAAATCGGCACGTTTGTGGCGAATAATGTTCATTTGCTTCGTGCGAGAATGAATTGTTGCGTACGACTACTTTCTCTTTCATGCTTATACATCCCGTTTACTCCAACGAATAAACATTCGTGGTGGTTCGACCGCCGATCGTAGGTCAAAAATTTTCGCCAATCAATTGCGGGTTTTGCACGGAAAACGTTTAATACGCGACTGATCATTTCGCGGAGATTTGCTACTTTCATTTAATAAAAAAGCGAAACGGATTAAAATGCGACATCGAAGACCGATAAAAAAAGATGAAAAAAAAAAAAGGAAAAAGCGCGCGATTGCGGAGCACCCGGGTGCGAAAAAATAATTCGCTCGCGTATATTGCGAGCATGCAAATCTCGTTTTTGCTAGCATCACCCGGTACACTGGAAACAATGAGCTTCGGTGAATCAAACCGAAAAAATACGAGCTTCAGGGATTATCTAGCTGCCGGATGAAAACGAGTATCGCTCGCCCACATAGGCCGATAATTATATGAACGATTTCTGGGACCGGTAATTTATGACGAGCAAATAGTTCACCATAATTACTACTTTAAATCATTGTTTATCGCTATTACCACGTTATAGCGCTGGTGTAATCGTGTTTACCATAAATTCCTCCTGCAACAGCATCCGAACCAATTAATTTCGAGAATTGGCTAATTACTACACAAATTACGCTGCTCCTCATCTCCCCCTCGCGTTACTTCAATATAGAGGTTATCGATTATCAACGTTGCCGAACAATTATATTGCTAGTATAATCGACCCCGAAGAAGAAAATATTATTTTCTATGGTTCATTGCGCTTCACCGAATTCTCACGATTGTTTTTATCAATGTCTCTCCATTTGGATGCACAATGAAGTCGAAACTCTAGTCCGCAACGCGATGTATTTTTTTTATGAAAATAACTTCGACGGAATATCTCATTTTCCACATGATTAATATGAACGGCACGATCATTCAAACCCGCTATTTTCTGTTGAATATGAAAATTCTGAATGGAAAAAAATATAAGTTTCAACAGAGATGATGTAACGAAAATCGATGCAATTTGTTATTAATATATGTGAGAGTGTGTGTGTGTGTATGTGTGGGCGCGTGTACTAATAAATAAATTCGAAGAGGAAATAAAAATACAGGATCTAAATACATATAAAAATACAGGCACGGAAAGAATTTTATAGTGGAAATTACTATAGAATTTTGTAATCGAGAAATATATAGATAGACATTCTGCAGTTATTAATTATCCTTTCATTTCATATATAATATTTATACTGAAATATAAATAAGTATATTATTAAAAAATTTGTTATGTTTCTAGTGAAATTTATATTCATTAGTAAAATAGACCTACTAGTCTATTCCTGCACTACTACCCTGCAAAGTACAGTGTATTATAACAATATATTAAGATATTACCATTTTTAATACATTACATTGACAATTTAAATCAACATACGTATGTGTATTTTAATTTCAAATAATGTTTCTTAACGTAACCTCAAATATCTGTCTTTTATAATATGTCTTTTACTATAATCTCAAAATGTCGTCGTTTAACCTAACTTAACCGTCGTTTTTTCAACATAAAGAGACGATATTTGAGGTTAGGACACATGTGCGTGTTACACTGATCCCATTCCTATGCACATGATCGCCACATTAGTTTCTTCAACGAGAAAATCACTGTTTGACGCGTTGGGACGGAGAATATACTTCTGTCTACGATGGGACTGATAGTATTATGTCGACGGAATCATTGCTTTGCCAATATGCAAAATTTGGGGATGTAGATGTACATAATATGAACAGATGTACATAATTATAAACACTAGGCCTTAAATTAAAATACGAAAGGAAAAAAATATAACATTCCCTCCGTGTAGAATTTTCGTAGATAATTTCAGACACTCGCTAGAAATGTTACAATGTCAAAGATCGCTCGTCGTCTTCGCCAATAATTCGTCAGCCAGTCGGAATGCTCGACACTCTCTCACCGCTTTGTCATGCACACCCGATCGGTTATCAACGAGCGCGGGGAATTCGCGAAAATACTGATAAAAACGTGCGCGAGGTGCATCCACCGACGAGTCAGGAAATGAATGGGATTTTGAGGGACAATGTGTAGTAGCGGGATACAGGAACCTTTCGAAATGTTTTTTAACTAATAGACTGGAGCCACGGGCGACGTGCCAGTTCGTCGCCGGATTTTTGGGAACGGTAACGCCGACGCGACGTCATCGTCGTTTAGAGGGAGCCTGAGATAATCGGTATTCCAGTGAGATAATAACGAGTTTTAAGTGAGGACGCGTAAGTGACCACGAGTCGGTAAAACAAAGACATTTTTCGAACGATATAATTTTCTACACACTAATGGGATGCCCTCAAATGGATGAGAGACTCAAAAAATACCAACGACGTAGAAGTGATTTGTCAAAACATCATGTTAGATAAGCAACGACATGCTGCTCGTATATATTTTCGTATTTCTTGTACACTGGGAGAAGAAACTTCATTCCTAAGAAATAAAAAAGTATTTCGCGGTGGATATACTAATATTTATTTATACGAATATAATACTAATGTTTACTTATACGAATATATAAAATGTTTTTTTAAATAAAACAATATACTCTCTTCAAACTTTCCAAGAGGAAACAATTGTTTATTTTATTTATATTTAAGTAAGCATATTATTAATATTTACCAAATAAATACTTTTATTTTTAAGATTTTTTTTCTCTCTCAAAGTATACATCTATATGTATAAAATAGAATGTCTGTCTGTCTGTGCTCCCTATACTCCCTTAAACTCTGATCAATTTGGATTAAATTTTGCATAATTGTTCTCTAAGGTCCTGAGGAAAATATAGGCTATATAAAACCTGGAAACTCACCTCCTGATTTCATCCCATTAATATAATCCTGGCAACGTCAAATATTTTCAGCTAGTCTTATATAAATGCGTACTGCTCTGTTTTACAATATTTAGGGGAAAACAGGAAATCTTCCCGCAAATTTTTCGTATATTTTTAAGCTTTTAAATTCAATTGTAAACGTACAGCAATGTTCTTTGAAATTTTCCTGAGCGGGGCAAGCAAATATTTACGTTAACTATGACAGCTCGAGATATCAATTTTTAAAGAAGAAATATTGTTTTCATATTTCCTCTGTGTACTTGGTGAAGCAAATAAAGTTCTTGTTGAATGAAAGTGAGCGTACCGTGTTACATCAAACGTAACTCTGGCATTCAAAATGACGCGTACAAGAAACACAAAGGAAGACATTGCAAATTACTTGAACAGATAAATTTTAATGCCCGAATGTCTTGCGAATTTACGAGTTGTACAGCGCTAAAATACTTGCACACAAATTATGAAATACAGATCAGTAATGAAACGCTCACTATCTCTCTGTACTTCTATCCTCATCTCCTCTCACTGCAGCGTAACTTCGCTTATTTATTTACTCTCATCATTACGGCTCATCTCGAGCGAGCTTTTGAAATGCATTTTGATCAATAAATCAAGATCGTCGTCGACGTGGCAATCCGTTGCAGTTTTCAAGCGTGTAATGCTGGACGACGCGACGTCGTCGTCGGCGTTCGCGAATCCGGCGCATGAATGACATCGCGTCCCGGCTATGGAAATCGAGAATGTCACGGCGCGAGTTATCGCGCGATATCGAAGAAGCCGAGAAATATTGTCGTCTTCGCCCACGCCGCCGCCGCTGCCGTCGCCGCCGTCTTCGCTTCTTCAATTCGCACTTCGATACGAAAACTCGCGGCGTCTCGTTTTGCGAACGACTAACAGTATGCTTGTTATCTTGAATAATTGTCTATTCACAAATATTACCTCCCGGGATGGGTATTTCTACACACAAATTAGCCTTTCCGACAAGAAACTGTTATTTCGGGTTGACTCTTTATGCATTTTATTTATCGCCGTGATGCAAATATTTTTTCATCGAAGATGAAACAGTTAAATGCGCGCCTAGTATATTAAAGCAAAATATTTTCCCCGTTATATCTAGAAATGCATTTTCAGGACGGGAGTGTTCTGAATTTAAAATGCACGTATAATTTTGCTCCGGAGTGTAATAAAGACGCGTTCTCTGCATTTTAAGTGGATGCAAAAAGTATCGGCGCAGTTACGCATAAATATATGTATAAAATCTACTAAAAAATATATGTCTGTGTGCACACGCGCACGCGGGTATGCCAGCTGTACAGTTTAACGAAAAAATCGTTAGAATATTTATTCATTACGGTATTAGTGTCGCGTCGTACGCGCGCGAGATGCGCATTAAAGGATTAAAAGAGCGCACATTTTATCTCTCTTTCTCTCTCTGCACCCTTCTCGAGTTTTATTAATGCGCCAAGATTTTCGGAACAGCCTTCCACCTGGAATATAAATTTACTTGGACGCGCGCGTACCACCTCTTGCCGAAAAATAATTAAAACGTTCGATTAAGATATAAGATGCGGGTATAATTCATGCTTGACACAATGCGCCGCGCATTCCCGCGCGATGATTTTTAACGGCGATACAATACGCATATATATCTCGCGCTAACGTCAGCGATTATGTATTATATGTTGGGTGGTGTCTTCTCGATCGCGATTGGCCGTAAATTATACGGTTGCGCGACCGCATATGGCCGCGCTGATTGCGCTCGCCTCAAGTCGGTCCCGACGGATATGTTTAATTCCATACTCGATAATACAGCATACGTAATTAAATTGCCGAGTTTCACTCCTAATTAATAACTATTGTGCCCGGGCACACACTCGTTGTCATTAGCACGTATCGTATATGCGCGCGTGTTCGAAACGCAACGCGCTTTCTGCTTCGATTAATGAGCCGCGTGTGTATCCATTTCCTAACTTGGCTCGCCCGCGTTGCCGAGCTTGAACACCGGTGTGTATATTCGGCACTGCATACATAATCGCGATGTTGAAAGATTTACAGATATTTTCCTGCACGGTAAGAGGCATTTGGTCTTGAAATCGATTCGAATCTTTGTGTTAAACTTTTAACTTTCTACTGCCCAAATTAATTTCTCATGTTTAAAACATTTTTCATGTACATGGGACGTCTAAAACTAAATTATTCAGCACATATAAGATGAAATTTTACATTTCTAATTTTTTATTTTCGCAAAATAAGTTTGTGAGTCACGTTGGGTAATTACTATCGCTGCCAACATACTAAAAAAAGGTAGCCATATTGTGACTTTCACGTCACATCGGTCAAAACAGGAACAACATTCATATTGGAAATAAATAATGATGAAATCGTGACTTCAGAGTCACAGTGCGCAGTGGAGAGTTATTCGTATGTTAATTTATATTAATAGTCAATATTGTCATTTTGTTGTCCTGCAATCTTGTCATCAGCTATCCCATAATAACAGTCTATGCTATAAATCTGTCATTCGCACTGACAACACATTCTGTAAATTTCTTAGAGTAAAATCTCGTTTTAAACGAGTGGAAAGTGGCAGTATTTTCACTCGGTGGAAATGCTGCCACTTGAAATTGCAGGATTGAATGTTTCACTCAAGCTTAGAGTGAATTCTGTAGTTCCATACAAGCGAGTGTTTCAATCGATTAGAGAGAATATGTACCCGTGACAGTGGTATATATCAGTTTCACTCTTTAGTTTCGAGTGAAAATATTCATTCAACGATTGGAGAATTCACTTTGTAGTAAAAAATCACTCAAATTCGCGCAACTCGGTTCTATCTTCCGAGTGAAATTTCACTCTAGGATATTTAAGACAGTTGCGCGATACTTATCGACTGCTAGTTGATCTTCAACAAATGTATTTTCTAATTATTGATAATTAATTTAATATATTCTTTTATACAAGTTACTTTTTAATATTATTTTATACAAGGTGTCCCAGATTTTTCCGTACAAACTTAAAAAAAATGTTATATAAATATAGGTTCCATAAAAAGTTTTATTGAAAAGTTATAACAAAAATATGAAATGTGTAAGGAGCAATTTTTCACCAAAATTTGCATTTCAAAATGTCGTCTGCATTTGTCAACACAAGCTTAGCGTCGATGTAATATTGAATTCATTTATCTTAGAAATTTCGTGCCTATTTTACTTAGTCTCTGCTGTGTTACGTCGATAATTCTTTATATTAATTCATCTCTTGACGTGACTCATGTTCGATAAACTTTCTTTCTCATTGTCCCCTCACAGATAGAAACCTAATGTTATAAGATTTAGTGATCTTGAAGGTCAATATATCAGTTTTTCTCGAAAAACCCGCTTTTTAGGATAAACTTAGATAAAAAATTGTTTCTTGTATACTTCATATTTTTCCTATAACTTCGTAATATAGGATTTTGAAACCTACGTTTATATAATTTTTTTTTTTATTTCAGCTCATAGAACATATTATTAAAGTTTGTACGGAAAAACCTGGAACATCCTGTATAATTAAGAATTAAATTTTAAATACAATTTAATAGATAATGAATTTTTACGAGAAACGCGCGATGTACGTAAATTCATTTCTCACACAGATGTGACGCTAGATTGTTTCGTCTGATAAGATGGATTGCCGGACGACTGATCGGGCGAAAAATCAATAGCTGGGGAAATGCCAGACGCTAGCGGGTAGAGCGCCTTGACGCGCGATCATTATACCGGCTAGTTAAGAAGTTCCCCGACGACGACAGGCCCGGTGGAAACCCGGATCATTGTCAACTTATAACGATGTAATCATAAAGCCGATCCGCTAACGATCGGATCGTATTTCCCGGAGACGCCGGTCCGCGAACAATGAGACGTGTATTTTCTTTCCGGCCATAATCAAGCAATGGAACTGTGGCGGCTCGCCACAAAACCAGCGGATTATATTGTCCGTAAACTTCCGCGACAGCTTTCCTTGTTTGGGTACCATACTTATCGGTCCTATTTCTACACGTGGGCGTAGAGAGCGCGATTTGTTTCGCGTGACTCTCCAGCCATCGCTGTATCGCGATGGATCGTCGCGTTCTTATTTATTGCCGCGCTTTATTGCATGAAATCCGCACGGCGGCAAGTGCTAATTGCTGCCAGTCGTCGCCGCTAATTGTCGGTTGTAACGAGTCCACGTAACGGCAAAGTACCACGTTAGCGAACGGCAAATGGCAATGTTATCTCACCGACAATTTTAGCAACAGCCGAAAATTGTATCGTTGATATGACGTAATTGCATTAATATTAACGAAATGAATATATCTTTTTACCAAATAACTCGTGAGAACCATAGAACGCGGCTACCTGACCAATGAGAGCCGACTGCAAAACGTTGGTTACACTGAGAGAAATTATCCGATAAAAAAATAACAAACGGATATTTCCGATCAAAATACCGATGAATTTTTGTATCTGATCTGGAAACATCCAATGAAAAATATCGGTTTATAATGATCAGTTTATCTGATGAAATGCTATTATGATCGGAACTAGACGATGAAATTTAATCGGATATAAAAATTAATCGGAATTTGATCGGAAATATCCGTTTGTTAATTTTTTATCGGATAACTTCTCCCAGTGTACTAAATTTTAATATTTGACACTGTAAGTGTCACGATTGCCTTGGCCTAACGTACACGGCATACACCTTTCATGTAAAACTGAAATTCCCTGATAATTCCTTTTCATCCCCCACCCTAAACAATACTTATTAATATAAAATATTTACTAATATCAGCGTTAAAAAAATACTGCTTCAATCAGGGTAAATATTTGGTTTAACGTGAAAAGTGCATAATGTGTACATTAGACTTAGGTAATCTTGACGCGTGCATCTACACTGTAAAACATTAAAATTCAGCAACCAACATCTTGCGCGTTCTCTGATTGGCTCTGATTAGCTAGGTGTTCGCGCTTTGTGATTAATAAAATGATAATAGTGAGAAAAATATATATCTAAAAAAATGCAACCCTATCTTTAGCGGAATCCTTTGAATCCTAGAGGATTTTATTCTTGTACAAAGCTTTGTTGCGCAACAAGAGTTCTTCTTTTTAGCGTGAATCGACAGTTCACAACGCGTATGTTTAAAGGTCATTCTATAATTGCGTGGTCGTAAGTGTTTGTAAGTGATTACGACAATCCATCGGAATAAAGCAATCAGTGAATAAAACACTCTGATTGGCTAGCTCCTACACGAACACGCAATTGTAGAATGGCCTTTGTATGCGTAATCACCTGCTCACCCCGTGAAATTCATCGAAATCTTATCGTGACGTCTTATCGATGGCGACGCGGCTTATTACCGCTCGGATATTAGACGAGGGACGATAACTTATCCGTAGCGAGGGCGGCTATCGGGCACTGTCACTGGCTCGCAGTGGTAGGATATTGTTTTTAGGTTGCGGTTTTGCCCTTCCTCCCTCCCTCCCTTCCGCCCCTCTCGCCCTCTCTCCCGCTCCCTTTACCCTCGTACCCTCCTGGGAAATTGGACCTGGAGCGGCGCTGGCAGCGTTCGCTCGCCGCTCATTTATTACCGTTGCTTTACCTCTGGGTGGCCAAATTTACCAAACGCTGTGGTTCGGCCTCCGAATGCGCTCGCCGTACACCGCCGCCGCCGCCGCCGCCGCCGCCGCGGTGAACGACGTCATTCGACGTTACACGGTTGAAAACCGAGCGACGAATTGGCGCGTCGCCCGCCGAGCCCGCTACATAAGTCAGAAAACATTCGGGCTCGCGCGGACTCCTTGGTCCGTTGCGACATTGCGAGGCGACTGAATCGCGTTTCCGCGACAAAAAAATGTCGAGCAATCATCTCGCGTGACTTCCTCTCTCGTCGAGGCTGTTCGATATCCCCCGCGCGATGCCGACCATTAATTTCGCGGGCGGAAATGAAAAATTACGAAAAAGGGGGACTTCTCCCCCCTCCCCCTCCCCCCCCCTCGTACAAGAGTGGTGCGCAGCCGGAGGCTCTTCGTGTGTCAAATAATTGCTCCAGTCAACAGAGTGAATATTGGTTCGTATCCAATAAATTCATCGCGAACGAGATGAGAGCTCGCCCGCGCGCACCTATCACGTCTACCACGCCCTGTATATTGTCTCATTTCTGATTACCTTCTGTGCAACTATGTTTACCTACGTTCATCGATCGCTCCCATTTTTTGCACCTTTTCGCGGTGTAAAAATATATACAACGCGCGGCCACGAGCCTCAACTTTTCGCTCGATTAACGATGCCGTGTCGTAATCAATGTTTAGATGCAATATGCAATCAGTATATATGTTGGTATGCGATATATTTACACGTCAGCGTTGATGGATCGATATCGTTAAACTTTGTTCACCGGGAAAATAACCGTGCCTCAATGAAGATTCGATAAAAATGCTCGAAAACATTGTTCAAGTTAATCGTCTATTTCCCTCAAATTTTCTCCCTTCTTTTATCGCGAGAAAATTGCGCTCTCTTCTCTCTCTCTCTCTCTCTCTCTCTCTCTCTCTCTCTCTCTCTCTCTTTTTTCAAAAGCGGCAATCCAAGACACCGCGCTACCGGTGAGTGTTTC
The DNA here is from genome assembly GCF_010583005.1 of Odontomachus brunneus. Lineage (NCBI taxonomy): Eukaryota > Metazoa > Arthropoda > Insecta > Hymenoptera > Formicidae > Odontomachus > Odontomachus brunneus. The sequence goes on along the minus strand of NW_022639493.1, from coordinate 1,787,016 downwards.
GGCACGAGCGAGAATTATTTAATTCCGGCGAGAGAGGAGGCGAAATCGTTAAGTCCCTTTCCCAAGGGCCTCTGTTCTTCTTTAGAAGAACGCACTCATGTCCTTCGGCAGCCGGGGACAAAATCTGGAGATGAAAGCGAACACAGGACACGCGCGCGCCGCACCACCTACCTCTCCCGGCGAGGTGGAGGCGATTAAAGTCGACGCGAAAACTCCTCGTCGCGGTCCTTTTGGTCCTCGCCGTTTGTTCCGTTTCCCCATTTGGAAGGATTAAAGACGAAACAAACAACGAATTCTTCAGCCAGCGCCCGGTTCCTGCAAATCAGCTTTCGCTGTCGGCTCCAAAGGACGTCGGAGCGGAACGTCGGTATCGGTGTAAGAGAAGCGCGCGAGCGGACAAGACGATGGAAGCCGGGCGGAATCAACTTCGTGACAAACGATCGTCCCCCGTGATTTCGTCAAGGAAACAACGTGGGTTGTAACCATGGAAAAATTCGAACAGACAGGAAAAGGGTGCCGCTTATTATGCGCTTTTAAAATAAGACATCCTTTGAGACTGTCACACGTAAATCAATTTGATGGGGTGAAAGAAAAAAGAAAGAGAAAATTTAATATTTAGACATTTTTGCTGTATGATATATATCTACTAGGACTAATCGCACATACCCATATACAAAAAATGAAGTTTGCACTGAGAGAATTTTATAAAAAAATTATTACAGTATTTGATAACACACCCCCGAGCAATAGGTCAACATTTTTCTATTTGACTACCCTTTTATTTCATATATATTATTATATATTTTCTAGAAACTAAAATATGCTTTAAATTTTGATAAAGTTAAATTAATTAATTAAAAATTGATACTGAATTAAAGATATAAAGATTTATATTAACCATGTTAAATATGTCAAATATATTAAAGAATTCATATACTAAATGTACTATTAAAAAATGTTGAAAAGTTTATTATGTTTCTAGCGAAATTTTGGTGAAATTTACTATGTTTCTTAGCAAGGTAGACCTTATAAACAATCTATATATGCGCTATTAGAAACAGTAAGATTGAAGAAAATTTACATAAAAAAGAAACTATAATATTCTCTCTGTGTGACACGTGCTAGTCATGTGGATAACATGGATCATATAGTGGTGAAAATAACGGTCTCTTAATTCTCTTAATATAATTAAGAGAAAAGTAGAAGAGAGAGAGTTTTGTATAAAATTTCTCTTAAAAATTAAAATTTCTCTTTCACGATTTAATATATATTGTAGTTGGTATCTTCTATTTCCTCTTTAATTGTTATATAAATCGCTTCATTCGCTGCTCCATAAACTGTCGAAAGTTACAACTAATATCATTTAATCTAATTCGATGTTCGCGTACGCGCTTCAGTCTTTCATACATATTCGCGACGTTATTTCTCCCGGTGTAATAACGGAAGAAGGAGTTACGTACATTTGTAACACTCTTCGAAGAATTCCTGTCCGGAGCGAGGAGATATCAAGAGTCTCTCTCACAAAGGTGCAGACGTCGCGGGACGCGGGAAAAATGTAGCCCATGCGAGGCTACGGCGCGCGAAAATGAGCACATCAGCGATGTATCTTCATCGTCGTTTCCGCTCTTTCGCGAATCTACTCCGGCGTCTTCCAATCATGAAGTCACGAAGAATAAGAAGACGCCGGGCGTCGGACCGAGCAAGAACCTGCATCTTGCTTATCAACCGACAAATGAACATCTTTTATTTCCATTTGTTTCTTATGCGGCTTATTATTTATTCTATTTTTAATTTAATTCCACAAATTCCAACAATTTATCCTATATTTTAATTGTTAGGAATTTGCTAGTTAATTTGAAAGTTAAGGGTCTTCTTGATTTGTATGATTTACTTTTGTATAATAATCTAACCAAAAAGTGAAAAAAGTAGTCTCATAAAATAGTAGTCTCTCGGGCCAGAATTTTTATTTTTAAATAATTTTATTTTTTGGTCCAGTTCAAAGGGAAAATTAAAATTCCTTGTTAAAATTCTCTCTCACTCCTCTTTTATTTTATATAAAAGAATTAAAACAACAATAAAAATTCCGGCCCGAGATACTATAACTACACTATTTTATAAGAAACTTTTTTTCATTTTCTTTTGTTTGGATTGTCGCACAAACGTGAATTATGCAAACCAGGCAGGCATGTAAAAGCTGTCAACAGTGGAAGCTATGACGTCATTTTCGCACGAAAAATAATTATACATTTTTTCAATGTAAATATTGCTTAATTACATGTCCAGAGTGTTTCAGAACAATTTTCAAAGCTTTTGTGAAGGCATAGTATGGATTGAGGTAAACATAAGTTTGTTCACAATGGACGATGGACGATTAATTTTTAATTTATTGAGAGTGACGCGCGCACACGTGTTAATTCAGACGGTATATAACACCGACAAATATTAATAAAACAAAAAAACCACGTGAAACCGTAAAAGATTTAATTTGAAGAGACTTAGGGGAAAAAAGTTACACTGAAATAAGTTACATTGACCATAAATGACATGAAAGTGTTTTCAAAAAGAAAAATAAAAAACCGCCTCTTAACATTTTATTAACGGAACATATATATGTTTACCCTATCATTAATAATAACCTTATTCAATTGAAAAAAACACCTTTTTGGCATTCAAAACACGTCAATTATCACTCTACTTATTATCATGTTGGGACAAATATGTCTTCTGAAAACACCAGTGAAACATTAGTGTTCCTGACTTATCCTAGATGCTAGATATCCCTTTGGCGCCAAACATAAAGTTTTTAATTTTTTTTGTTAAAACTATATTATATTAATGTATTTACTGAAGTAAAAGTAAAAAATATTGTATATTTAAAAAATAACATTGGTTGCGGAAGAGTCAAAGTTCTGCAAAATAACAGTTGACGCCCTTAGGTGTAAATATGCACGTCCAGTTATGCTCGACGTACTGAAGATTTGCGGATCGATACTGAGAAAGCAGACAGCGTATCGCGAGAAAGAGAGAGAGAGAGAGAGAGAGAGAGAGAGAGGGAGAGAGAGAGAGACAGAGAGAGAGAGACAGAGACGGTTTGCGAGATCGACGGCGAATTGGCGCTCCGAAATAAGGACAAGCCGTCCCGCACGCCACCGAGGTTTGCCCGTGTGTTTATTCTCTTCCCCCGCGTCGCATTTTATATATTCTTCTCGTGCGCAGCACAAGTGGCCCCGAGAAAATATGACGGTCGATGGAAGATGGACGTAGCGCGGGTAACAAACCGGGCTCTCGAACACGAAGGCTGCCGCAACGGATACGTTCGAGTAGCTCAACGGCCGAAGAGTAACCAAACACACGCGTGTTTCTGTGAATATCTCGATGTTCGTAACCTGCTGCATTTTTCTTCAGCGACATAGAAGGGGGAAAAAGAGAAACCCACGCGGCACCCGGCAGAATCTAGTGGTGAATTTTTTTACGCTCTCTATATTATATGTGTTGTGTACGCGCGATACGGTGTATAATTTTTCTAGATAACGTCAACGTCGTGTGGGGTTAAAAAATTAATAAGTATTTCCAACTCTGACCCGCGACACGTCGCGATAGCGTGTTGTATTCGCAAAAAGGAAGAATGGAATGTTATGCGCTTACAAAGAACGTAAAGTGTGTAACGTCGCATCTTTAATAAGGCTGGAAAAATTTTTCTCTAGTAAGAAACACCGAAAATACATGAATTTAGGCCAAATATCTTCGAACAAGGTTATTTTCGACGTCGAGTTGCATCTTCTCTATTTTAACGCGCGTGAGATCATAAATAAAATAAACTCAAGCACGTCTGCGCTTGTACTGTCTTACGACAGCCAACATTTTTCATGTTGTTTAAGCATTGCGGCTTCTCTGCAGTTGTCATTTTATATTATTCTTGAGTACTGTACGAAATAGGCTTCTAATGGAATGAGAAGCTGACGTGCTCGATGCAGTTAATGTCTCGAAGTTTGAAGTGAATGGTTCCTGATTTATGCCACGTAGATCGAGCAGGTAGGAGGTGCGGTGCGGAAAAATACAGCGACAATGCACGGAATGCAGATACGAGAGAAAATGCCAGGTTATGTTTTCTCTTATTAAGTATAACCGCTGAATTACCTGTGCTACTTAATGCCGCGCGTTTTAATCCATCTCTGCGCATAAGATAATCTAGAAGCTCGATTATGCAACAAGAGGAAACCACGAAATTTTTATCCATAACACCTCATCACAGTTATAAAATAGGCGATGGAATGTCCCAAAAAAGGTGGAAAGTCATTGCGCAGATTATTCCCTTTCTCCAACTTAAGGTTGGTTCGTCTTTTTTTAACCTGTTTTTTAGTGTTCCAAGAGTCACGTGCCTTAATATGTATTTTTTTAAATATTATACGGTTTTAAAATGAACCCTATTATAAAAAATCCCATCGACTGTGAAGTATAGAGTGTTATTCAATTCTTAAATGCTCAAAAAGTGAAACTTGCCGATATTTATCGTCAATTAAAGCAGGTATAGTAGTGTAAAAAATTTAATAATAAACGAACAAACGTGCATGACGAAAATCGATCTCACTAATAAATATCATAAATGCTTAAATGAAGAAAAGATTATGTGAAGAAGTAGAATAAGATACCGTGTGTTAAAAAAATTAAATATTAAAATATTTCTTTTAAAGTAAAACGGTAACTTTCTAGGTTACTCTCGTACGATATCGTACTTTGAGACTCTTCTAGATTTTATTTATTTTGTCCACTGTTAAATTATAATACAATATTTAAATAATACAATATTATAATATTATAATATTACAATACAATATTATAATATTACAATACAATATTTAAATAATGCAATATTATAATAAAATTATAATACAATATTTGGACAACATAAATTAGATAGAATAAAACTAACATAATATTATGTTACTTTTGAATTTTTTTCATAGCTAACCGAAAAAGAAAATATCTCGGATATACCTGGGAGAATTTTGTATATTAATAAAATGAATCACACATTCTAACGAAGGGGTGTAGTGCCTCCCCCGTACCGCAAATAGATCGAGATCGCAATGTTTTCTCGCGAGGACGAATCCGACACCCCATAGCGAGTTCTCGCAAGTGGAAAGGGAGTGAGCCCCGGTCAAGGATTATTGAGGGGCTTGAGCGGCGCGACGAGGGTGATATAGGAAAAAAATACAGCGACAGTTCACGAAACGTAGATAACGGCCGGTTTCACCTATCGCTCGCTCGCTCGCTATAACATGAAGGAGAGAGGTAGGAAGGACAAGAGAAAGAAAGGGTGAACGAGAGAGACGGGTACGAGCTGCGATGAGGGAAAGTGAAACGGGAGTGGTCCGAGGGAGAGAGAAAGGGAGGCAGCGTGCGGGAGATATACAGCCTCATAATTCGCTTCTAAACATCGCTAATTGCAGCGCTGACCCTCTAAATCTTTTGGGATGCTATCTGCCCGCTCGAAAATGATCCTTCCTTCTCTCGATCTCTCCTTCGTTGCTCTCGTGCCCGGCGCGAACGAGCTATCTCTCTCATTCTCTATTAACGCCGTCGTGGCCCCCGTCCGCTCCTCAGATCGATGCGAGATATTCCGTTCGCCTGACATTTTTCGGGGACAAAGTGGAAAAGGAACGCAACTAGGAGAAGGGGAGAACGTTCCGCCGACGATACTTCGTCACGATCACGTCACACGGTGAATGTCGAGATTTCCGCGGAAATAATATGAAATATTCTGTATAGGGAGAATGCGCGAAGCTGTTATTTTTTAAAAAGAAGGATTGCGTGTCGAGTTTCAGAAAAGGCCCGTCATCGAAATACATAAATTTGCAGAGTAACAACACTGTCAATCTTAAATTGTCTCGATAAATGAATTATATTTTGGAGGTTGTTTTTAACGTGAGAATGTCAGATAGTATCATCTTGTTATCGCCACTTCTGTTTCTCATGGTTTTTCGTGCTTCAGGAAAGAAAAGAAGTGAACATATTGACTTGTTCCTCTATTGGAGACATTACCGTATGTTATACAGTGATCTTAAACGAACGATGGTTGCCGAAAATTTATTCGACACTCAATATAACGTTAACGCGATTTACTAGTTCTCGAAAAATTACGCGCATAAGTCAATTACGAGAAATCGACGTCTTTACCGTAAACGTCTTTGCCGATTAAAAATAGATATTTTGCAATATTTTCAACGTGAAGTACTCGGCACATTCCATTACTGAGCAGCAGTAGATCCTTTGATCGCAACGCAGATCATGCGATTATGATAATACCATCTCAACGAACGGTAATTGACGATATTAATTCTCCACGCTAGTTCAATCTCCACTTGATCCGTAAGTACGTAATTACACATAGTAGAAAATTCAGCATGCAATTACCACATTTTTATTATTACTCCCGCGGTACAATACGATAGGGATGTAAAGTGAAATAGGAACATCTCAACGCTATAGCGTTTCTATATAAAGAGAGTGGAAAAGAGAGAGAGAGAGAGAGAGAGAGAGAGAGAGAGAGAGAGAGAAAGAGAGTCCCGTACACGTTACTGTTGAAAAATTATTACACACGATGTACGGAAGGCGCAATTATAAATTCTTCGATGTACATCGGAGAATTAAATAATGCATCGTCCGTTTTCCGTGGAATATATAGAGAGCTGCTCTAAATTCTCGCATTTCCTCGTCATAATCGCGAACTGTCGGACGTAACCGCTATGCCCGCTATTACGGAATTGCGGCATAGAATATTTAACGCGGCACCCGTGTTTAATTCGGTGCGCTCTCTTGCTCGCTCGCGCGATATCGAGGTGATTTCGCCGCGACACCATGTTTCTTTAATGCCGAGGAACGATCAGCACGAGAGCGGGTCATCGTCTCGCGTCGCACCGTGAATGGGACAGATCAGACGCGCGCGGCGATCACTTGGGAATTCTTTTATTAATATCACGACCGCACGATGCTCCCTTCGATTACGCGGACCATCTCTGAATTTCGTTGTCGGTTTGCCGGCACAGCAAGAGCCCGAAAAGCTCATCGAGAGGGGATCCCGGGACAAGAAACGGCTCTTCTCAATTCACTTTACGGGGGTCTACCCCATCGTTCCCCGAAAGGGATTTCTTTGTCTTATCAAGTCCTAATGAAATGCGAACTAGCGAATTTCCCTAACACTACGCGAATCACCGCAATCGTCCCTTTTTGCGTCAATATGGCTCCCTTCTATGTAACGCCCTGCGTTTACTTAATACTCTGAATTTTTATTTCCTTTTCTACTTTCTAGACGTAATTTTTTATATAAATATGGAATTGTTTTATAATGAAAGAAAGAAAGAGAGAGAGAGATTTCAAAGATACATTAAAAAAGAAACAAAAGTTTTCTCTTTATATACATATTTACTTCTACAACAAATATATTAAGATAAAATTAATTTTATCTTAATTGTTTTAATCAGATAATTATTTATTAAATTTAACTCAAAACAGATAAGCTATGATGTTAACTGAAATTAATAATTCACTTCGTAAAAATATTCGCTCTTATGAATAGATAGATGTAAGTTATTATCTCGCTCACCGAGGCGAAAAATTATCAACAGTCAACAATCAAAAAACATGTTTTCGTTCGTCTCTTTCCTGAATTTTTCGTTGTAAACGCGCTCATTCGAGAGTGTAGTAAAGGAAGTTTGAAGATAAGTGCAATTTCGCCGCGGCAGAGAGGGCAAGCGAGTCACTTTAAAAATAGCTTCCGTGGAAGTGCATTTCGATTTCCCGCAAGTTTCCGAAGTCTGATCTTAACGTTGCTTCTCGAAGCTCCAGAGACGGAAACGTTGCTGTATTTCGCTTTACGAATTTCGTCCGACAGGCCGAACGTTTTATATTCGTTTTTAACGGGCTCTTTTGAGCTGTCAAACGCCCGTCTATCGGAAGGAAATTCAATAAAATGGTCAAAAACATGTTTTGGCAGACGTGTAGCGGGTGGGACAAAGGAGGGTAGTATAACGATATGTCTATATTGGATTTATATATAGAAAAAAAACAACTGCTCTTTATTGCAGTTATTTACACGCAACTCACTCGCAGTTATTAAAAATCAATATTTTCCGACAATTATTATTTGCATTTCTTTTATATACATTTGTTCGTAGCGAGAAGTGGATATTATTTGTGGTGTTTAATGCATAAAGGATTTCGCGGAGAGTAATGCGTCATCTTGAATTGAAAAGATTGTATCATCAGGTGCCATATTTTTAGAGACACATCAAGAAAGTTTCTCATAAATTTATTATTTACCGAACAAAGTTACTTATACACCTTTATTTAATTATCCAAATGTCACTATTAACTTAAAACGAAATTGAAAAATAAATATATATATACAATATTACAAATATGAAAATCTATTATTTTTCATTTTTCTAATAAACATAAATTTATTTATGCGTTAGTTTTTTTACTTAATAGGAATACACAGATAGTAAAAATAGTTATATATAAGTATTTAAATATGTGTTTATATATTGAAGGAAAAATTACCTTAAAAAAAATGTTTCTTTGATGGGTGCCATTAACATATTTACTTAAATCTAAATTCTCTTTATTTAAATCAAATAATTTGTTTACCTAATTTATTTACCTGATTTAAGTAAACAATATTTGGTTTAAATAAAGAGAATTTAGATTTAAATAAATATGGTAATGGCACCCATTAAAGAAATATTTGTTGATTTTAAGGTAACTTTTCTCTCGGTGTATATATGTTCTTGGAGTATTACTATAAATTATAAATTTCTCACCGGTGTATTTTAAAAAGAAAGTAGTCAATAATTCTGAAATTTATATATAATATTTATATATTAATCTTCATTGCCATAGTAATTTTTTATCAAATTCTAATATATAGAAGATATTTAAAGTAGCCATTAAAAATTATATGCTAATCTTAAAGAACATCCATAAAAAAGTATCAATTTTAGTTGCAAATATTTGAGCTCTCGAATAATTAATCTTTTCCCAATTGCAAATAACGCATAAATTGGATAATATTTCATTGTGACGCAAGTTTGATAAAGTCTGGTCAAAATCAAGCAAACGAACATCTAGTGGTCTAACATTTTCCGGCCTTCCGGCAAGTCGCACAGCACGACGTCGACCGTCCCTTCACGTCGAGAGGGAAAGCGCGAAAGGGTCGCTCAAGTGACTTTTCCCTGCGCGCGGGATGGCATTCGTCAGGAAACAGAACTTATCGCGGAACGCGATCCTATACACACTCCACCCGTGCAAGGTTTGTTTTCCGGACGTGACTTAACCAAAACACGCTCGGTAAATAGCCGTTCCAGTCGCTTTCGCGTCTCGCTGTATTACGGCACCCTGTATATTTGGAGAATCCGTTCTCTCAAGGGACACGCGGTGGTTTCGAAATGAAATCCGAAGCTGCCGTCGCGTCGATGACGAGGACAATGGGAAGGAATACGATTCATTGCGGCGCTATCACGATTACGCGATCGCAGCATTCGCGATACCTGTGCTCGGTGCAACGCGCAAGAGCGACCAAAAGGGTTGAATCGCAATAACGACAATGCCTGAAGCCCATTGAACTAACAACTAAAAACTACAGTGTCATTAAACGATCGAAACGCGAGTAATTCGCGACAACTTTGATTTTTAGGTTTATGTAAGATTCCGGTTATTTGCCGAAATTTAATCGTATCAAAGTTATTTCAGCCGAAAGAATTAATATTGTACAACTGATTGTATGATATAGTTCACCCACATGCAGTGTACTGTGTGTAGTCGCTTCGTATCATCACTGTGCTCTATTAATTACAAGCCCCGCGGTCGCATTTATTTTCCGTCTGTTAAGTCCGATTTATAGCGGGCTTTGTCGCACTCGATGCAAATGTGTGTTCTCCGTGTAGATCACGCTATTCCCGCGTTCAATACTCGGCAAACGGTTCAATTCTGTTTCCGCGCAACGATATCACTTATTCGTCGAAAGTAAGCCGAATGCATTATCATGGCCAACATGCAACTGTGCGTAAAAAAAATATATGTTCCAGTAAATACTTTACTTGTTTCAAATATTTTATAAATTTATATATTCGCAAATCTCTCCATTATAAATTCATCATGAGCATAAAATTTATTCAAAATGATCTATCCTAATATATATAGAAAACAGATAAAAATAAATAATAAATAAAAAATATGAAAATATATATTAAGAAAATAAGAACCCTGGGTCCTAATAAATTTAACATTTTAATTAAAAATATTAAATTAAGATAAAAATTAAGTTTGTTTGCTATATAGAGTCGAATTAATTTTTTTTTCAATGAAGTTTTATAATATTTATATAAAGAAAATAAATTCTTCTTTTGAACACATAATAATATGAGTTTTTTTCAAATTTAAGAGTATATTTTTGGACTATTATCAAGAAAATATTTTTTGTTGGACCATTACTTAAAAAAAGGAAAATAAACTGAGTAGTCGCTTTTCTTAACATTACAATACTTTTTCTGTATGCATATATTATGTCAATTGGAGAAAAAATGAAGACACGCGCATGACGGCAAAAATAAAATAGCCAATATCACGGCGAAGTCTTCGAGATTGTCATACTTTATAAGCTGCAATTCGTGGTTGCATTGCGCTTGAGTGACTGAGGACTGTTCGTCGGCGAGTGAGTCAATGCCTTTCAATAACAGATATCCCGCAAAATTAGCTCTATTAATCTCCCAAAATCGTTTCTCCGCTACATCTGACTTCAAAGGTTAGATACAAACTATTGGAACAATTCAATCCAGGTTAACCTATTTTCAACGGTTGGCGTGCAACGTACAATGTGACACCGTCTTTAGATTGTCTTTAGCTCGTTCTTCGCGCGCTCGAAATCCGTAGATTATACAACCCTATTAGTGGCAATTTGCTCATAACACCTTCGGGAGATCCACAGGCTAAACATCCATTAGTATCATTATTATTAATGATTATTATCATCTTTCCTCAAACGCTATTCAACCTTCCACGGCCTCCGACGTATAATGTGACACGCCCTTTTAGAAGCTCGTCCGGAGAGCCGAGGATCCGGCAAACGAGCTCGGTTCCGCGGAGAGCGGCGCGTTCGCGCCGCTCGTATCGTTTCGCCTGCATTATCGGGCATGATTGTTTCAGAGGGATTCCGGAAGTCACAAAGTCCCGCTCTAATGACGAGAGTGGGGCTTAACGATCCTATTGTTGCAGAAAAATAATAGCTCGCGAGCGGGCGCGCGGCCACTCGCTTTAATTGATGCTCGGATCAACCAAGAGTCGGCAACAATCGTTACTGTCGTCGGCTCCATTTATAATTTATAATCCCAATGGTCCTCGAGAGAGACGCGGGCGCTGCTCTCTCTCTCTTTCTCTCTCTATCTCTCTTCCTTTCCCCTTTCTCCTCTATCTCCCTTCCTGCCGGCTGTTCTTCTTCTTCCTCATCCGGTTCGCGCATTTGCATGTAACGAGCGACTATCCGATGCCCACTCTCCGCGCTACAATCTTTTTAACGTCGAATAATAGCTCGCAACCCTTATCGCGACGTTGCACAAAGGACGGCGGAAATAATCCCTAAATCAAAACACTTCGCACCGATTGGTACGAATGTTTATCGGCCAGCCACCGACTTTTCAAAGACTCGCGTCTACGTATGCTTACCTTCCTCCGTGCGAAATGTTATCTGATACGAGTCTTAAAATATACGAGACTCGAGCGCTTTCATCGAGAATTTAGTGATTGACTTTTCTTTCGCACGAAAATCTGACTCGTAGCGCAGTAAAGCAGCGATTCTGAGCGTAGATCGATTTATAGCGTAGCATGATTATTATATTCATTCAAATATATGTGCTTAGATGAAAATTTTCTATTAATAAAATAATAACTCCTTTTTTCCTTTGATTGTTATTATAAAATTTAGTTTTTAATTTATCATAAATATATTTCCCCTCCTCCATCATTTGCAATTATAATTCAAATAATAAAGATTGGACGATTGTTAATACGAAACATCTCGAAACATTTTGCAAGTTAGTCAGAAGACAAATTAAGTAAGAAATTACAAAGAAACGCGCAAATCGCAAAATTTACATCTCTCGGCGGTGCGCACGCACAGAAAAGTCCGTTCGTGCTCGCTTCGCAAGCGTCGTTGGGTTGCCGTCGTGGAGATTCAATGCCCTGACTTAATTTAAGTAACCTTCATTAATCAAATTATTTCTGCCCCGCCGTCGTGGCAGGAATATTACATTTCCGAGACGAGTTTCGCCGTCGGGCCGGCCGTTAACAAGCGATGACGCGCGCACGTCGTTGTTTCGATGGAAATATAAACGCACGCTACCCATTCGCCCCCTGCGAGGCATCAGCGGGGTAATTGTTCGTTTTTCCGGGCGTAGATTGGCGTTCTAGTTAAGCGGTGGACGCCAGACTTGCTACTTGCCCCCCGTGCCGGACGAGAAGTTGGCTCTTATCTGAACAATCGGAATTCAAATGCCCTTATTTCTCCTTTTAATTCCGATAAAGAGAAGGAGGGAGAGAGAAAGAGAGAGCTCTATGAATTCCTTATGTTCATTTATTCTTTATCCAGAATAAAAATGAAAGCTTTATTCTTTCAAAGTTGCATTATATACGAGATATCAAGATGCTTAATTCATTTCAGAAAAATTTTCACGTTCGATCATACACTTACTTGTATCTAAGAAGATAAATAGTATTTTAGTCTCCTGTTTGGCTTTAAAGAGGTTGACACAATGCTGTATTTTTAATGTTACATCAAGGTGATAATACATAAAAATATTAATTATTAAACAAAATTGTACACGTTTATTTCATTTATATAGTAAGTGTTAATTTGAGGCAAAGTTAAGATGGATATATATATATATATATATATATATATATATATATATATATATATATATATATCTCTCTCTCTCAAAAAAAAAAAAATATATATATATATGTAGGGTTCGCCAACGAAAACTTTCCACCCCAATTAACCAATTGATTTTTGTCAAAAATGTAAATACACATCAATATTATTTTCAAAGGGGCTATATGCTTGTGATAAATTTAACTATATCATCTCCTTAATTAAGATACCCCCCAAAAGTTCTTAAGTAACAATAAGGATTAAATACTCAAGGTGGAAAGTTTTCGTTAGCGGACCTTGTATATACATACACAATATTACAAATACGATTTTTTTTTTTTATTAATGTTTCATTTGTGTATAAGTTAATCTAATAAAGATGCACAGATAATAAAAAGAGGTACATAAGTGTTTAAATATTTGTACATGTATTTAAAAAAAATATTATTATATGAGAATTATAAACTTTCCACCGTTGTATTTTCCAAAAAATAACTGTCAATAATTCTAAAATTAGAAGTATTATAATATAATTATAATGTCAGTATAGTCTTTAATATCGTAATAGTTGTTCATTAAAACTTTAATTTTAGTTTACTAAAAATAGCACACCAACTCCAAGAAATAGTATAAAGAGTGTCCACTTTTGTTTTAAATATCTGAATTCTCGAATGGTTAGTCTTTCTTTAATCGCACGAGTAGTCAGAAAATATTTGAATTTATATACAATGTAAGTTTCAATGGATTCTTAACATTTCGCTTTATAATCTTCTTAATATGTTTTAGTGTGATTTGTCGTGTGCAAGTCTTATAAAAAAATTAGCCAGTGTGCATTTGTCAGAGTGTTTATATGTGACGCGGAATTAAAGGACCATTTTCAGGAGATAACATTTCTCTTAATTTAGAAAAAAAAGATCGTCTAGAAAAGGGGTCTTAGATGAGAGAACCTCGGTAATCTCATTGCGAAAATGAGAGTTTATCCATGCTACGATATGGACTTTTCTTGTAAGTCGTGCGCGCGAAGAACCGCAACACGAGATCAACAGCCTCTCATCGGAATAATATCACCACCTCCGCGCCTTCGTCGGTGTTTCCATTTGCCTCCCGGGCATTTATTCATCCAGTCACCAGCGATGAAAACGACGACAACGACTGGTGTCTCACCGAATCGTTCGACGCGACTCGTAACAAGTCAATTTCATCGCGCGACATTCGCGACGCTGTCTACACACGCGTCGCGACTGAGGAGGTTGTCTCTCTCCCTCTCACCGGGGGCGACGCGCCGCTATCTGAGGAATTCCACTCAACTATCTTTAATCGCGCGAATTAATCGTTCGCGGCGAATACCTCGGAAACCTCCCCGCAACGTTTATCGCCGCACGAGCGTGAGTTGACATTCCTCTCGTGAGCGGCCGCGCTTTTTGCGTCGGAGGTCCCTCCCCTCCTCTCCTTTACTCTGGTGCGCCAGGTGGAAATATCTTTTCGCGATTAGGTAGGTAGGTAGGTAGGTACGTAGGTAGGTGGGTAGGTAGAGGCGGCAGGCGACGTTGTCACGGCACGGCAATGGGAAACGTTATTCTTCATGTTTTCGCGATACGTTAACAGAAAACACGAGAGTTTCTAGTACGTACATATTATCGCGGGGACGGGGGGGCTTCAGTGGTCGCGCGACTGCCATGTCGGACTGGGGTGGCCTGAAACCTAATTGTTCAGATACACGCATTTCAGCCGTACGCCACCACCACCGCCTCCACCGCCGCCGCCACATCGCCGCGACGCCACGCGCACACGCGCGCCGTAACGCGGTGTAGACCGGCCGTTGAGTGCACGAGTGGAATATAGGGTGGTTCAGAGGTGGTGAACGAAACAGCGACTCATATTCTTCCCACCAAGTATCACTAACATAACATATCGATGTCACAATATTAGCCTAATCATATAGTATGTCATGCAACTGTTACATATTATGTGTGTTATGGAACAGTTATATAACATACTATATCATTAATGACCTGGCATTGCAACATGCAATGTCGATGTTATGTTACTGATACTTGGTATTTATTGGATTCGAGTGACGTAACATGTACGAAGATATCAAAAATTCTTGCAAAGGAGTATAAAAAAATTTGTGACGTCTTATAGAATTTCTATCTGAATTATTAGTTTTGTTGCATTAAAAACAACACTGGTATTTAATTTTCTTATATCCTATACACACCAAAAATTGTCGGAAATTTTTATTAAACTTTGTTAAACTTTAATTATATAAATGAAAATGAGAGAGAGAGAGAGAAAGATAGAGAGAGTGAGAATATATCTTCGAAAATTTATGGGGACAAATTTTCAAGTTAATTCACAGAAAGAATATTATAGTTTTCCTTCTTTGTATAAATTCTTTTTAATTTACTATATATTTTTAGTACACTGAGAGAAAAGATGTCTAAAAAATTATGAAGTATTTATTCGATGGATACTAATAATATATTTATTTGTATTAATATAGATATTTTTAGATGAGAGAAAATCTCTCAAATAAGAAATTATATATTTTATTAAAACTACCATTGCTTTTTTCAAAAACACAATTGTTCATTCTATTAAAAAAAAGGAATTCAGATTTAAGTTAATATATTATTATTAGTGACCAACGAATAAATATTTTCTTTTCCATAAATTTTTTCTCTCAGTGTAGTGCAGGAATGGATTGTCAATAAGGCCTACCTTGCTAAGGAGAACATAATAAATTTCATAACAATATTATTTTTCGTTAAAAATGTATATAGAATTTTTTAAAACTACATTTCGGTTCTTAAAATATAAATAATACGAATGAAACGAAAGGACAGTCAATTACTATAGAATGTCGATCTATTCCTCTGGTTTATGTAGTAAACTTTTGGCTATAAAATTCTATAACAATTTTTATAGTAAATTCTATAACAATTTTTTGGCTATAAAACTCTCCGACATTTTAATTAAATTAAGGATAATCTCAGGAGAAAATAGCGCAAGTTCTCAATATCGACAACTACTTCTCTCTTCCTCGCTTCCTCACTTCCCGCCGAGAATAACCACTCCTGAAGAACGCTGTAGCTGCGCACGTCAATGACACACGCTCATTATTCTGTACACGAGGTTTCGATCGAGCGACGTGAGCCAACGGGATTGTTTTAATGAAACCATTTCCCTCTCAAACCCCTACGGTCTCTCTCCCCCTCGTTCCCTACCCCTCGCGATGATGTAAAGAGAAAAGAATTTCCGATTGATGGGGCAGATAATGGAGCTGCCAAGACGCAAAGACCATCACGTCGGTTCGGAACGATATCCCCCCCGGGTGGGGCGCGGTGAAGTGCTGCGACGGGCAGGCCGTGTCTCTGATTGGCGGCAATTACGCAAAAACGTGAAATTCTTCATTATCTCCGGCATTGAATTCCGCCCTCCCGCGCTCGGGGTGGTTCCCGAGCAGCACATGTGAAACGACACGAGACGCTCACACCAGGTTCATCGGCCGGTTATCGATGATTGAGACCTTCAATCCGAGCGTTTCCAATCTCTCTCGATAGATCGACTGAAGCCGCTGTCTGATGATGTTTAACCCCTTAACGGGCGGAACATTCGGTAGAGCAAGGAGGGATATCGGTGTAACACAATTGTGCTTAATGACAAGAACTTGGATTATTTTTTCCCCGCACACACACACACACACATTGCACGGCAAACTATAATACTATATTTATCTAAGTTAATATATTGTTACGACTCGCGCTAAAATTATGAAGTCGACATTTGTGTTAAACTAAACGGAAAAAAAATCGACAACGAAAAAATGGTTAAGAGATGCAAGAGTATTAAAGTACCGAAGCTTATAACAAAATACTATTAATTATATAAATACTACGAAATTATATATTTATTTATATTTGTGGGTAACATAACCCCCCTCCCTTCCTTTAGATATGAGAAACAGACAAAGCAAGATAAGAACTTCTACTAATTTGGCGCCGTTACATTAATGTATCGAGTAGTAAACGAAACATTGAAAGACGAGATTAGCACTTCCAAGACTTGTAGCAGATTTTGAATTTGGATTTGACCACGATAAATCCGCGGATCACCACGTCTCGCCGCAGCAAGTAGTAATTTTACCTTCGTCTGTGCGAAATTTTTATCCCGCCTGTTTTAGAATCAGGACACAATTTATCTTTCGCACAGGAGCTCGGCGCTCGTGAAATAATCTCGTTGCACATGAAATCCGGCGTGCATATATAAAAAATATATACCATAAAGAGAAAGGGAGAAAGGGTGAGAGCGAAAGAGGGAGTGCAAGAGGGTGAGAAATGGAGAGAAAAGAGATAATCACGCGAGAAAGCAGAAAATAATATTTATATTGTGTCATGTTTTAAAAGTATACCGCGAATGATTAAGTCGCGACTTAAGAATACACGAGATCTTTCTTTTCGATAAATAATTCGCAACATTACAAAAGTATTTTTTTTTTGTTACGTTTATTATTTCTCTCGTAACCATGCAACGACTTCCTAGAAAATCTTATTAGCTCTGTACTTTTGTTATGCGCTTGCATGTAATTCCGATTAGGACATTATAGCGTGAATATCGCTGTTTGGCTAATTTTCGATGACAGGTACATACTCATTGATCATAGATACACGTCAATTATCACATCAATGATTACCCTTAATCATTGAGGATATACACAGCAATTGCTCGATATAGCAATGTTAGCGTCCTTCGTCATCATATGTCACAAATGACCATGTGCTCCAATAGCCTTTGGTAACCATGATGCAAACACGATCACCGCAGACATTACCGAGAGCAGTTATGATAGCAATTCCGGAAAAAAGCACGAAAATTCAGGAAATATAATACGATATAAATCTATAAAGAAATTTGTTCCGCGCGAAATACGCGCAAACCGCTCGTTTTCACGCTGATCAATATTGGCGCGATATTTTTCGGATTAATTACTATCACATCGGTTTCCTTTATATCGCGAAAATATAAATAATTTAATTTTTATCACTGTACCCGAAATTCACCCCGAAATTATTACAAATTTGTGTTATTTTAGCATTTTAACGTGTAGCACTTTGACTTACGAAAACCAAAACGATTGTTGAAATTACTTATCAATCAAGCAGAAGTGATTTGTGTGCACAAGAATTAATTGATAAGATTTATAATAAAAAATATTCTATATTCGCACCACTGAAAGTAATTTCTTTTTTTCTTTCCAGGTATGGGAAAAGAAAAATCGCCTCTCAGCTTGCAGAGACACGCACGTTCTATCGCGATGCTATTACGCTACCTCGCTCTCTGAGAATTTAGGCTTTCGGGTAACTATACTAAATAAAAGCTATTGTGCGCGTATTCCCTTTTCGTACGCGGTTACACGATCCCATAATGAGCGATTGACATCGACGACTCTGGGGAAGCGGGCACATTCGCGGTTCACAGATAGAATCTAGATGCACAACCCGAGACAGAGCTCGATTGGCCCGAGTATACTTTCATCCAATCAACGTGCACCCCATTTGCGACGTTCCTCGGCTAGGATCCTGCCTCTAGCGCGTTACAAGGGGTCGATCCCCCTAATGGCTACTACAAATTACGATCTGGACGCATTCAGACTTGCGCCGACCGAAATTCAGCGGAGTCATTATCGCGTCGTGAAACTATCGGGAATAAGGTGACACGAGCCGCTTGGAGCTTTATCGTCTCTCCCGCAATATCTATCTTGAAAAATTCCAAACCGATGGAGTTAATAGACCGCATACATACATCATACAGACTTAAAGCACTCAATGTCCAATAATTCTAAACTTAAAACTCAAAAATTCCAATATCCAATATATCCAAAAAATTATGATGTGTTTACCTTCCACACGTATTTGTAATATTTTAATGTCTTTAAAGTAGTATGTTTCGGGAACAAAATAGCGTATGAGAACAATTAAAAATGGATTTTAACGGGGAAGACTAATACTATGCGATGATATTAACAGAAATATTTTTAAAAAATTTAGTATCTCTAAAATAAATACATAAAGTTGGCCAAAATCATCATTTTTGACACTTCATTTAACTTCATTTATATTTCAGCTACTGGACAAAAGTTAACTGTCCAGTATAACTGTTGAAAAACTGCATGAAATTTAAGCCAGAGATACACGGAATAATTTCTGGTATAGGACAATTTTTAGTAAAAAAAAATTTTTTCGACAAAAAACGCGATACTCAATGATCGATTATACTTGGAATTTTGTTATGTTAATAAAATGACACGGTTGTAGTAACATCAGGCGCAATTTTCGCATGTAACACCTGCAGTGCTCTACGGCGTCGCGACGTTGACCAGACCAGAGAGAGAAGCCGACTGAAGCGAGGGAAGACGATAAAACGAGTCGCTAGACGGTCTTATTTGCACAGCATGTATATTTAATTTACCCGTGCATATACATGTCCGTCGTTTTTCCATCCTCCAGCAACCTGCCTGCCCCTTCTACCCTCGCCGCCGCCACCAACCACCCCGCGACGGTCCGATGCGCAAAACTTTTAGGGATTGCGCGCGTTCGCCTGAATATATTTGCATGCTCCACTTTTCCCGCGTTTTTATTCGCAGCCGGAAATTTGCGGTCCTCGAGTCGGGGCTGGCCGTCGGTGGTGTAAATTCGTCGCAGAGATCTTAAGGCCACTTTATACGGCTCTCCTGTGTAACGCGCGCGCATTTCTCCCGAAATGTCCGGCGTACGAGTAAGGTAAATCGAATGAAACTTCAATCAAAGCAATCATACGTGTTGAATGATGATAGATGAAGTCATTTTCTACTTCTCACTCTTCAAATAATAATTCGCGATAAATCTCAAAATAAAATCAAACCCATCCTGTCCCGAATAATATCGTGCGCGTTTCGCGTATAAAATAGATTCCGAAATTGCCCTTCTCTCTCTGAACTAATACGCATATTTGTCCCTCCTGGGAATAATTGCAAGTTTTAGTTGTTTCAGTAATTTGCACACGCGCGATTATTCGTCGCGTTAAAGGAACACGCCTCGACAATGGCGCGCGCAATATTTTATTTTTACACCGAGAAAACATAATTACTTTTCGCATGCTGCGGAACGCCGAGGCGCGAACCGCTTGATAACGCGGCGCGTCGTCGCAGCAGCACGTTCGCGTCTTAGTTTGCCGAGCCAGCGCGTGCTCGGGCGCGGTTTATTAAAAAGCAGAAACGTGATCGCGAGGATTTCGCATATCAGACTGGTTTGTGCACGCGCAAGTATTTGGTTACATGTGTGTCGAGACGATAAACGATAAGCACCGTGCATGACACTGCGTCGAAGGTTAAAAACGCGGGACGATGATGTGGATGAAGCTGACGCACACGGAGCATCGTGACCAGGAATATACAATGAAAAATATATGCTTCTATTTTCGTGGTTTAATCTTTTGCATAGTCGTCGATTATTACCGGCGATGAAATCGATAATCGTGAGTTCACCCGAGGATTCCAAATTATATAGAAAAATATTATCCCATTACTAAGAAAAGCGAGTACTTAGTTTATTTTCTTCCTTTTAAGTATTGATTATTTTTAAAAAATATTTTGCTAATCTGAAAATATATTTATCATAAATTTGAAAATATTTAATATTATGTATTCAAAAAATATGTTATTCTACTTACAAAAATATTTGAAAACTGTCAAAAAAAAAACTTTATTCGACTTTATGTAGGAATTCTTGTTTTAATTTAACCCTTGAGTGACAACTAGAATCATTTGTATTCGGATCATTTTAAAACGTGCTCGTTTCTCGGAGCATTTTTCTTCAAACTCATTAAATATAAAGTATTTGGCAATTTATTTTTCAAAAAAGCTGTGTAGTCTGCAACTAAAAGAGTAAAAGAAGTTTCAATAATTTTTGAGAATTTATTCGAACATCTCAAAGGGACAAAAATCAGAAAACATACAAATGTCCCGGAGTTGTCACTCTGAAGATAGTGAGAATACATTGTCACCCAGAAAATTAATATTCTTAACTGAAATGTTTAATAGGATTCAGAATTTTAAATAAATTTAATATGATTTTTAATAAGTTTGATTTTTATGATGAGATTTAATGATATATAAACTTGTGAAATGCTTGAAACAACCAACATTCATTTGAATGCAATATGCATTTTTCATACGCGCAACAATAGATACTGTCGATTCTCTCGTCTCGAGCATAAATTGAGTTAGACACTAGTTGATTTTCACATCGGTCTAGCATACAAATATTGAATTGTATTACGTCAACGTAGAAGATGTAAGTCTCTTGCGCGCACATACACGCAGACATGCGCGCTCGAAGAGTGTTCTCTTCAAAATCTTCTTACCAGCTAGGTAATCAAGCGAAAATTCTCGACACACACGCGCGATCCCGCGAGAAAGGCAAGGAGAACAATTCAATTATACGCGAACACGCTGCACCGGATTTTCCCGCGTGGATTTCGCTCGGAAATTTCGAAAAGCTCCTTCCGCGTCCTTTATTTGTCGGTATAACGATGTTGAACGGGCCGTCGACCCGCTGCACCATGTATTCAGTTAATGAAAACATTGTCCTGCCCACAGCACATACGGTCACCCGCGTGCGCGCGCGCGCGCGGTTAGCTTGTCACACACGATCTCCACCGCATCGCGGTGCAACTATGCAGCGGGTGCCTGCGTTTTGCGGGAGCCACGCGTCGCGCATCTTCAGGATTGGCTGAAAGACCCATGTCGCCCTTGGACAATTGCGCTCTGGTAAACACGCTTCGTGCATTTCTCCTTCTACATGAATCATCTCGTAGCCGAAATATGCTACACTTGAAAATCTTATCGACAAAATATTAACTTTTCTCTGTAAAATTTACGTCGTATTGATTGCGCAAAATTATAAAAATGCAAATGCTTTTATGCAATATTCCATTAATTGGAGTATTGCTCAATATGTGAAGAAAACGATCAAAAATTTCAAAACTGACATTTCAAACAATCAATGTTTGTCTGATACCAAAATTTTTCAGCTTAAACATACTGAATTTAAGTGTGCCCCACTCAAAAAAATGTGAAAGAATATGCTGTACCTTGACAACTGAATTTAGAAACACACAAATATGCAAAAAGTTTGCAGAAAAATGTCTGTATATGCGTGGTTATGTTTCTCGCTAAATGGAAAAACAAAGCAGCACACATTTATATAAGATCTGCATAAGGAGTGCAAGAAAAGGATAGTGTGATGTTGTTAGTGACGACTGCCTCTACATTGTCGACATTTTTGAAATTCGTTGTCTCTTCAATACATTTTCTATTACACTTCCGACTTACACAAATACTGTATAACCGAGGATGCACAACGTGATCCTTTTTCGTTCTTTCATCCGCTTCCTCGAGAGTATACGTGTCAATCCGCACATAATATACGGGAGCAGAAACGGACACGCATGCGTTGTCGAATACCGCAACATTGTCTAGCGTGCCGCTGCAACGCGCTGTGCAAGCATCGCGACGCGACATCGAGGTGATGCAGTGCGTACATATACGCGCACATGTACACTTACACATCATGCACAGTCGTGCGCATACATGAGCACCGGTAAATCATACGCTGATAAAGCGAAAAGGTTACCACTGCGCTAATGAGAACACCAGAATTCAACGATATTTCTGCGATCTGCTGAGTGTGTTACAGAATATCGCGTAATTGCTTAATAATTCGAGAGTGAAAGGGACGGAGAGTTATTGTCCCGTAACTCTTCCATAATTAAATCTGCCGAAGCATTTATTTAAAATAGCAACAGATATTTAGACGATGAATGCGAAAATGAGAAGAAACCAATATCAACTTTGATTACTCGAGAATAACGGCGAAATAATTTTTTATCTTAAATCATGCGACTAACTTCGAGAAGGCAACGGAAGCAGTCTTCTAGTATTAGCCTAGTACAACTCAAAACAGCTGATAATTTTGCCGAAACAACGATATAAAGGGCACTGTATTCTTAAGAGTAGCTCTTTCCGACTTCATTCTAAGTTCAAAAAACTGTGTTTTAATTATTCGATAGAAACAAAGTCCCATATATGAGTTATGTTAGTCTAATCTACAATTCAACACAATCTTAAATTTTGTTAGCACAATGTTACAAAGGTCACTTTACTCTTGACAACGACTCTTGCCGATTTTATTCAAGTTCAACAAGCTTTTTTCTAGTTATCTAATAGGAACAAAATCGATGTAAACAAAGTAGCATATATGAGTTGTGTTACATTAATAGTTTTTTCAACTTAGAATGAAATTGCGAAGGAACGCTCTGAAGTGTAAAGTGCTTTTTGTATCATTATTAGCAAAATCGACACTTATCCTCAGTTGTGCTAGGCTAGCACAATTTAAATATATGACTTTGTTCCCATAGAATAAGAAAGCAGTTTTTTGAACTTAGATTGATATCGGGATAGACTTCAAGAATGAAGTGCTCTCTGTATTGTTATGCTAACGAAACTGGCTTGTTATGCTGAGTTGCGTCAAGCAACTCAGATATACGATTGTGTTCCTATCGGATAATTAGAAAGTAGTCTTTTCAACTTAGAATAAAATCGCGAAGGGTCACAACCGATTATTAATTTAAGTTGTATTATGTTATGTTGCTGGATCAACACAGCTCAGATGTGCGACTTTGTTCCAATCGGATAATTGAAACTCAACTTTTACATTTGTACTTTTCATTTTTTTTAAGTGAAATCACGAAGTGCCGCTCTCAAGAATAAAGTGCCTTTTGTAGCCCTGTACTGGCGAAACCGACAGTTGTGCTAAATCATGCTAGGCTAGTACAATTCAAATTTAGTGTTCTTCAGATAATTAAATGTAAAGAAATTAAGAACTCCTTGAAATATCGTTCGAAATCGTTTCTTTACTGTAATTTTTTTGTTATTATTCTTCTAATGAATATTGTTTTGTGACAATATTAGAAAGAACACAACTTAGTGCAACCTAGCACAATTATTAAAATTTCAAAAATTGAAAGATTCAGTTGAAAATAAAGCTATCAGTAACTTGTTGAAAGCTGATTGACATGTTTGAGGCTTCAGAAAGAGACCATATGTGCCGCAATCAGCTTTCTGCAAGCTACGCTTCATTTCCGACTGAAAGATTGGCCAAAAAGTTTTTTTTCAATGTTTTAAATTTTGTATTTGTATTTTTTCGTACCGTTCTTTTTTTATTTTTAAAATTTTGTGTTCGTAATTTCAGATTCGAACGTATTTTTTTAGGTCTTCATTTTATTATTCTAGCACAATGTAGCACAAACCTAGCACAGTTTAGTACAACTATCAAATTATCAAATTTGGAGTATTTCAAAAGTGGGAGCTAACTTCATTGAAACCGCGCGCAACGGCAACGTAAAGCAACGCGCCTGTTTTCGCCTGTTCTCAAAAGCAAACCTACGCGCGTCTCGGCGCGTCGCGAATTATTGCGTCAATATTTTTCAACTTTCTCTCTCTCCCTCCCTGTCCTCCCTCTCTCTCTTTCTCTCTTTCTCGCCGAGACTCGCGCGACGGCAGGCACGCTTGAGGCATGTAACTTTTGTTCGGCGTTTATCCCGATCTAACGACCTTACCTGAGGGCCCCTCTATTCTCAACTTGTTCTCGCGCGAGTTTCTCTCCTCGCACGTCGCTTCCTGTCGAGCTCTCTCGCGCGCGGCTCAAAAGAGACACGACTAAAGCGCTGTCAAACACGCTCTCGCTCGCTACGAGCGGGTGACGAAGCAATCTCCGTGTCGACAAACGACCGTAATCATTGTCAAAAGAGTAATAGAGAGAGGGTACAAGAGAGGGAGAGAGTAAGAGAGAAAGAGAGAGAGAAAGAGAGAGAGAGAGAGAGAGAGAGAGAGAGAGAGAGAGAGAGAGTCGTACGTCCGACGTACGTGCGTATGTAAGGATAGGGGCGCGGGGGAGCGACAGTGTGTGTGGCTCAAGAGTGTACAGAGACGCCGATAACGACGTCGTTACGTACGTACAGGCGTGACGACTGATTAGGATCGCCTGTACGTTTCTTGCCCGCCGTTACTAATCACGGGTCAACGATGTTACTCGCCGCGCAGCCTTTGCGCATCACCGTTCGCGTTCGGGACAACGAAAGAGCCGACGCGTCGCGACGCAAAGACGCCGGACAGGAATCTTCCGCCTCGCGAGAGGCGAACACGTCGTTCTCAAGTAATTACCACGTTTCGATGAGATACGTACGTTCCGACGATGATTTATGTAAATTATTCTCGGAGTGATAAATTCATGCGAAAGACAGTTTCACGCACAGGCGCACGGCTCGTTTATCGTGGCTAATCCATCAGCTGTAGCGTAATCGCGTGGAACGACATAAAACCGGGACACGTTTGTGCAAATTCGATCGAACTGGGAATTATTCTGAGGGCGATTTTCACGCGCGGCGTGATTTCAATCGACGAAACATCCGTGTGCAACGTGAATTTCTAAACAAGAGAATGATAAGATCTGTAATACCCAATCGCTGAATGTAAGTGCAAATAACTTAAATTACTAGAAGATATTAATGTTTGAAAGTGTTATGTAATGTATTTATATATCGAGATAAAAACAATAAATAATTTATACGAGAAAATAAATTTGGTTGGATTAACCAAATTTCTGGTCAAGTATGAAGGAGTAGAAATTTTGTTAACTTGAATTGAATTCTGATACTTCAACCAGAGAATTTCTGGCTCGTTCATATTTCATCAGAAATTTGGTTAATCCAACCAAAAATTTTTTCCGTGTATTTAGAGTGGGATAATGAAAGGCTATAATTAATTATTAACGAGTGAAATTCAGGGTCAGTTTGAAATGAAAGATAAATTCATCGCATACGTAATATAATAATTAAGGTGAAATATCGGTCAGAATTTGATTACTGCATATGCAATAGTAACGTCCATTGTAATTCAAATAATCATACACTAACACTTTAAGAAACACTTAGCTAAAAAAAAAAATATATATATATATAAAGAAATTCTAGTAAAAAATATATATCTAAAATGTTATTATTATTGCGTGCATGTAGCCAAATTTGTCTGGTTTTATTAACTGAACTATGGATCCTTCAAAATCCACCAAAAAAGTAATTCATTTAACGTATATTTTTTCAGATTAATTCAACCAATCTTCTCTGTGTAAATTATATATCTCAGAGCCTATTATACCTGTAGTTTAGTTCCATGTAAATTCGCTCGCTCGAGAAACGCAATTGCGGACGATGTGGATTCTTACGCGATTTCACGCGTTCGCGAATAAAAAGCGCGCGATTAATTTTATCATTCCTGCGCGTGTTTTCTCATCTATCCCCTGGAGGATGCGTTCCTCCCTTCTCCTCCGTTTCCCGCCCATTTCAGAACGGAATTTAGGATTTGGCGGGCGCAGGACGCATTAGGAAAGTAATGTGCGCGCGAAGGGGCAGGTAAACCGGCGGGTTAAATATTAAAAGGCGCATGAATAAGCGCGATAGTGCTCGTATCTTAGCGCTCGGCTGCCACCCGGTGCATACATATTCATGTCTCTTTGCTCTTGCCGCGCCGTGGTGGCACCTCGAGCACCTCTTCCGTCCAGCACCCCTGGTGTCCCTCCTGCAACCCCCTTCCCTCCCCCGCCACTATCGCCACGTCGCCGTCACCGTCGCCGCCGCCGACGTCGCCTCGTTCGCCACTCACCCACACACGTACATAGTTACGTACCTATCGCGTACCCAGAAGACGATCGGAGTCGCCAGCGGCGGATGCTATCGCCGTGAAAACACGTGGAACGCCCCGGAAATTTATGTCGAATTCACGGAGGTACTTTACGCCGCTGAGTCACGTGCGTCCCGTTTTCTTACATCCTTCTTCGTGCTTTCTCCCCGGATTTTTTCTTGTCGTTTCTTCTCCCGTCTTTCTTGTTTCCCTTCGCTCGCGTTCGCGAAAACGGGCACCGTGTCGCGCCGTTTTCCGGTTTATTGGAATATCAGAAGCGCGTTTTTGCGCGAAGCACGACCCCCGGCACACACCAGCTGTCCCGCCGTGGCCGATCAACCGCCAACTCGATTACGCCGGGAATGATTGATACTTTCTCGCTTCCTTTCTTTCGCGGCAAACTCGACGAAGCTTCCAAGCAACGAAATTAAAAGCGCCGATTTATCTTCGAGATTTCTATCGTTCCGGAGAGGACGAACTGAGAGACCCCCTTCTCCTGGAGAGGAGAGAACAGCGTATCGATTCCCCCGAAAATACGTAGATTTAATTCTGGAAGCCATCCTTCTACTTCGCTGGGTATCTCACGGATATATCTCCCAGCCGTTAACAGTCTTCCGCGAGGCTACCGCAACCGCGCGAACAAACCAGTTTGACGTCCATTGAGGCGGAAACCGATACAAAACGCCGCTTTGATAACGGGTTCTCTTCTCGGGCAGCACGAAAAGAAACGCGGCGGAGGAACGGCGGCGATTTCACTGGCTGATACTCGCGATCCCGACCGGACGGCGACCGACTGTCGCATGCTGGATTAGATCGATAAGATCCCCGCGACGATTAGTTAATTAGACGAACATCGAGTGAGAGACTTCGCCTCTAACTATAGAAGGTGTCTAGATTTTGGTGCCCGAGCATTCAGCGCAAGTACAGCTAAATAGAAGATCCTTCACGATTTTGAAAATTACTACAGTAATCGTTCGGATTTTATCACTGATATAATAGACGAGACGAAGTAAGGAACAATTCAATCGCGAAGGAAAGAGGTGAACGCTCGTGTGATCATGCTTGCCGCAATCTATCACGATCCTTTCAACTGAGCAATGAAAAAACAGCATAGATTCATGTCAAAGAGAATGCTTTTTATTTCATGCCGCTACATTAACTTATTAACGAATTACGGTCGTTTAAAGTCGCGGCATCATTTACTATATTAGGTTTCGACGTGGCATCCGCGTTAGAACGAACGAGACACTAACTGTCATGGCGACCAACTGTTTGTTTTGATGCTGTTTGTTTTTGCGTTTGTTTCTCTGACCAAAGGTCTGTTCTTTTTGGCTGAACTGCCCGAATTAGTGCAGACTGGTGCAATAAGTTGGAGTGAAACAAAATCTACTTGTCTCACTCTAACTTATTAAGCTACAAAGCTCTAAGCTATAAAGAACAGATCTCTAGTTCAATGGCCGTGGGATGTAACGTGTTTGCTTTTAGGCTCTAATATTACATGCATCGTACAAGTTTCGTTTAAGAACGTTCCAATTGACTAACAGATAGAGAATTTCTGGGAAAAACTGGAGAAAAAATTAGGTAACTTAGGAAAACACTCTGTCAACCAATCGGAATGTTCGACAAACTCGAAATATATGAAATTTTGATCTTAACATGAAAAATATTCGTAAATTTACGAATAGTTAAAAAAATATATACGATATTCTATTCATCAAATTTTATCCGGATATTTTCATATCGAATACCAGAAGAATATTGAATGATGATAATCATTTTTAGGTCGAAGTAACCACGCTTGTCTGAACCGCGGAGTGGGAACAAGTTCGCGCTCGTTACGTGCCGTCACGTACATGTGAGATATCATTTTCCAGAAAAGCGCCTGCGGAATGCGACTACTGTGCTCTCCACCCCCACACGTTGCATCACTCATCATGTGACTGATCGTGCTGATCGGGAGAGCGAATCAATATGAACGTCAATATCTTTACTTGTACACGGAAAAAAATAATTTGCTGGCCCAGCAAATTTTCTGCTGGTCTAGCAAAATCTTTTCGTTATTATATGGATAGCACAAAGATTTGCTAATCACTATTTGCTGGATATAATTTACTGAATCTACAAATTATTTTGCTATAGGAACCATGATGAATTTATATAAGCAGTTGCAGTTTTGCTCCGACAGCAAATAAATTTGCTAAGGATACATTATTTTGCATCAATAGCAAATTAACGTGATCCTTAGGACAAATACAATCAATAAATTTTTTCTATCCTGGCAACGAAACTACTTCTGCTCTGATAACGAATAATTTGTAAAATCAGTTACGTCAACTAAATATTTTGATGTTATTACGAATATGCAGTAGTAACGATAATTTTGTTAAAAGAGCAGATTTATTTTTCTCCGTGTAGACGCCGTAGCTACTTGAAACAAAGACCATTGAAAAGGGAAAATTACTGCGCACCTAATGGACTTGAAACCGTCCTTCTATGCAATAAGGCTCAGATAGAATAGTCATGTAAGTACGAGAGGTATCAGTCTTCGTGTTAACGTCAGAATGAACACATTATACTCAATGCTAGAAATCAATAAAAAATCTTGGCTCGGATTTGTAATACTAAGTCAGTTATGTATGTAACGGCTGTGAATGCAATGTAAAAAAAAAGCAAATTGATAAGAACGTTTTTAGAGGGCTTTTCTATTCAGTTTAACGAGTTCTGCCTACACACGAACGCACGGACACGTACTAAATCCCGTATACATTACGCGCGCTACGTAGTATCAATTATACGCTAGGGCCGCGCTAACGATCCTCTTTACCGGCGATTTAAATGCGAGAGATAAACAGGTCCGCGCGAAGTCTCGTCGGGGACGCGAAATCCGATCGATAATCGCGTGTATGCTATCCACCGTGTCCATCTGAATTTGTCTGAATGCGTCGCAGATGTCGCCTGGCGCGCGTCTACGCCTCTTTGCTCGACACACGGCGACGAGGAAGTGGATCCCGATGCCCGAAACTGATAACTTGCAGCTCTCATTGGACGTTATTACCGCTTCGTTAGCGCGGTTTCGCTAAAGCTGGATTTAAAGGCGTCAGATGCGCTTACATTTAACCCTGATAGTCACACCCAGGTCTACCCGGACGTACTGCTGTAGTTTCCCTACTTCCCTTCTCTTCCTCTACGATTACCGCAGCTCTATTTCTCTGCTAATCAGTTGGCCTCAAGACTACATTGGTCTTTTTCTACTTTCTATGTTGCGAAGTTTCTTTTTTCCTAGTGAATCAACCTTGTCAGTAAATATGAATAAAATACAGAATAAAACATTCTGATTGGTTGGCTTTTACGTTCACGACAACGTTTACGCAATTATAGAACGGCTTTTAGGGTTAAGGAAATCACCGCCACGATACATCGATAAGTTTCAGTGCAGCTTTGATTTCCGTTCCGTGTTGAAGCTTTGTTATATCTTGCATTTGTTCGTCGTTTCGTTTTCTTCTGCCGGAAGTAATAATAAATATTCGCATTTCAGATATAGCCCTGACAAGACAAATACTCCGAACATCTATTCTGCTTTACCGTACCTCCATATATCCTTTGAAAAATGCCCGAGATAATGTAATTTTCGTAAAGCCTTCGCGACGATACGAAATGCACGACAATGCATATTCACGCGGTAGACACCATGTTAGGATTTTTAGATGCAGGGCGCTTCGCTAAAACACAGTTTACGATTGCTTTGGCGGATCTTCGAAAGTAATAGAAAGCATATTTCCTGAAAAATTGCACGAGCGGAATCAACGTTTCCTTTCCGTGAAGCTTTGAACGCATCGCCGACATCATCCATATTCGCGACGAGTCGAAGGAGGAGGAGAAAAGATAACTCCCGAATATTTCATGCAATTACCGTTCGACTCTATTTATCAAAGAGCGATAACGATTCACTCGACAAAACGGGTTTATTCGAGCCTCCATAACACATTTATACGAGCACTGGATTAACAGCACAATAAAAAAAATGGCTTCAACGGGACAAGCAAAAGTGTATAAATAAACGCACGTTCGCGTTCGATAAGTCCAGGAATATTTGTGATATATCGGTGCTGCGAGCGCGTAGAAATCAGCCACTCGGTGTATATTCAGCGAAAATATTCGCTCGACACAATAGCGGGGATATTTGCATGACACACATTTCGCGAGTAAATCTTTTAAATGGAATGAAGACGACGTGCCGGATTTTATGACGGCGTAACGGGAACGCTGGTCCTGCTACCGACGATAGAAAAGACATCACGGGAATGAAAATCGTCTCGCCGGGTGACTACTCGCGACGCTCTCGCGCCGATGGAGCGAGAGAGCGGCTAACAGCGCGATTATATTACTTGCAATCTGTACCGCGAGCCGTGCACTGAACTTCACTTGAAGATCGAAACGTAATCCCTGTAAATGCGCCCCGATATTCCGTTTCAGAGAGCATTCAACAATTTCATTAGCGTCGAACCTCGGGCCGCTTTCAGTATAATAATTCTCTTGCTGCGGAACGCGAGAATGCCCCTTAAAGTTTAGGGGCGTGAAATGGATTAAAGTTAATAAGAAATATTTCATTTTTTTATATTTAATCTGATGATAAAGTGGTTGGCCGTGTTGTGTGCGTCATACATACACACCCAACACCCACACACACACACACACACACACACACACACATATATATATATATATATATAGTGTATATATAGTGTGTATATATATACGAGTATATATATAGACGTAGTTTACGTTTCCCATATTTTACTAATTCACTAACATCCCGTGAATGTGAAATTTTACCACGATGGCTCTTTTCGCGTAGTTTATCGTCGGCAACGCGATTATTCGCACGCCGTTAATTTTTACGCGTGTACGTTAATTTCCGCGCATGCGGACTCGCGCGTTCTGTTTAGCAATTTCCACTCGCGCTCTGCGGAAAGTGGGATTACATTATCTTGATACACGTTTTTCGACGTGGCGTAATTAATACCCGGTGTGCCCAGCACGGCGGCGTATATGCATATCTATATATGTACATATATACGTGCGTACTGCCGCCGCCGTGCAGCGACGGATATAACGTGCCGTCGTCCTCGTCGTTGGGTCTCGTGTGCTCAGCTGCCGAGCTTTCGTGAGCCTTGAAAAGTGTCATGAAACGAATGTAAAGCTCGCTGAAAAGCTCGATAGCGATAACGACGACGGGTGGGAGGCGAACGGGAAAAGGGGGAGGGAGACAAGGAGCCTAGCGTACCAAATCGCGTGGATTACACGGCTTTGTAAAATGAGAACTTTCAAAGGGCTTTCTTCGTCGCTAATTTTATGACGGGTCGCGATGTAACGTCCGTTTTCGCGCGACAGATTGACGGGAAACGCGTGAAAGTGATGCGAGCTCCTGCGTATCTCTCTTGCCTCTTCCTATCTTTATAAAATACATCGCACGTCCGCTCGTATTTTTTGCAGAAACTATAGTTATCGCTCCTCGTTCCGTATATAACAAGGTTACCGCCTTATTGACCCGATAAATCTGAGATACGATTTATCGCGTCTCGGATAATATCCCGCGAGATAGCCGGCGTAAATTATGAAATTAACAAGATTCGCGGACCATGTAGTTATCGGTTTGAGCAAAGAATATATTTAAAATCAGTTTTAGACGCTTTCAACGCAGGAAAAGCTCAGTAATGGAAAAACTAAAAATAATCACAATTGTGAAAATCCTCAAAATATTTGTTCCAACATCCAGGATGCTGGATGCTAACATAATACTTTGTATTTTGCACTGTTTTTCTATTTGGTTGTATAGAATTACAGAAGCTTATACAGAGTGGAAGTACACATGTCAATAAATGGCGCCACACTGCATGTTATATGAAAAATTTGATCATTTTCATATAACATATATTGCCACTCATTGACATTTAAAGTCAAGGTATAAGTATTTGCAACTTTATACAATCAAATAAAAGAATAGTGTAAAATATAAAGCTGCATTATGTCGGATCCAATAGTCACTTAAGGGAATGTAGGATATAATGCAGTTTCGCATATTACACTATTTATCTATTTGGTTGTACATAATTGCAAAAGCTTATACAAAATAAAAATACATATATCAATAAATAACGCAATATTCGATGTTACATGAAAAGTTGAAAAAAATTTCACATTTGTTTTATTTTGGCGTAACATGGGATATTGGTCACTCAATGACATTTGTAGTTTCATTTTGTATAAGCATTTACAATTTAATATAATTAATTTAAAAAAGTGTAACATATGAAAGAAATATATTATGTCGATATTCCTTTAATCGGGAATTATTAAAGCCGAGCATTTCATACCTACACATATTCAGAATTACGAATATGAGAAATATTTTCTGTATATTTGTCTCCGAATTTTTCGATTCAAGCTATTCAACTATGTTATGTAAATTTTATAATATGCTTGCATTTATATTTATGTACGTTTCAAGCAATGTTTTCGAAAAAGAGAAAGGACACGCAGGTCCACAGGTTTTCTGAAAAATGCGTCACGTCGCGACGTCAAGCGGGCCGACCTCGACATCGAATGCAAAACCGCAATTAATAATCTGATTCCCGTCACGTACGTCGCCGAAAAAGACAAAAAGAAGGGAACAGGAAATTATCAAATCCGCGATGTATTCGCGATTCTGGGAAATGATTGATCGTCGGTGTCGCGCGCGGGTGTGCGCGCGTCACAGAATACATTCGGCCGCGCGGCGCGGTGACGCAAAAAAGAACTTGCATGCAAATTTTCTGAGCGAGCGCGGCTGGAAACGAAGGCGATCGCGAAGTGCATGTAATTCTCCCCGGAATTCCGATTAAAGCGACATGTTTAGTAGTGCGCGCAAAATTGACCGGCGGATTTCGTCGACTCGACCTGACTCGCGCGACCACGCGCGCCTCTTATTATAATAATTGCAGTTGGCACGGGATCGTTACTTGGCGAGCACAGTAAATAGTCTCTCGCGTTAAAGTAGGAAATAGCGGTCGGTTGCCACCGGAAATGGAATGCGAACGAGTACCTATCATATGTTCAAGTCGGATGAATTCTTGAAATTTGACGGAAACGAGATTTCCCGATGGATTTCCAACGCGATCTCGTTGTACGAAAGCTCCTGTTTACTTCACGCCCAAGTCTTGAAGCTTAATCATTCATTTTCTCCACGAAACGTCTGACATTTTTCCGTTGAAATAATCATCGTGTATATACGTACTGTGCTCTCTCTGACAATGAACTTTTTTTTCATTGAAACGCTATAACTAGTCCCGAGTTGAAACTTTAAGTATGCTTCTGACCTGAATTTTTTTTTAACATCTATATATATTTTTTTAACATTTATATATTCCGAAGAATCTTATATACTTAATGTATAATACTTAATGTATAATGGAAACTGAAGTTAGTTACTTAGCTTCTAAGTGACAGAAAACGTACAAAATGCAATAACTTGCAGTTCTAAATAGTATCTTCTAAAGTGGGTTAAATATAATCAAAGAAGTTAATATACGTTTCAGAGTATCAAAATAGACGTTAATTGGGATATTGAATTTAAAAGTAGAATGAAAATTTAGACTCAAAGTAGTGCAGCTATAAATACAGCACTACAATCAATACAATTTCGTTGAAAGGATCAGTGGATAGTAACTGTCCCCAATATTGATGCAATTTACAAACACAAACGATTTGCGTGTCGTTGTACGCAATGCGCGTTAATTCTATCGCCGCGCAAGCACGGAAAATTATACAGTATATAAGGAATTTGCTTATTACAGATTTTACAATGAAATTTTCCCCTGGTCAAATGTAACGAAACATGTAAAACCAATTCCCAGACACGTACCTAACCGATACTCTTATTGTTTTGCTCTTTAAATATAATTTTAACGGATATTTAAATTTTTAATATAGAATATATATATCCTCAATATTTGTACATATCTCTGTTTTATCTTAAAAGTTTAAATATATATTTTTGTTTAAAGAGTAAAAAAATGTCCAGAATCAGGTAGGCGTCCGGGTATTGATACTTTTATCTCATGACGGAACAGTAAAGTGAGAGTGTTCCTACTGAAAACCAATGAATACTCACTGATTATCGCGGTGAAATGCGCCTTTTACTGATTCAGTCAAAAACCTTTTTACTGACTCACTGTAAGAGAATGGAACATATAATCTAACGAGCGTAGAGAGAAAAGTTTCTGCAGTTATTATAATTCGTCGTTTTGTCTAAAAAAATGTGACGTCACGTAAATTACGTAAAACGCCGAACGATGATAAAGTTTGCATAAATATTTGTTATTTATGTTATAATTATTAAGCGATAATTTCGTCGCGCGGTTACCGAGCGGCGACAAAGCGAGTGAACGATCGATCGTTCGTTAATTATAAATTTGCGCATCGCGCTTATACGAGGTGTTTCGGCGGTGTAAAAGTGGCTGGCTAATTGCCGCAAAATAGCAGAGCGGGGTATCACGATGCGTTGGATGGATAAAACTGAGAATCGCGCTTAGCAAATGAGCCGATTGCGTGCGCTTTGTGACGAAAATGTATTCCTGACGATAACAAAGAAACAATATAAAACTCGACGCTGCTATTGTTAACCCTTTTGCAGCCCCGTGCGACCGTGTGGCGAGCACGATACGGGGAATGCCCGCGCTGTCTTTTTACGAAAATGATAAATCTTGCTACGCACGACAGTCTAATACTTCATCACTGTCCGTTCGTACGCGCGATGTAAAAGAAATGTATAAGTAAAGGTAACATTGCAATTAAATACTAATCAGAGGGCTTCTCTTCTTTGTGAAGAGAATTCCGTGTACGAGATATACGCCAGTATTGTCATATCATAATAATATTTAATAATATTATATAAAATAATATTTTAATTATCTAAAGACTAATTTGAATCAACATTCATAATAAGAAAATGTCGATACTTTTCAGACTATGAGTAATTTAAGTTTTCCAATTTTTATGACGCGATGTCACTTGCTTAAAATACATTATAAGTCATTTACATATCTGTCATTTATTACTGATCTATGCAAAAGAGCTGATATTAATTTTCAAAGCAAGACTGATTGTGTCGTTTGATTTCTTAAGGTCGTATGTACCGCAATACTACAAATAAGTGATATCGACAGATTGGTTGCGCGCTAAGGATAAATTTCAGTTGTCATTTAAATTATTTAATATTTTGTTCTAATGAAAACTTTAACAGTTGAATGGCAATTTTACATAAAATAAACGTAACTACTACGACTTTGACATTTTCGTATTATGATTGTCGATTCCTTTCGTTGGAAATCAATGCGATTTACAATTATACATGCACTACATAATATAATACTCTGTGATTCCACGCTCACCAATTCACATTGATCCATCGATGTCCAGCCAGGTCTAACGACGTCCAACCAACAACGAAACTCGCCAGTGCACTCGAAATTCCGCAACGTCCAATGTCCATCCTGTATCGTCCCACGTTGATTGCACTTAATTTCACTTTTAGTGAAATTTTTGCACATTGTACTGTGCTCGTGACGTGATTAATATTCACGTCTGACGTTTAACGAATTAACGACAGTATCGATTCGAAAAGTTCTGATTATATTTCGGAACGGAATCTACGATTTTAATGAAAGATACGAAGAATTTTCGAATTTATTCAATATATATTTAGTGCGGCACAAAAAATGAATTTTATAAGAGATAACACGAATTCGCGAATATTCAATTGCATATGAGAAATCGTTAACTGAAAACTATGACGTTCTCGGCTAAATCAAAAGTGTGAGAAACGATAATTCGTTTCTACCTTCTAAATAAAAATTAGTTTTATCTTTCATGAATTTCTGACGCGTTTAGATATCATTTGAAAACACTTGCTATATGAATTATGTTCAAAAGGATAGCCAATTAATACCATGCCAATTAAAATCCGCGAGCAAAGTAGTCGCGACGTGAACATGAATATATTAAATCGCACAATAGAGACAAATCGCACCGATCGCGGAATCAATTAATACGGTACGCGAACAAAATAATCGTGAGTCAGATATGCGCGAGATCCGCGCGTGGTGGCGCAATTCTAATGCGCATTCTGATTATACATTGCTCGAAACAATTAAGGAATGACACTGAATTAATTTGCTGAATAAATGCACAACTTGAAAACAAATATAAGAAAAAAATATCTAAAATATCGTATGTATAAAAATATTTACTAAAAAACATACTATTTATTAAAACAGAAATAGCTAGAAAATGCCATTTGTATGTGAATGTTTACTAGAACAATATATACTTTTTTTACTAGAACGCTTACTAATTTAATAATTATTTATTAGAAAAATTAAGATTACATATAAAGAGATAAGTATTTTACTTGTGGAAAATATCTATCAGAAATAATAGATATTTGAAGAAACGATCTCTTGATTGTTTCGAACAATGTATTTTATTTTAACGACACGAATACATGCCAAAATCTACGAAGTAAATCGCATTGATCCAAACGAAAATTTGTCTAAATATCCATCACCTATAAAAAAGACTTTTCAGTCTTGATATTACTCATTTTTCTCACTCACCAATACGCTCGAACTCAGAGTCAGCCACGTTCCGCTATTCAGATCTAGAACAAAAAATGCAATTTCATCGGTTAGACTTAGAACATTGACTTAATAAATAAGTACACGTAAAAATATAAGTATAATATATTCCAAAACTAATTATTTACAGTCTAAATCCGAGTTATTCTAACGGTTATCTCGATTTTCAACTCCA
The DNA here is from genome assembly GCF_010583005.1 of Odontomachus brunneus. Taxonomy (NCBI): domain Eukaryota; kingdom Metazoa; phylum Arthropoda; class Insecta; order Hymenoptera; family Formicidae; genus Odontomachus; species Odontomachus brunneus. The sequence continues at coordinate 1,749,466 of NW_022639493.1, read as the reverse complement.
AAGACTAAGAAGACAGATATAACGTACGCATGAATTTACCTTCGAGCCGACCCTGCTCGGCCTGAACCGGATCCTCCGGTACTGCAACCGCATCCGCCAGAACTGTATCCTCTGGATTTATATCTATGCCAAACAGCCCCAAGCTCTGCGACAAAATCTGCAACAAAGAATAGTTTTTTCCAATTACTAACAATGGTACTGAGCAGACATCCGATATGGGCAAATTGGCAACACACGCATGTTTTGTGACTGTGTCTTTCTCTCTTTTCGAGAAATCTATAATAAAATTTAATAAAAGTATGCCCAACCACGCAACTAATTCTTAACATTCTGATTATTTTATTCTTTAAATACGAATATTTAAAACATCAAATAAATAAATAAATAAATATATATATATATATTTATATAAAACATCAATATAAAATATATATAAATATATCGAATATATATTTATATTCTATCTTGAATATTTAAAGACTAAAACAATAACAATTTATAGGATTAGGTTTGGGAATTTTTTATGAAAACGAAATGCGATAGTCACCCTTGAATTTCTTGTCGCCTCCATTGTTCGCGATGATACGAGAATAATAATTGCGAGCGCGTAGAACATTATTCCGATCTACGTAAGAAAGGTGGAAATAGTACGCGATATAATACGACGTGTTCGTCTCCGCGTTTAGAACTATTATGACCGCAATTTGAACATAGACTCGTATATGTTATTGTTAGTTCGCCTCAAAATCAGTTGGCCTTCAATGCATCGACTCACGATCGAGCGAGCGATTTTCTATTTTACACTACAATTTTAGTATAGCCCAGCTTTAAAAAAAGGAAATATAATTTTAACTACAATTAATTTTTTATACAATATTTTCTCCGTGTACTTAAAATATTTCAAATAATGCATATAAGTTTTATTATAATCCAGAGAGATAAAAGTTTAAAAGTAATGAATAATATAAAATAAAGTGAATAAATATTAGCGTATTTCAACTTTTTAATTACTTTTTGTAGGGACTATACGGGCAATGCGTCCAAAGTTCGGTTTCGATTTGCTACCAATGAGGTTGAATTAAATTAAAATTAAAATAATCGTACAGATATGGGCGTGTATCATTAAATATTGATACATATACATATTCAGACTGCAATTCGTCAAATTTATGTTATCACGCTTGCGAATGTGGTCGAGAAAAGTGATTATTCATGCGTGTCTCATTATCTTTCCGTGCATTTGTTAAACACAGTATTTGCATGATTATAACTGCCGATCGAGTCGATCACCGTTATTCGAATCCAGGTCTACTTAAATCTAGATATCGTCTCACTGTTTTCAATTTCGCCTTTTTCCAAAGGAGAAGAAATTTCTCCGAGGAAATGGATCGCCATTTACTTACAGGAAAACTGCGCGAGCGGGTTGAGACTCTACGGAGAAATTCAATTCACCCGACTCAACGATTGAAAAAAGACCGCGCGAGAATTCTTAATCCTTAAGAAGCATCATTTCTTAATTCCCCGGATCAATGATCGATTGGCTGCCACGAGTAATATATCGAGCGACCGATATCTCCACCACAAAGGATGAAACGAATCTAAAAGGCCTTAGGTGTTACGTTAAGCGCAAAAAGTTTATCTTCTCTTTTATTTGAAATCGGAAAAAGTGATCAGATGCCGTTTATATCGAAATGTAATCAGTACAGAAATTTAAGTTTGAATTCGATATAACAAAGTTAAACAGAAATGTAATAAAAGTGTTGGCCGATTTAAAATGTAATTTTGAATTCAATATTGTAAAAGAAAATATAATTTTAACAACAATTAATTTTTACTACATTATTTTCTCCGTGTACTTGAAATATTTTAAATACTCAAATATTGAATATACTCAAGGAATATTATAAGAATTATTAGCTACAAGAATAGAAAAATGATTAGTTGCAAGAGCTAAAATATAGTTGTATTGCATTAAAATATATTATTAAAATAGGGACAGAGTTAACGTCGTTGCCGCAGAAACTAAATTTATTAGCTATTTGAACTTTGACGCTAAAGACAAAAAGATTTTCGCTGCTAGATAAAAATTCCCGTTCTTTTAAGTTGTACTTTATACTCACAAAAAATATTAAACTGATGCTTTACATTACAGATATAAATCAAGATCCCTCTTTGATTTTTAAGATAGATTAATAATTAATATCTATTTTAAGAGCTATTACCAAATTTGATGAATTGTCACGTCAAAAGCGAAAAATAATACGCTGACAATTCTTGCATGTCATTTCCAAATAAAAATATATTTTGTATAAAGAAAGTACTTCAAGTCGCTTCAGCATACTTATAAAATGTTCGAAAAACTATCCTTTTCTCTTGATAGTGAATAAATAGTTGTAAAATAAACGTGGCAAAATCACGAGGAATGGTAGGTTAAAAATAAAGGTTGCATTTTACGGCTATTTATTGGCTATGAAAAAAAAAGTATAATTTTTTGGGACATATTATAAGTATGCTCAAGAGCGATCTGAAATGTTCTTTTATACAAATATTTTTTATTTATGAATAACACGTAAGAATTTTGGACATGCGTTTACTCATGATCAGTTCAGAGTTCCGCGGTGAGTATCTAGGAACCTTAACACAAAATCGATTTCTTTCGTACTTACATGATTATGCTATTTGATCCTTATCCCACAGAAACACGATTTCACGTCCAGCGGAAGCGCGGTAATTTCCCCTTTCCAATGATCTTTGTTTCAAGTCGCCACGACGTCTACAAGTGGAGTTATTCACAATCGGCGTAATCGTAGCGCGCCGTGATTAGATCGCGACGCGACGCGTCAATGGAATGCGGAGCGCGACGCGTGAATGAAGTGCGGAGCGCGACTGTTACTTCTAGAGTCATCTTACGCGCGGCACACGTGACGGCGCGCGCAGCGAGTTCGGCTCGCTACTCCCCCC
>NW_022639493.1:1725016-1746495 GCF_010583005.1 Odontomachus brunneus | reverse complement strand
CCCCGCGCCGCAGATAAGCCGCCGGTCGCGCGGTCGTTTACCTCACTTTGAAAGTGTACAATGCGCCGGCGCGAGAGCAAGTATGAGTGCGAATCCAAACTTGATGTCGATGCCGTGGCTTTAAACAGCTATAACTCGCGAATAAATCAACGTAACGATATGAAATTAAAAGCAATATCTGGCACGCATTTTCCCGTACACGTTTTCTAATTACCTAGTTAGGAAAATTGAATATAAATTGATCGATTTGCCGATAAAGTTAAAAATGATCACACACGTAACACGCAGCCTCTCTCGATCGAAACGCTCAGATTCTTTTCTTTATCTCGATTATTGTAATATTGTCAGTGGAGAGATTAATATATTGTTACTGTAGATTAAAATAAAATAAAATACTGTAGATTAAAGTAAAATAAAATAATTATTTTATTAAAGCGGTTATTTTTTTAAAGTGGTAGAAGACCGTTTTGTTTAATATCATGAGCTCTACTCGCATACGTACTCTCTTAAAGTGAATCAGTGAATAGTCACTGATATCAGTTATAAGTATAGCACTTTCAATGCTATACTTATAACTGCAAATCAGTGTATATTCACTGTTTTCAATGATGTTTGACTGATTCATTTTAAGAGAGTACGTTGCAACACATAATGTCAGACGTTTTATATACATTTCCAATGCCAATGAAAATGAAAAGAACTATATATAATACAAAAATTGTGAAAAGACAAAACTTATTGTTTTACATATCGACTAATTATACAGAGTGTCTGGAATTAAATACACGTACGTTGATAATTAAGTTAAATATAAAGATCCTATTTTTTGTATAAACTCTGTCGCGTGATAATTATTGAGATATTAATGAAAAAAATTAGTCAATCAATGCCGCGTTGGAACAAGCTCTGGAAGATTAATTCTTTACAGATTTGAATACTCGAAATTAATACGCATAAGATATTTAGATATAACTGCCACTTTCTCAACTACTCGAACAAATGTACGTTTCTAATTTCAGTTAATAAATCTGTATCTGTGGAAACACGAATATGACGAAAGTCGTTAGAATTTGGAGAAACGATCAATCCCGAGAAATGGTTACAAGCGAGCGTCGAAATATTCTTCGAGTTGAACGATGTAAACGAACGATATCGAAGCATCTGATATTTTATCAATAGCGTGGGAATTTGGGCAATAAAAATTTGATATATTAAGCTTGGTGGCAGCGCGAAGCGAGCAGCAATCAGTCGCTTTCAAGTCTTTGTCTGCGAGCGTTGTCATTCGACGTTTAAGAAATATTATTATCGAAATCATCAATCTCTACCGTTTCTTTTCATTTCACTTATATTTGTGGAATATATATTTCATTATTTCATTATTTTTATAGCCATTCCATCGACTGTCTCATTAATATGATCATATATCTTACTACGAATGCACTTTACCAATGATCCAGTCAACACTTAAGGAGATACTGGAGTCAATGACGAACTCGAACAATGTCAATAATGCAAAGACGATTGCCACTAAAATAATGACGTTATCTTTTTCGTATCTCTTGTATATGTAGAACTTACATGAATGTGTGTTGCTTTGTTTTACTATATTCAATGGAAAACCTAACCATATATGTGTAGAAATCTTTCTGCAAATTTTTTCGATATTCTTTAACTTCCAAGTGCAGATGCGAAGGTAGAGCAATGTTTTTCAAAATTTTTCTGTTTGGAACATCCACACTTTCGGTATGTACAAGCTGCAGAACATTTGGATTAGACAAATATTACGCTGACAGCTTGAAATTTTACATTAAAATTTTTTTGTTCGTTTTCGTCACATATCGAGCAATGCTCCGATTTATTTTTGCACGTACTTTCCTTGCATAAAAGCATTTGTAATTCTGTGTAACCAATACAACGTAAACTTTGCAGAAAAATGTCAGTGTTCTGTGGGTAAAGTTTTCAGCTTCAGCATCCCCTTAACGATGACAGCAAAACAATTAGATTTTTAGCTAAGTTCGAATCAGTCCCTGAAATTTAGCTGATATTACTAAGTCTAAGTTATTATTTCTTTGCATGTGCAGCGTTAATGCGTGACCCAAATTTTTCATTCAGCTATATAAGTGTCTTTTGTATAGGAAATAACGGATAAAAATGTATAAAAAAATAATTTACGAGGACACGCGCTATGAGACGGCATTTTTTTACCTACGTCTCTGTTTTTTTCTCGTGGACTCGCAATTTAAGTAGCAACCGCATCGTTTAGTCCGACGTGGGCGCGTCTTTATCCCGGTAGTTCAAAGAAAACGCCGTAAATAGTGGATTGCGGGGACCATAACAAACTCGAATGGTACATTTCGCATTTATCAAAGAGCCCTCGTTCTCCCGCCTTCGCATTACCGAGCTTAGAGGCGCCCGAGACGCTTCTTGTAATCCGTCGTTTCCTACACCATCCCCGCCCTTTTAACTGCACCCTCTCACCCTCTTTCCGCGCCGCTCGGCCCCCCACATAGTCACCCCCGCTAACCGCTCTCGCAGGATAATGCTAAGAGAGAAAGACTTCAAACGGAATACTGTACCTCCGTTCCGGTATAAATAACAATCTGTGGAGCTATATTGATTTTGGACAGACTAGAGAGAGAGGGAGAGAGAGAGAGAGAAAGAGAGAGAGAGGTGCACCAATGGGAAGTATATATCGGGACGTGTACACCACCTTTGGAAAAATACGGGTCGCTCCAAGAGAGATACTCTACGCTGGCAGAAAGGTTCTATCCTTGAAGGAAGCAGCAGAAGAGCTCGCTTAAGCGAGGTTCTCACGCAAGGGTTAATTACGAAGAAATCCTTGGGTCCTGCCGAGGTGTCGTGTTTCGCCAAGGAAAAGTCGGCTTTGAATCGCATTAAATACGTACCGGAGAGCGAAGTTTCTCCCGAAGCGTCTTACTGAGTCACCCTGTACGTTCTCCGTTCTTAAGGTGTCTTCCGAGAAGTTCTCTCTGAGATGTGAGAGAACGTGTCGTGAGCGCGCGGATGTGACGGCGTGTTGGAAAATTGTATGAGAACTTTTACACTATCGGGACTAAATAAATAGAGCGTGAGTGAAATATGGGCAACGAGGGACGCAAAGAAAATGCACACGACCGTCGATCGGCATCAACTTCAATTGTTGTTGTGTGAACGGGGGAGTCAAAAACCAAGCGCGCCCGCGAGTCGGAGAATACAGATTTGTTCCGAGGCAGTAGTAATACCTAATGTTCTTAAGATTCCCTGACTTTTCAAAGAGCAAATGAAAAAGACTCCGCAGAATCCTTGTGGGAAACAACTTTCGACAAAATTTTTTGAAAACTTGCTATATAATATTTCTTGATGTGTAGATCAAAAGTGTCAATAGGATCCGAAATCCGATAATGAATAGTTTCCGAATTACGGCAGTTCAAAGAGTACAGCACTGAAAAAAATGTTTTCTATATGAAATCAAGAAAAAATAAGCCTAATTTAAAGTATCTGTGTGCCCGTCGAACGACTAAGAACATCATCTTTAAATATTTGAGTGTAAGAATGGATATTTTCGCTTAAATTCTTACTTTATAATGTTTATAAAATGCATAGTATCTATAAAAATCTGTAGAAATCACGGCAACGTAAATCTTAACGTCGACGACAAGGGAAAAAATTCCTGTTCGACGGCAACTCGTTTCAGAGAAGCGGAAAGGGCAAGCGCGGTGAGAGCGCGTTGTAAACCGCGACACGGACGGCTGCATATTTAAACCATTTTTTTCGTCGTGCCTCGTGATTAATGCATTCCGTTGATCGATCAACGATCCGTGTCTCTTTCCACGTGGCGGCAGTCCCGATGCCAGGCGTTGGCGAGGCGCCCCGTTTGTCTGTGCGAACGCGCACCTGTTTCGCTGTATACTCCTCAAGACCGTACGTCGACACGACGGCCACGACTGGTCTCCGCGCAAAACTCTGAATCATCGACGGCCGTTGGCCATTTTTCAAAGTTGCCCGCTGCATTAATAACCACCAGCGCGCGCGTACACACACATACACACACACACACGATCGGGACGGTTGAGCAGCTTCGTGCCGAGCGCGCGAGCGACGATAACAATGAGAACAAAGAAGTCGAAGGGGTGGATTTCAATCTGTACTGCCGGGGCTACTGAGCCTCGTGATCGTGGCCTTAGGTAGCTACTTGATAATATTCCCGGCCATTAGGGGCCCGCCGATACACGGGTACCCCTCGATTCTGCAGGGGTAATCGTCGCCCGAAGCGCGCCCCCACCGCCGCCGCTATCGCTCTACAATTCCGCGGCCTAATTATTTCGCCGTCGGTCGACTCGAACGAAATCGTTGCAACCGTCGCGCGATTCCAGAGTAGATAGAGAGACCTTGGGAGACGTCAAGTAATTAGCGAGCATACCCCATTCTCGACTCCCGCTGCTCATTTGCGCGCGCAACCTTCCCGGCTCGGAGCAACGTTGATTCGTCGATGAGAACGTTATTATCTTTGATCGTCTACCGTCCTTCACATTGGCAGGCTGCATGTTCGGGACGCAAGAATGTAGAGGACTAAACGAATGACTAGTTCTGGCAGGTGATCCATGGACGCGAAATCGTGATTTATTTTGTGTGGATCCGAAGTTAAAGTAATATAAAACGATGGCAGCGTTCACTGTAGTTTTATATTACTCGAAGCATCTTTAATATTACTCAGTCCTTCGGCTTAACCATCTATCTCTCGGACAGCATTCCAGATCCCGCTGTCAGTTTACCCATCTGTTGCTAAGATGGATGTTACGGACGTCTATATTTAGGTCAAACAAACCATAACAGTATCGCTCACCCACCATTACCGCACTTATTTCTTTAGCCCCACAGGGGCTAAGAAATACATGCCGTCGTCTCTTTTGATCCTACGTAAATAATGCCACGAAATTATAATTCCTCGAGCGACACGTTGCTTCTCAGTAACCGGGATGTAAAATTTGCAATTAATTTCAAATATTCACGCGCGATTAAATTACAAAAAAGACATAACCTCTTTGTTAATAAATCTCACTAATAAAACGCAAGAGATCTGAGACGACGCGGCTATCTTTCCTGCCTTAAGAGCATATAGTTAAATCCGCTAAAACCACAATTTGCTTGAAATTAGCATATCGTTCAAGAGATTTAAAAGAAAAGGTTGGCAAAAAATTGAAAAAGGAAACAGCGGCGCACATATATACAGCTTACTTTAAACGGAAACGTCATTCTAGTAAAGAGGTCCCCTTCGTATTTTCAAACGAAGGCTGGAGGGACTGATCTCGGCTAACCGAATAAGAGAGAGATCTCGCTCCTCGGAATTCTCGTGGATCGCAGCCAGGGCCGTATTATTTCGGACCTCGCCGTCGAATGAACCGGCTAATAGCGCGCAACGACCGGCCGCACTGATTCGCCCTTTCCCGCCTATTGCATCGTAAACGTAATTTCTCAGAAGAGTTTATACGCCCGAGCTCTGCCCGCCGGGGCTGTGCGCCACATCGGCGTGATGTCGGAAGACCGTGGAGATAATCGGCCGGGGAATTTCGGTTCTTGCGTGATATCTTTCTTGCCGGTCCTGATTGCGCATTAACCGTAAATCGCGAGTGATACATTGTTGTACAAAGCAAACGCGTCCCAGATATAAAATCATTGTGAATCAAAATTTCTTGGAGTGGAACCTCGCTCAGAACGGATGAAAAGTGGCAATATTTTCGCTCAAAGCGATAGTGAAATATTGCCACTCGAAATCGCAAAAGTAAATGTGTTTCGCGCAAGCACCGAGTGGATTCTGATTGCATATGAACAGATTTTTCCAACAATTAGAGTGAATATGTTCCTCTGATAGTGAAGCACCTCAGATTCACTCTTCAATTTCGAGGGAAAATATTCACTCGATGATTTAGAGTGGAAAATGTACTCTATATGAGTGAAACGTCACTTGAATACGAATGACTCGATGGTCACTCAACTTTTCGAGGAAAATTTCACCCAAAGAAATTTATACTCTTTGTATTTCTCGCGTAATAGAAGGCAAATCAGAAAAGTTGAGCAAAGTTTAAAAAGTTAAAAATAGGCACGCGTATCTCCAACACTTGGCTCGACAAACTATACTGAGAAAAAGCTTTAGTAATAACCGTACTTGGATAATATTTACCAGATATTTTGGTAAAATAATTTCAGCTAAACAGGCAAATGAATATAGTGAATTAATTTAATAAATATTAACAAATAATCTTAACAAAGCTTGATATCTGTTACTAAGACTTGATAATTATTACCAATTTATGTGGTACATATTAGTTTATTAAATGAAACCACATTGTTTAGTAATACTACATTACATAATGAATATATAAAATGTATGTGTAACACTGAATATTTTGGGGATAGTCGAACTATTTGTTAATTATTACCAAATTATTTACAAATTATTACAAAATTATATTATTTCCGTATTATGTGGATATATTATGATACTATATATAGAGAGAGAAATATATTGAAGATATAAATATATATTTGATATTATATATTTACCAAACCGTTGAATGGGTATAATTAAATGGAGAATCTGTTTCATTAATTATTTTGTAATTATTTTTTTAGTGCTGTGTTTTCAATATTTTCTTTTGATCCGTTTCATAACCTATTAAAGTTGTTTACATTCACGACTTTTATTCATAATATCATCTATCCACGGCATCAAAGTTAACTGACATGTAGTTTACATCCCATGCGTCCCTTTACAATATTAGACGGTTGGTAACTATTACCATATCTGATACTAATTATATATACACCAAATATTGCATTGAAACGTTCAATCAAATGCATTTTAACTGTTACAGGACTTTCTTTCCAATGAAACAACTGTGCTTTGCGGTAAAACGAGATTGATTCGTGACACTCGAATGACCGATTGCAAGTCACTCGAGACGCTGTGGCGTTCTATGCCTCCTGGCGGTGCAACTATGCAAGTCGCGCAGCCGGTCGGCCTTACGCGACGGCCGAGCCCTCGCGCGCGACTCGCTCGTGACTTGGCCGTGAGAAGCGATTAGGCGAGGGAAAAAAAATGATCAGGTATAAAGATAATGAGTGGTCGGCGAGGAGAATAGCAGGCACGACGGCTATGACGGGGGGCAGCGACGCATGTGCTCGTGCCATAATTTTCGGGACGAATTAAAATTCTTCGGCGGTACACCCGGATAATGGAAGCTCCCGCGCTGCGATACTTAGGACGGATAAAGGTGTCGGATCCTGGGTGAATGCTTTATTGAAAAAAAGTAGTGCAATCTTTCTAATGCACTTACGGCAAGTGCATTTTTATTTAACTCGTCCGCTCGCATGCGGTGGACGCGCCGAGATTTTGTCGCTTTCGAGAGAAGTAGCCGAGGAAAAATCTCTCCCTCATAATCGTGAAAGTAAAAACAGGAAAAGATGCATTACGCCGCGATGAGTTTTATTCTTAATAAGCGTGCTGTTGAGAATAACGGATGGCAGTTCGAACATTCAGGGCGAATTGATTTCCCAGTCGATTATAATCCATCAGCAAATCGCAAACCATGTCCGTGTAAGAGCTGTGTTTAAATCTACATCTGGGATATATGTGGAAGGCCTTTGTGTGATCATAGCAAATGGACTACTAATATTAATACGAGAAATCATTATGCTCTCTGAGCAGCTTATTTGAATTGACGAGTCCTGGTCAGATTAAACGCGATTTATTAGAAACCGCTCTGAATAATTTTTCGTATATTTACTTATTTAACTTCATTTAATGACACATATAAAATAATTCATTTCCGGCGATTTGTTTCAGAAATTTTAATAGCACCGACACAATCTTATCTTATCTTTTATTTAAGATTCATTCTTTTTACGTCATAAGGCAAATAATCATTGAACGTCGTCTATATGTTTGATTTTATTAAGAACAAATAAAGTTCTAAATATTTATGAATTTACGTATTATTCGACCCAAAATTATTTTTCGTATTATTATCTCGAATATAAAAGCACAATTTATACGCACATTTGTACTTTTATATCAATTGTAATAAAACAAACACACAGGTTTTTTTTTTAATATGTTTTAAATTATGTTATAAGAATATTATTTATTATGTACAATTTTGCAATTAGCCTTAAACCTTAGAACCTTAGTCATTGGTGGATTTTATCCAGCGCATCTTCTTTTGTTTATAATTCCCGGAAAAATTTATGAAATTTAATGTTCTTTTTTGTTTGAACAGAATAGAAATCGTCAAGGAAAATAATTCCATTAATATTTTTGGTATTCAATACAGTTGAAAAAAGTTACAATAAAAAACTAAATATATGTTTTTAAATAATGTTTCAAAAATTGGTCTACATATATTTGATTTCTGCTTAGAGTTCTAGGATTAAAACGCTATTTAACACATTTAACACATCTTCACAATTTAGATCAACAAAACAAACGACAGAGAATGTCTCAGTTCCTGTTTACCTTTAATAATGACGCCAAAACTAGAGCATTTCAAGCCGAAAATAGTGTTTACGCGCGCGCTGATTCGACTTATCACTCAAATCTCCAGTCTCAAAATAAGGGGAAACGTGCTGTGGAATTCCGGAGACAAGACGCTCTGCAATCTTAATAATTTGCATTCCGCCGACGGCTCTCGATAATGAGCAGCCGGGGGTGTATTTACCGCGGCAACCCCCTTCTTCAACAACGACGACGACGATTGTCCACCCCTCTTCTCCTTCATCTCTCGAGCCTTTGGCCGATAAATAACTTCCTTTTTCCGGGCCACCGCTTTAAGCCGCCGCGTCGAGTGGAGGAACAGAGGAGAATCAGAGAACGCGGCGTTTTAATTTCCACCAATTAGAAATAATTGCGATTAATTATCTCGGACGAAAGAGAGAAGAAGCGAGAGAGTTGGCATCTGTTTAAGGGACGCCGGCCGCCTAACAGGAGAGGAGCGAATAATTGAATCGCCCGAAGTTCCGACTTCGACAATGAGTGTTTCGTTTCACCTGGAACGAGCTTTCTTCCGCCGGCGGCGGCGGTGGCGGCAGGCAAAGCTCGGCGCGCGCTGGTCTTTTGTTCCGGCGGAGCTTTCAATTAACGGCCGAAACATGCGATCCACCGGAGTAGCCGTTGAAAATAAGGAACCTCGCGGATAGAAAGCAAACCGCGACGCCTTGCTGTTCTTCACGGTCGAAAAAATAAGGACGCGACGGAATTATTACATTATCAGATCGATACGTTGAATTCGACGGTGCAGGGTAAGCGTTCTAATTGGTGACCAAGTAACCTTTTTCTGAAAATAAATTAATGAATTAATAATGCACGTGTTAAACGCACAAAATTGGTTTTGCTTGAACATTTGGGGATTTCATTGTGTTATATTTCTTCTAATTTGTGTGGAAAGGTTTTACTTTATCTATAATATTTTCTCAAAAATCTACTCTTGATATATCACGTTAATGACACGATAATTTAGTTTTGTCTCAATTCGTGACACAAGGTGAATGTCCATTATTGATCAAGTGTCTAAATTATTAGCCAACCTCTTTTATTGCGAGAATTATTAATACATTTTTAATACGTTTATTAATAAAAAATAATAAGATTATATTATGTCATAAATAATACAGTATGATTATGTTACTAACCTATTACTGATCTAAACGTAGCAATTGTAAATATCTCATATGTACTATTTAATAAATTCCGGAGGAGCAAGTTATAATAATATAATGTTATTTCTTAACTCTATATAATAAAGAAAATAAACAAACCCACATTTTAAAAATAAGAACGTTTATATCATTTTATATCATATTGATTTGGGTTGTCACTAATAGAGAAAAATTAATACTCTAGTGCTAATTAATGACTGTAAAGAATCGATAATTCGAAAATCACGTAAACTGTACGAAATAAATAGCGCACATATGGGAAAAAAAGAGAAGAGAAACTGTTGCGCTGAGATAAATGTCCTAATGCTAATAAAATATTTTTTAATCTAGCTAATAAATTATCCTAGTGTTAATGAAATATTTTTAAATTTTCTTTCAAATTTGACATAACTATTTCGATCTTTTGAAGTTAACTGCATAGATCTGACAAATAGATATGTGATATTAACTCCCAGCTATTACGATTTTCCAGGAGAGATTTACCATGATTTTTAATTTTATTTAAAACTTATATATTATCACTGATAATATATAAAATTTATATCACTGATAATATATAAAATTTAGAGTAAAAATACGTGTTTAGAATAAATATGGATCTGTACTGGCTAACTTATATTAAAAAAAACGAATGCATTTGTCAAAATGAGACGTCACTAATTAGGATATTCATCTCAGCGCAACAGTTCTTCTTCTTTTTTTCCATACATGTGCGCTATTTGTTTCGTACAGTTAACGTGACTTTTGAATTATCGATTCTTTACAGAACTTAACATCATTAATGTCATATGGACACACGTACAACGTTTTTACATATGCACACAGCGAGAAAGACAAAGCTCTGTATATCTGTAACCTGTATCGCACGCATACTCCTATGTGCGTATAAATTCGCTCAGGACGCTTCGGCGCACAGGATGTCAGACTGCGCGCATGGGAATAAATCAGGTGCCTATTGATTTTGAGCCATACAATCTGTTTCCCCGTCCGCTGCCTCACGGCTGCTACTATGGGAATATCGAAGATGCCACAGACGCATTTCTCGCCTGATTCACAACGAAGGGTGTCGATTTCAAATTTTGCGGACCGTTTCGCCGCGTTCGGGCGGATCCAGCGATTCTTGAGATAAATAGATAGATACATACATAGAGGGAGAGAGAGAGAGAGAGAGAGAGAGAGAGAGAGAGAGAGAGAAAGAGAGGAGGGTGGAAGAAACAGAGAAACGCTACGACGGCTCACAATAGTTTTTCACTCGGTTCGATACGGACTTTAAGGTAGCTTCCACGCAAGCCATCTTCAGCAATATTAGTGATGCGTTTGCACACATTGATATTTGAAAACATAGAAAAAATTAATGAGTTTCGGCATAAATGAGTGAAGTAAGTAACATGCAAAGCGTTTTCATTATCAGAATTTTACTATTGGTTCACTATTATGGACTTCAATTAGGAAACTAATTTTCGAAAATTTGAAAATTATTATTAAAATTTTGTGAAAATTACTGAGGGAACAGAAAAACGTTTACCCAAAATATGCTACAGCGGCAATACTCGACGAGATAGCATCCTGAACCAAAGTGTTGTTAGCATGTCCGCTAGCATTTCCCAAGTACAAACACGCCTCTTGTTTCATTGGATGCATTCTTTATGCGAATATTTTTAATCTGATTTCATTTAAACTATCAAAGTCCCTTCTCCCCCCTTTACCTACACACGTACATCTCTTACATGTACATATAAAATACTCTTTCCTGCCCCGCTCCTCACTCACAAGGAAATGTTTTGTGATAGCTTCATATATCAACCGAATTTCTATACATCTAGATATAATATATAATAATATCTCACATATATGTGTTTATGTTCAATTTTTCAGGTGATCCTAAAACATCATGAAATTTTAAATAATTTTATCGTATGTGGAAGGTTGAAATCTAAAACAAACACTATTCCTTTTACTTATATTTTTGGAGACAAAAATAAGCCTTCTTTCTATTCCGTCCTATAATATCGATGCCTAATTTCGAAGTCAAGCGCGAGAAACGCTTAAGGCGAGGGGCGAAGATGGAGCCGTTTTGACGGATCGACATTATGAATATTAATGCCGCGATAGGCATGGAGACATATTGTAATAATTATGCGTCCCGTACACCAGAACGGAAATGTGGAGAAAGGAGGGAAAGACAGGGAGAGTTGCCAGGCGACGAAAATTATTCTCGCAGCGTAGACACATACGAGTGGTGGATGAGGAATCGATATGCGTTATTACTCGATTTAATTGATACCGACGTTACGGGTGACGAAACAAAACTCTATTAAGGAGGAAAAAAGAAAAGTAATATTCGTATAACGAGAGAAGTATCAGAAAAATTTCTCAAAGGTATGTCTTGCGTTTATGTCTCAAAAATAACGTAAAAATTGTGAGAAAATTACGGATCAATCTATATTGCGTCTAAAAGTGGCGTAAACATTGATTCAAAGTCTGGATCAAAAGTTATTATATTTTGAGGTTTCACGTGGTTGTTTGCGAAATTGCAGAGGAACTTCGTGTTTACTCGGATGAGTTTCACATGCACACAACAGCTGTGTCATTAATTATCGGACATCTTGTATATACCATATGTTTTCACACGGAAAATAGAGATACCAAGGTATTTTTCAATTTTAGTAAATTTTTTGTAGGAACTATACGGAGGGAGAATATACATTCTTAGAGGAAAAGAAAAATGGATTCGATTTTTCAATGCGTTTACGTAATATTAAAGTGAGCTTGGAAATTAGTTATTGAATTACGTGCCGAAACATTATTCCGCTAACGTCAGATATAACTGATTATCAACGTTAATAAAGAGGTTTCGACACGGTCCGCAACAGCACTTAACATCACTTACAAGCGTGTCGTGATTGCTTTCACGAATTATCAATGATTCAACGAGACGGGAATAATTAAAAAGCAGGGAGTAGAGAGAGAGAGAGAGCGATAAGAATTACCGACCGAGACTAAAATAGCCGGTTTATTTATGGTTATTGCATATGCTGCTTTTATTTCTCCTACACGCCTTGGCTCCTACACATTCCCCGCGCGAAGATGATTGTTATAATATCGCGATAGAGGTACAGATCATCGGGCCGACCGAAACGATCGATAATAAATCCCTCGCGTTCTATTCGGGCGTCTGTAAAAATTCAATTCGCTCTCGTCGCGTCTACTTGGAGGATTTATCGATCTTTTTTCTCTCTCTTTATCTCTCTCTCTCTCTCTCTCTCTCTCTCGCGACGCTATCGCACGCCGTGTCCGTCGTGTGCGAGTAAGTCGCCATGATTGTTATTACATGATTACGGTGCAACGCGTGTAAATCGATGAGCTTCTCTCACACGGCAATCGATAATACAGACAGGAATTTCCGCTTCTCTTTGATCCTCGCGCGAGATTATTCTCTCTCGTGACGTATAATGCGCATACTTGATTTCGTCATCATGGCGATTGCGCACGTTGTGATTAAGCAACGTACGAAAATCCGCGGCTTTCCGCCGTTCTACTTACACGTTGCACACGCCTCAAAATACCTGCGCTTCGTATTTGCAAACATTTCGCCAACTCCCGAGGCTAAGGTCGCACACACGGCCGCTGAAATCTGTACGAATGTGCCGCAAACGGTACAAGAGCAGGCCGCAAGTTGAGCTCGACGAATTTGCTCGGCGAATTAAATGCACTAGCAGAACCCGTCGCGATATCAGCGATGCTTAGCAGTCGCTTTAAAATGGCCGTTACGCTGTGCGGTGTGCTCAAAGTTATACATCATAATTTTACGTAATTCTGATCCTCTCCGCGAAAGTAGCACACGTTACATTAACATTTCCCCATGCGAGGAATGCGTTTCCATTTACGGCGGGAACCCGTCGCGGAAACTTTTATCGCCTCACGGCATCCTGATGTTCCCGGAAACGCCATTTAGGCAGCGCGCTGATGTAGGTATGGGAAAACGTACGTCACGGTATCCAACCACTTGAATCTATCAACTTACATGACCGTTATCCGCTAAAGCACGACGACAATGACGACGACAATGACGACGACGACAGCACGACAGGACGACAAGGTACGGCGGCGGCGGTGGCGGCGACAGCAGCGAGGACGGAGGTGTCGAAAAGGACGAGTAGGAGGCACCGGGCCTCTCGGATTCCACGACCTCGTTGCACCGGCAGATGCGGACGTACGTGCATACGTACGTACGACGCATACAACGTCGGTGCAGCCGAGGGGAAGAATAAGGTAGGCGTGTCGCGGCCGCGTTACGTGCGTGCGTGTACACGACAAAGAGAGATACGCGGGCATAAGCCGGCTTATTACGCGCCGCCGCGGGCTACAAACACGCCGAATAATGGCCGTGGCTTCGCGCGGCGGCCGTGCGTATGTGTATATGTGTGTGTGAGTATTATGTGTTGCGTATATGTGCGCGCGCGCGCCCCGGTATCGTATTAAATTATAATAATTCCGGCGCGAATTATTAGACCGACCGGGAGGAAGAGAGAAAGAGAAAGAGCGAGGTGCGTACCAGGGGCCCGGCTGGTTGGTTACGCACTTTCGCGCGTTCACGTTGCGGAACAATGTTGCGGCCCAGGTGCGCCGCGCCACATTGGGGGTCCCAGTGTTTGTTAACAAATATTTTAAGCCGTAACGAGACACCCCCGTCGACCAGGAAGCGGCGACAATGATTAGTCGGTGCGACGTGGCTCGAGAAGGAATGGACGATTTTACTGTGCGGAAATTCGATGCGCGACCATTTAAATGGGTGTTGCTTAATTATCCATTATACAGAGAGAATTTTGTAGTAAAAGTTACTATAGAGAATTTTGTAACCGAGAAATACATCAACATTCTATAGTAATGTATTATTCTTTTATTCTACTTATGTTTCAGAAATGTGCTATGAAAAAATATTCTATGTTCCTAACAAAATTTACTTGTTTTCAAGTAAGATACATATCTTATTAGCAATTTATTTTTCTGCACCACCATGCATAGAAAAATGCATATTATATTTAGGTAAATATTACTTTTCTTTAAGCATTCTATAAATTTATATATATTTGCAAATATTTATTGCAACTTCATCATAACTACTAAATTTCTTCTAAATAATAGAATATATATCTTTCAAATTTTTAATGCTAAATAAATTAAAACAAAAATTCGGTTTGTTTACTACACAGAGACGAACCAATTTTTTTCTCGGTGAAATTTTATAATATTCTTTTACTGAAAATGAATTTTCCTCTTTTTTTAATATATATTATTTTATTATACAAAAATATTCTCTCTTTATTGAAGATAACCATTACCAAGAAAAGGAAATTGAACAATCGTTTTTTTTTTAGCAGCAGAATAATATTTTTCTGTGTATAGTAAGCATAGTAAAAAATGGAAAAGACTATATAAAAAAAGATAATTATAGCATATATCCTCTTCGTATTGGTAATAATTCGTGAAAGCAGGAGCAGAGAATTAGTAACAAAGTGAAGTGAAATGAACTATCTTTCTATTATTATATAATGTTTAATAATTATTTTTCTCCTCGTTTTTTATTCATAAATTAAATATTTATTAAATAATGCTTGTCATTTTCTTCACAAGAAATTCGACGGAGAGACGAAGAAGAGGATTTTAATAAAAAAATATAGATGTAAATTCTAAATTTTGATTAGATTTATCACGATGAAAAGATTCAAAATAGTTTTTCCCTCTCTTTCTATTCTGCTCTCTCTCTCTCTCTCTCTCTCTCTCTCTCTCTCTCTCTCTCTCTCTCTCATCTCTCTCTCTCTGTCGGTTTAATTCAAATATAAATTTTCTCGAAGGAAAACACCTACTTTAATAAAGTTGAACGATAATTTATGGAAAACGCGGGCGCAAAAATTCCTGCAGAGAGCAAAGTGATTAATTAACACTCTAACATTCAGTTCGAGAGAAACCTATTGCCGCTACTTCGTTTCTATTGCATAATGCATTTTGTTCGCGAGATGATGTTACATTCGGCGAACACGCAGCGTGCTATACGTCGCGATAATTCTTCGAATTAAATTGCAAATGCCGACGTATTCTCGAGCAGCGTGATATATGGCAGCGGGTTAATTTGATTCATCTAGGTTGTAAATATATCTTTCTTCCGACCAAGCCTCCGCCCCACGCGCTTCTCCGCGATTAACAATGCGCATGCGGTGGATGAAAGCGCGTCTGCAACAAAATATTACGTGAATTATAAGCCGGAACGCTCGTCTCACACAATTCCCCTCTTCCAACCCGCAGACGTCAGCCGACGGAATTTTATCAATCATGGACTTATATTTAACTGAAGTTTTATGGTATGTTAACTCGTAACCGCCGCTTTCTAATAATACGCGGCAAAATGGATGTATAAAACGATTTATTGTTAATTTTAATAAATCAAACTGCATAATTATTTGCAATCGGGAGAGTACACAGCCGATCGAAATGTCAACACAGTGATCGCGAAAATTATTCGAATGCAATTACATATGATTATTTGTATTTGTTACATTTATTACATTTGTTACATTTACAATACCATGAATAATTTCAAACCCAGTATATATAATTAAATATATCAGAATAATTAAAACAATTCCAGTTGACCTTCCAAGCGTCAAAAACGATATTATTTAAACACCGTTTAAAGAAAGGCGCACGTTACAGAACCAAAACTGCGACGAAGCAGAAAGCCTAATTACATCGTGGAGTGCGAGGAAATCGAGAACCCCGATATGTACTCGAGTTTCCGTATCCTTCGTGCCGGGGAAATAGCTACGAGGAGCCAATTATGGTTTCCTTCATCATTGTCGAACACCGAGAGGCTCGCATTACCGGCGCTGAGGAGGGGGTGGAGGAGGAGGGAGAGGAGGAGGAGACAGGCTCAAGAAAAACGCGATAGCGGGGAATCACCGGGACACTCCGCGGCAACAGAGGATTGAAACTATTTCGTGCGGGCTCACCGGGCTTTGTGCTAGATGACGAGGATGACAGACACGTAAACGACACGTTTCCGGTCTACGCACCGACAGATGCCGATACGCGTAGGGTTGGTAAGAGCCACGAGGGGCGGACGAGATAGGCGTGCCGGCCATACGCATATACACTTTATACTTATAAAGACGTAGCGGAATTAATTGGGTCGCTCACGTCATTACGCGGGTCGAGAATGCGCCACGGTCAGTGTCTTTTGAATAACCTATTTTTGTCCGTTTCCGTCATTTTTAATTTATACTTTAAGGATCTAATCTTTTAGAATGAAATTTCACGAAACAATAGTAAAAGTACTGCCACTCGAAATCGTAATACAACCTTATGATTTCGTAGATTCTAATTACAAGAGCGGATGTTTCATATAATTAGAGTGAATACGTTCCTGTGATAATTTAATACGTCGGATCCACTTTTTAATTTTAACTGAAAATATATTCATTCCACAATTCCACGATTTAAAATAGAGAATTCACTCTATATGAGTGAAAGATCAATCGAATTCGAGTATGACTCGGAGTGGTCACACTACTTTTTAAATGAAATTTCACTCCAAAAAATGTAAAGAGTATCTTCTCATATTATTTTTTTATAAAAAGTCACACACACACACATACATATCTAACAATTCAAATTTGTTGTTCATAAATTGAGGGTGCTATATTGTTAAATTAAGAGAAGCAAATTCTTTATTTATGATTGTAGTATAATATGATCACGTGATTCCACAAGATTCATGTTATTTATGATCTATTAAAAAGAATCGTTTTTTACATACAATCGTTACAATTTACAAATCGTTTTTTACATACGTCGTACGTAATTTGCAATCAAAGTACCAGACTACACAACAATTGACGTTGGTTTCTTGATATACGTTTCTTTGTAATAAACCGTTGTAACCCGGCGATAAAGGCAAACTAAAATTGCTAAAATTACGTCCCCGTAACGTTTCTAACTTAGAATAACCACTTGTACGCGTGAGCTGTTGAAATCTGTTCTTATTTCTTCTCGTAATATTTCGTACAATAGTTTCGCGGTTCACTGATCTGAATTTTAATGTTAATTAACTCTTGTGAATTTACCCGCGTAGAAGGTAGTAAGTTCATAGAGACAAGAAGAGAAAGAAAGAGACAGACAAAAAAAGAGAGAGAGAGAGAGAGATGGAGAAAGAAAGAAAAAGAGAACAAGCGCGCGTTCGTCATCCACCGTCTATTCGTTAAATGTTACATCGAACGGAAAAGGGGGATGTCGTCGTGCCGAGTGTTCGAGGAAAGAAATTAGCGGCCCGCTAGTCCCAGAAGCACAGAAGAACGTGAGAAGGAATGAGCGTGGACCGATAATGTAGGTGACCGAGACGACGATACGTCAATATTGAATCACCGAGAGAACGTCGTGCACGAGCGTGAAGTGGTCGGGGCACGTTTTGAGACTGACAACGGGACCAATAAAACTTTATCGCCCATTCCTGGGAGCGACGTTCGAGAAAAAAGTATTAGGGAGAAAGACGGGGCGAGAGAGGGATAGGGAGAGAATCGGATAAGAATGCTTTCCTAAGGCATACAACTTCCCTCCTTACGGAGACGCTAAATCGTAACCGTCGACAGCTCGAAATTCCGCCTCGTACTCGAAACTCTGCCGAAAATTGAAGAAGTACCCGGTAACCGGCGAGTTACTAGAGTTTTGCGAGCTCGCCGGGACGTGGATCCGGCCTCGAGATTTATCATACTAACAAGCCTTTAAGTAGGTAAGGTCACGAGTCTGAGCCTCAAAACTTCGAGATTTATTGTGTCAAGCAGATTTTGACTAATATCTCTCTGACTAATAAGCTCCATTTTGAGATTTATTATTTCCGAAAGGATCTCAGTAACTAAATTTCCGCCAACCTGTGATTTTAAGAGATCCGCGCGGTACTTAGAAATTCTTTCTTCTCTCTCTTCTTTTTCTTTTTTTTTTTTTTTTAGATAAATGAGTTTATACACACACATACACACACACCATTGTAGATTTCCGATCTTGTAATTTCATTAATTTATTTGACTACAATTCATTGTAACAAAAGAATCTTTCCTGATATACTTCTGATTAATAATTAAAGAATTTTTCTGAATCAGTCAATAAGACCGAGTTTCGTGGTAATTTATGAAGCGATTTATTAATATCCCAGCATTCGAGAGAGAAATATGTCGATATCAGTTTACTTTTATAGCTGGACGCGTCAGAAGTGTCGCCCAACCATTGAAGATTATTAAAAATTAACAAGCGATGAAAGAAATATTGCTCGCGGTAAATTTATCGCAGTGTCATTATTGTCGCACATTATCGACTCTCATTAGGAAAGAGTTCTAATTCTCGTGCGCGCGCGCGCGCGTTCAACGATTTTAGAGGACGTCAAAGTGTCAAAGTGTCAATGATCCCGGTGTTATATCATCGAAATGGGAAGAGCTCAATCGACCAATGTCCGATATCAACGGTTATCTCAACGAAGACCATGATGATAAGGTCGCTTCGCGGCTGCAGCTGTAATAGATAATCTCTCACACCGTTCGAAGCTGAACAAACAATTCTCTCGTCGTATTCCTAACGAATCGTTATACGCGATATTCCTAAAACGTGATAACGGACTGTCCTATTATCGGGACAGATATATTCCAGCGGAACCAATTCCGCTCAAATAAAAAAAAAGAAAAAAGGAGCCTCAGATAAAAAAAAGAGCGCTTGTACTTAAGTGCACAATTGATAATTGAGTTATTCGAAGTAGAAGTTGCAGATGTAAATAGGGCGATTTCATTTCTTAGGTAATTTTTATAAGAATAAAGACGAGCTTTAATAAAAGACTATATATACTAAATAATACACTTTCTATAAGTGCACTAATAAATAAATAATATGTGTATGTGCGCGCGCGCGCGTGTGTGTGTGTGTATGTAGAATGATGAATAAAATCGCGCGATGTTGTAATAAAAAATGAATATTGTAAAAAATTATGAATATTGTAAAATTAATGATTGTTGTAAAAATAGAATAGAGAAACCTTAAAGAAAACTCAATTGCATTTTGCAGATGCATCAGTGTTAAAGTTAATATCACTGATCGAGTTCTTTTGTCATTCTATACACTCAGTTGCATTGATGCTATACCATTCACCAGATCGATAGTCACTAGAAAATTTCGAAATTTCGACCAGCCATGTCCGTTTCTAGCTGATCGTTTTTCATGACTGTTGATTCGTCCGGCAAACGGGAATGTGTCAAAATAGAAGTGACATTTTGATAGCTTTTCGTGTTAATATTTTATTTTAATATTTTCACGCTATTTTCTCTCAAACTATTCGTTATTTAATAAGCGCTTCAGAATATTAATAAACATTCTACTTTAATATATTAGAAAAAAATATTTAAAAATATTTCTTATTTACTTTTAACATTCTTACTCTTCTTCTACTGGTTGCGCGTTATACGTGAGCGAATAACCTTCTGATAAAAATACGTATGTAAGAAACGTCAAGCTGTCAAAATGTCACTTCTGTTTTGACACATTCTCGCTTGCCTGATGAATCAACAGTCATGAAAAATGATCAGCTAGATCGGATACAGGTGATTGAAATTTTCTAGTGATTATCAATCTAGTGAATGGTATAGTATCAATGCAACTGAGTGCACTATAGAAGTGTTAAGATAAGTGTTGTCAAAAAGTGAATATTTTATAAAATATTTCATATATCATATATACTAAAATATATCAAGATAAAATATAAAATATTTGGGAAAGTATTCTTTCTTTTCGACAATTTCACTCCAGTATTTTATATACGTAAAATGACTCAAATAATCTATTAGTGTTAAAAAAATCTGTGAAACATTTATTGTGAAACATTCTGTGTAATCATTGATTTGATACCCCTGGAAATATATTATTGCTAGCGGTCTTGACGTTCCACGTTCTAGCTTTCCTATTCAACGACTTGCTGCTGAATATTTCGTCACGCAAGGATACTAACTGGCATTGACACTTACGTAAATACGATTAGATCGGAGAGACACGTATTAACTAATGTAATGCTAACGAGAACCTGATTATATATTTCAGCAGCCAACGGAATATTCTAATGAATCAACAGAATTTGTAAACAACATACCAAACACGTACTCCGAGTAGCGATATGTTTCGCTTGTCGGTTCGGAATGTCGTGACTCAACATATGAAAGATTAACTCGGACTCACTTGTCCAGCACATTGCTTCATTTTATCGTTATAAATGCTCTTCTTCCAAGTTGCCGGGAACGCAAATATCCTAATGGCTGAGACAATTTTACTGGAGGAACCCCTTTCCATTAGCGCTCGTGTTCATTTCCGCAATTCCCGTACCTCCAGTATTCCTCCCGTACCTGGTATTCCCTAACGTTGTCGACGTCGGCGCGAGGAACGACTTCGATTATCGACGGAAGCGCGTGGCGGACGCGGGAAGTAACTTTTTAGTACGGAAAAAATGTCAGTATGGTGAGATGAGAAGAGGGAGGGAGGAGGAGGGGAGGAAGGAGGGACACGCCGGTTGATTTCAAATCAAGATAGTGCCGGAAGCGAACGATGCAGTTGGGCGTTCGCGATGAAAATAAATCAAGCCCGAGTTGTGGACCGCCGGCGGTGTTTCCCGACGACTCACCCTCCATCTCCCTCCCTCTCTCTCTCTCCCTCCTCTCTCTCTCTCTCTCTCTCTCTCTCTCTCTCTCTCT
>NW_022639493.1:1682147-1724389 GCF_010583005.1 Odontomachus brunneus | reverse complement strand
CTCTCTCTCTCTCTCTCTCTCTCTCTCTCTCTCTCTCTCTGTCTGTCTGGCATTAATAAAACACGAGCGAGCAGCGAAATAATAATACGATTGACAGAATTATGCTTAATTGACACCTATCGATCGTTTACGATAATAGGTCAATTAAAAATCAGCGCCCTTGTTGGTTGTTTACGTCGCGCCGGCCGTCGACTGCATTCACGCTCGCCTATGCGGTTTACGCGACACCACGCTGCCGAATTTGCGAAAATTCCGACGGTGGTCGCATTTGCGATGCAAAATAATACGTTAAAATTCCGCTCGGACTGTCGTCCGCGGTTGTAACTCGGCCGACGATCTTTTTTGTTTCTACTTTTTCCCCTTCCCTCCTTTTTTTTTAATGGGAGTTACGTGCGATGTCGATGGGAAAAAAGAATTGAGGATATTCAAATTTTCTCCAGTTAAAGGAAACCCGCGCAGATATACCTAAATTGGTCTTCCCAAAAATTGTTTACACTTCTTTCTACTTTAGTGTAATAATATACACGAATACACACGTTCGTGGAATTATTTTGCAATTCAATCGTCACAGAAAAAAGAAGTTCAAATAACGCGTACTCCCAATTATTCGTATTGTATTTGTTGAAAAATACGAATCAATATGTAAAGTAAGTTATCATGTAGAGGGCGTGTCGAATGAAGCGGTTAGGACAATGGCTCTTTATCGCGTGCACAATGTCGGTGTCCCGCGACCGATTCTCTTACTTTGCATAAAACCGAAACGCAGCTCCGCTGCTCGACAACGACGCACATGCACGTGGACGTACGTGGATGCACACAAGTCTCTTTTACGACCAGTTACTGAAGACATTAAGGTCGCAGCGGTAAGGGATTTCGATGGGTGGACATCTCGTAGCGCGCGCGCGGCGCAACGCGCATCGTCGCGCTAACAAGACGATCTTTAAAGGAGGAAAGCGTTTCCCCAGTCACCGGTTAACATCTTTGTCTCGTACTTCTGTGCTCGGCTTGTGAATATATTCATGAGCTGGTCGGCGTATCGACCGACACTTGTCGAAACTTTCGGGACCACGATCCTGAATCGTAGGTGTAAAAGAACGCAGTTAACCACTAGAATACAGAGCCTGCACAAGTTACTAGTTTGCAAAACATGGCGTCGTTGATGAGCATAAAACATGTGAGTTTAGTCGCACTTGATTAGTTCGTAACCGCTTTATGACAGTAAAAGAATTGCCGTTTTATTTTAAGAAATTATAAGCAGATAAAACAGGTGATTTTTTATAGAATAATTTTATAGAAAATAAATTTAACTCTATAGAAAACAGAAAGTTTTCAGACAACGTGTCACAAAAACGACTTCTTAACCTTTAATATTTTATTCGATGTTCATTAATTTCACTGTCTAACAGTGAAATAGCTATGTATAGCACATACGCAAAATAATATATTTAATATTTAATTCTAATGTGCAATTTGTACTTTTAGTAAATTAAAACAGTTAAAATGCAATTTGTACTTTTAGTAAATTAAAACAGTTAAAATGTAAGTTGTACTTTTAGTAAATTAAAACAGTTAAAAACGAATTTGTTCCTTTAGTTTCATATTCTTAACATTTATACAATATCTCTCACACAGAGCAAAGAATCGAGGTAGCTCTGCCATATTTTGTCCATACCAATAACAAATAAAACAACTCTGTCTAGACTCTGTATTCTGGTGATTTTATTAACTTGGGTAGCAAACCGCGTAGTGCATAACGACGTTACAAACATTCGCGCGAATTTGTTTTTCCCGATAGTCGCGAAAAAGTTCAAATAAGACGATTTTCAGATTCGGCGTGTTTTGAAATAATAAAAAACAGAAAAAAATAAAATAAAACAGAAATAAGAAACGCTATAACATGTATCATCAATCTTATAAAAATGATTTCTGCACACTAGGCAACTATTTCTACTTCAGTTCGAACAAGCTTCTTAAGTATTCTGTTCCTAGATTTGATCGCACATACCGACACATCTGTAAAATGTAACGGCATAAAGGGGTGTTAGCCCGACATTCGAATCACGAAGCAGCATTTTGCATCGAGGATGACAAGCGTCGCGAAGGAAAACGTGTCTCTTGATGCATGTGTCTTTTTTCCCCGTATATTTCTTCCCACGTACCTCACAGAGTCACATTTTGACACTGGTTGTTCTCGCGTCAAGATATTGAATTAATCAGGAGAGAGACATCGCTCTCATCGCGACTTCGCGGATGTGCATTATCGATACATCAGCGCGGTCTCGCTCGAACGCGTTCGCCGGCAAAGTACACCGGCGGGGCTTTAATGGAGCCGCGTATATAGCGGGCGTTGGATGTGTTTCGCAACGCCGCATCGCCCGGGCGCACAATAAACCGATGTGTATTCGAAGGGGCTTAACTAGACGAACTATTCCCGCACAGTTTCTATTAGTAAATCACCCGCGCACTGCATGGCATAGATAACGACCCCATGGCGCAACGACAATGCCTTCGACGGGGAGACAGAGAGGGAGAGAGAGAGAGAGAGAGAGAGAGAGAGAGAGAGAAAGAGTGAGCGAGCGAGAGAGACTTAATTAAGTATATATTAATTAAAATCGCTCCCACGCCTCCCCGTCAACGCCGACTATATACCTCGTTACAATGTTTTGCTCCGCTTTATCCGCCTCTTCACTCACCTCCTATGCATACATGCTGTCGCATATTTGTGAAAATTAAATTTTAATCGCAACGCGTTCAGCATCATGATTCGAATAAATAGGCAGGGACTTAATATATGTCCGGAAATTATCTGAAGCTTAATTAAAATCGAGAATCCTAGTATGGAGATGTCAAAGTCACGATAGTTTCTGAATTTTAAGCGATTGGAGCCAATTGGTGCTGCCGCATTGACAGATGACGGATTTAAGACTATTGTTGCCAATTAGGTTCCAAGATACTCGCAATTCAAATATTGCATAATAGAATATTCTGCAATAATTTAACTTGTATAGTAGCATGATAAATATATGGATAACGATGACATGTTTCTGTCTCGAATCATGTTCAACAAAAGGCTACAACACAGAAAAATACATAATGTATTCAAGTAAATGTTACTTCTTTCAAATATTTCATAAAGTTATGTATCCGCAAATTTATCATAAGTTTATTATAAGTAATTTAAGTTTAAGCTCATCACAAGCATCGAATTTATTAAAAATAAATTCTAAATCCCAGTGAGTTCAAGAATATTAATTTGAAACAAAAATTTGGTTTGATTATTGCGCAAAATTGGGCCAACCTTCTCTTTGATAAAATTTTATAATACTCTTGTAAAGAAAATAAATTTTTCTTTTGAATACATGATAATAAGCTTTCCTGAGATTTGTGAATAGAGGGTTTGAGAATTTGAGTAAATAGAAAGGAGTTGAGAATATTTTATGACTATTATCAATATTCTTTGTAGAAGATAAGCATTACTTAAAAGAAGGACAGTAAACTGAGTAATTGCTTCTCTTAGCAGTAGAATGATATTCTTCTATATTATTCGCGCAACAAAATTTTCCTTTAATATGCGTAATCAACCGTTCGAAATTCATGATGTCGTCACTCGCGAAAATTCGACCGATTGTGTCAATGCAAAGTCCCCGAAAATAAATCGACGACTCGCTCGGTCGAAGTTATTCAAGCTCAGCATATGGCCTCAAACGAGTCAAGCGGGCCTGAAAAGGTTCGGCAACGAAGCGCCGCCGGCGATCTCAGATTTCGCGTCAATTATTCGGCCTTAATAAAAATGTACGATACGGCGGACGCACAAAGGAGGGTCGTCCGCTCGCAGACCCCCTCGCGCAAAATGCAACGTCAAGGAGACGAATCGGTGACATCGGAGAGAGGCACCCTTGTTAACGTTTCCGTCGTCCGTCTCCTTTTGTCGGGGGTAACCCTTTCTCTCCGAGCGACTTTAATCGCACGACGGTCGGACGCGTCGGATAATTTATAACGCTATCTTCCTTTTTCCTCCTTTCGTCATGAGATTAGCATTAACCCTGTCAACCGTAATGTGCATTTAAATATTTGAAGGATAAATAGGCTCGGTGCTTCGTGACGCACCGAGTATGCACCGTTCGAACGTTTAAAATATCATTCAACTATTTGTGTATTTATAACACTGCATAGAAAAAGAGGTTTGGTTGAATTAACCAATATACAAATATCTGGTCAAATATGAACGATCCAGAAAACAAGATGTCTGGTTATTTACCAGACATGTTTGGTTAGTCAACCAAAAATCTTGTTAACTTAAACAGAATTCGGGTTACTTCAATCGGAATTTCTGGATCGTTTATATTCGGCCAGATATTTGGTTAATTCAACCAAATCTTTTTTTCCGTGTATTTCTTTGCGCGTATTCTTGTTAATTTATTAATATCCTCATGATATTATATATCTCTAAAAATAATATCGATCGATTGGAATTGAAAAACACCGAAACGTCTGAAAGCATTCTTTGTATTTATAAAGATGTGCGTGAATAAAAAAATTCTTACATATATAATAATTGTGAAATAAATATGCTGCGTCAATGTTGTCGTTAAAATTCTGAAGCAGGCCGAGTTCGTGGGATAAGTGCAGGAGATGTACAATAATAGATTCCTCGTAATAATATCCCCGTAATAATAAACTTCGTTTCGCGCTTTTGCATGTCGTGTGTCCGCGAGTTTCGATCGGTCGAGACGTGTGTGCGCCGAGCGATGTGTTCGAGTAAGTGACATTTCATGTTTCGGCTCGCGGAAGACTCGCACGCGGGACACGCTAATAGAAATATATTCGTTTGAAGGAGCACTCCTGCAAAAGTCCCGCCGCGCCGGGCTCGATCGCGCGTGACTATATCGGGAGAAAATTCGAATTTAATCTTGCGAGAAATTGTGAAAGTGGATGAACGCGTGTATGGAATGGAAGGATGTACGTACGTGTGGCATGATATAATAAGCAGGATATTCTATTTGAGAGAAAAGGCTGTTTCGATAATGAGAATTAGACATAGGAAATCTATAAGATATTACAGACTGTGGAAAAAGATTCGAATTTTATCTCGCGGGAGATCATTAAGCAAAACCTGATAGAAATTTAATGCAGTTTTTCAGCAGTTACTGGACGTTAACTTTTGTCCAGTAACTGAAGAGTAAAATTACTTGGAATTCCAATCAAGATGTAACGCTTTTCCTGCAGTCACTGCGCATGAAAGATACACAAAATCTGAAGTTATTTACTGAACGAAAACAGAATAGTAAATGAACAAAAAGACTATGCAACTAATTAATAATCAAGTCTGCTACTCATAAAATGAGCAAGTTTGTCCTAGTATCTCATTTTCTGTACGAGAAAAAAATACATGTACGATAAAGAATTATTTTGCAATAATTTCTTTCTCACAATTGCTACCACATTTCTGTTCGACAACGTAATTGGACGTAATAGGTATACGGTGAACGTGAAAAACACGATGTTGAGCTACACGAAAACGAGCGCAACGTTTAGAAGAGTCATATCATTACGGCTTTTTCCACATCACCCTCTGTCAGCAATAAATTAAATCGTGCCCGAGCGCCGTATGTATATTTTTCACGGAACGCGTTATCACGTATGCTTGAGCGGTCCTTGTCTCTATCTTCCCTCTTTCTATTTCTATCGCTCCTCTTCGCGCTCTTTGTTTTATCGGTGGCTCTCGGATTAATTTCGCCTTAAAGCGATAGCTCATCCTCCGATAAGTAACGACCTATAACCTTCAAGCGTTCGCCGAAACGCGTAAATTTCTCTGCAGATGCTCGTTATTTAAACTTTCATCAAAATGTCAATCGAGCTATTCTGACTGTTTTACGTCAGTGTGAACCTTTATACATCTTTTATACGTTTCAGTGATATGTCCGTATGATTGTAGACAGAACACACCAAGTGCTCTGCGTAGTCGTACGTACGATTGACTACTTCCAGAGAGAGATAATGTATCTCGAGTATATAATTAATAAGTAATCTCTTTATTAAGATTATCGCATTCAACGTAAATGTGAAATAAACGCGAGACATACGGTAATAATGAGCGTTGAGATTATGCACAAGCTCTTTGTAAAGTTAAGCAAAAACCGATTTTCGACGCGATTTTTGAAATACAATCGATTTTGAAACCAATTTTTGAATATAATTGAATCAATTTAAGTCTTAAGATAATTTATATAGCAATAATGATAATCCAATTAAAATAGAACAAATGTCTCAATAGAAAGAATATATGAGGATAACTCAGAAAGTAAAGACCGTTTGCGCATAGTTACTGTGCAGGTCATTCCCTCTCCCTAATTTAAGGTTAGTCCGTCTTCCTAACTTGTTTTCTTAGTATTTCAAGAGTTATGTGCCTTAATACGTATTTTTGTGAACATTGTGCGTCGTTAAAATAAATCTTACTATACAAAATCCGAAATACGTAATGTTATTCGATTCTTAAATGTTTAGAAAATAAAGCTTCACCTACAATATGTTTTTTGCTCCCTGTTTCTTTATCTCTTTCTGACTCAAACTTTAAGCCAAAAGCTTGATCTATATTGTTATTTGCTTTCTGTTATTTTTTATTTATCTTTCTGATTCAAACCTTAAACTAAGAAAAGATAGAAAACAAGAAACACAAGCAAAGTGCACATTGTAGATTAGGCTTTAAGCCAAAAAAAGACAGAGGACAAGAAACAGAATGCAAAGAACATATTGTAGCTTAAGCTTAAGCTGTCGATATTTATTTTCAATTAAAATAAATATATGATGATACGGTAATGAATGAACGAAATGCGCGAAAGTGATATGAAAAGTTTAATAATGGACGAACAAACGTATATAACGAACATCGACCTCGTGAACGAACACGATAAATATTTAAATGAAAGAAGTGGTTATGTGGAGAAACAAAATAAAGTGTGTGTGTTTAAAAAATATATAAAATTGAATAATAAAATGTTCTTTTAATTTTTTTAAGCTAAACAGTCTTTATTTTCTGGATTATCCTCGCACAAACTGTCGCGAAATATCAATTTTAGCAGGATCTTCGAACACATCGAACTTATATCATACACATACATCACGTACAAAATAATTATTATAAGTTATTGGATTGCGAAAGTAATTGTTATCGCAGCTAAAAACCGACAATTATTTTCTGAGAAAATAGCGAAGAGGCGAGGCTCAAAGCTTTCCCGAAAGCGTGCCATCGAGACATATCGATTGAATGGTTTTCTCCGGCGCGAAAAACAGCGCGTATCGCGCCGTTGTAAATTACAACGCACACCAGATAACGTAACAAATTGCTCGGCATCGAGCTTGATCGAGCGCAGAACGGGAACTCGGACAAAAAGGACCAGCGAGCAACGAGCAGGGAGAGAGGGAAAGAGAGGGTGAAACGACGGATCGAACGCCTTTATCGAACTATCGACGATCCTCTCGTGCCGATTCCTGCGCGTGTAATTTCACGCCCAAATCGCGGAAGTTATGGCAATAGGGCTAGCGATACAAGCTATAAACGGGGCCGTCTGACCGTGAACGCGTATATATGGGTCTCCGGCGGGTCTGAGGCGAGCGGGTTCTCTCTTTCTCTCTTCCTCTTTTTCTCCCGGGGCCCGGTCTCCCTCGAAAAACAAACAGTTAAAGCTCGGTGGTCCCTCATTAAGTTGGCACCACTCCCGGGTCGTTCCCCTTTAATTCGAGTCGATCCCGATGCCGGGTAGAGCAGGAACCCCCGAAAAGAGCCCGGGTCCCTCGGGGCCCTATTACACGTCCACGCGCGCAGGTATGTACGCGCGGCAGCGCGAGAGTGAGACGTTAGCCACGGAAAATCAATGCGTTCGATACGTGTCACCGTATCGGGCCTCCACGGCGATGCACTGGCGGCGGCCACAGCCTGTGCGCTCAGCACGCGCACACGTTCATATTTCACGCGCGCACGAGCACCGGGCTATACACACGTCGTACGGACGTTATTGCCTCGCGATCGACTCGAGAACGCGAAGTGGAATTTCGCTTTCCCCCTCTTTCCACTAAACCAACCAGCCAGCCGTATCGTTCGTTTTTAGGAGCTTGTTTTCGGCATTAATCCCGGGAAGATGATAATTATTTCCGAAGGTCCGAGCTGGTAATCTCTTCGAGCGTGGGTTCGCGATAATTTGTGAACGCGATGTGCATGTTCGAGGTTTATTTTGCCCCTCGCGAGGAATACCCTAAAGGGAATAACCAGAAGCTTTGCAGAATGCAGAATAATCGTTAATTAATATGATTTTCTTTTTAAAGACGGACCTTATTAATTTGAAAAGTAAAGAAACGTATATTTTTTGTACGAAGTATCGAATAAAATGCAATTTACGTATCTCATGTAGTATTAACTTGGACTTCATTGTATGTAAAAATAAGAGAAAAACTAATTTTCATTCGTGAAATTTTTAATTTAATGCAATATATATGAGCAGATTACTATATATGTATATCATATTAACAGTTCTCAAAATGTTGTAAAATTAAAAAATGTATTAACGATATTCTCAAAGGCTCGTACTTTATCGAAAAGCACACATAGTTGCTGGCGTACGCGCAACACTTGCAGTACAAGGAAAATGCCCGATAATGGGATTACGTATAGAGAAGGGATTGGCGAAATCCCTTGAATGCAAAAGCTCATTCTATAATCTGTACGACATATCCGCATCTTCGACACGAATCATGGATGATCGAACGAGCGAAGCGAGAGTATCACTGATACCTTTAATACGCTAATAACAAAAATGCACCAAGTAAATTATTGAGACTAGATAAATCTAATCTAAAGTAATTTATTATTATTACTGCGTTAGTATCGTTGTTATTATTAGAGAAAACTAGAGCTAATTGGCATATTTCTCAGAATTTCGAAGTTACATGTTCTCAGACAACTAATTGTTGTAACTGAATGTGCAAACATGATAGAAGCAACCTTCCTCTATGTTTATATACTTGCAATGATCCTATAAACTATATATATTTCCTTCTCTAATAACTGAAATACGATTATGCTGTATGTGACTAAACTGATCTGATACCAAGTCAAGTCGGCTAGTATAAGAAGGCTCAGTATAAGAAGGCTACATATGTCCTGATTAGTATTTCCGAAGTCCCCGCGAATGGTCTTTACAGCCTTGACGACTTTTTTTTAAATAGTAACTAGCTTGCGCACCGATAAGTCGTTTAGCAGTCGTTTTGAAATAAATTGGTCACGCAACATATATTCTAACTAGTAATACCAGAATCCCTATAGTCCTGATAACTTTTTAAAGTAGTGGTCGACTTTCCGTGACACGGGGCAAGTTGGTTACCAACTCGGGGTTAGTTGGCCATATGATACATATCCCGATTAGTAGTTCCGAAGTCGTTACAAGCAGTTCCTACAGTCTCGACTTTTTAAAGTGATGGCTAACTTGCCCTGTGCTAGGACTAAGTTGCCTAGAGACTCGGGATAAGTTCGCCACGATATATTCTGATACTAGTTTTAGTCACTACAATCCTGACGATTTTTTAAAATACTTTTTCCAAACATTTTGTTAATGAAAATTGCTCTTTTTAACCAAAACTGTGTTCATACATTTGCAGGAAACTTCGCTCTAATAACATTTAAGTTTATTCACTCACAATGACGCACATTAATACCAAATTTCGATACGCTGACCGCTTCTGAATAACTTTTTTTTCTACTTTTTAACTATAATATTCTCAGTTTTTAATAGAACTAAAAAAAAGTATCTACATTCTAAAAGGAATATTTTGCGATTTCATTTCCATTATTTCTCTCACGATAACTACATAAACAAAACACATGGCCAACATGATCTTTGAGGTTAACTAAACACCCGGTTCCCCTACGTATAAATTTCTATTTGATGCAAAAAATATATGCTGCAAATACGTAAAGAGAAGACAACATTATCGCTCATTTTTTTTTCTTCATTTATGTTCTTTTCTTTCGCTTAGAGAGAGAGAGAGTGAGAGTTATACGATGCTATCTATTCGCAAGTATGTCCGTCTGATGGAGAAGTTATGTCTCCGCCGTACAAACGTAATGCGAGTAGTTAACGCAAATATGCGCGGTATACCACCGTCCGCGCGGACCGGATTATAATGAAATAAATGCAGGCGATTAAGGGAATATACTTAACTTAAGCGTCATTATTGCCCGTGCGTTCGTAGCTCGCGCAGTCTCAAGATTTGATCTTCAAAGAGTGCACACGCGCGTGCACATACACGCATACATACACGCATACGCCGCATACAAAAATCTGCGTGCTCGAGCCACGTTATTATATCGTGTTATAATGACCCTCGTCGTTTTGTGTTACAGATACGTGTCAACGTCGTGCAGTAAGGACGACGACGTGGAAAAATTACGTGAGTATATGTACACACGCACGCATATGTATATATACATATACGCCTGCTAATTAGCCGATAACTGATAGCGGATATAGCCGGGTAACGTTACTCGTTCGTATCATAGATCTAGTATCATCTCTCTTTCTTTCCTCCTCTCTCTCTCTCTTTTTCTTTCTCTCTCTCTCTTGTTTCCCCAAGAGAAAGAGAGAACCCATGCCATCGTGACATACACACGCACGAAGTCTTCGAACAATGAAAATTCTTCCCACGCGCCTGTATCACGCGAAATCGTATCTGCGCGAAAACGCGCGTGGAAGAATAAAATAATTCACACGAGTGCGTCGCATACACACGCACGTATAAAACGCGTCCGCCGAGGCGTTTATTCTTCTGTTCAGCAAGCTAGTTAGACGAAACCGAAAGGCCGTTATTACGATTTATAAAAGACATCGCATTTAATGTTAATCCGATAATGACGGGTTGGGACCGTCCGACTCGAACGTCACCGTAGATTATACCGGGTCTGCTCTCTCCCTCTCTTTCTCTCCATCTCTCTCTCTGCATTCCCGACATACATTGGCGACGAGGTTCTTTCCGTATCGCGTTCTCGTCTTGATTTCTCCTATTCGAACGTTCGCTCGCGCACAATTAGTCCGGTTCTTAAAGAAGCGCGCGCGCAACATTTAACCGTCCTTCGTTACACGCGTCGGCCAACTTTATGACGTTGTCAGTGTAACTGCCGTGTTTACGATTTTATTGAACTCGCTGCCGTGCCGGTGCGCATCGCCTTGCATGGGGACGTGTCTAGTAAGTCTCGCGTGAAAACGAAAACTTTATCGGCGCTACCGATTCCGGCGCTTTGGAGTTGCAAGCGCGAAGAGCCGGAATATCGAGGCGAATAATCGAGCTCGACTTTCGAGAAGTATTGACGAAAATACATTAATTGGTCGAGAATATCGAGAGCAAAGTAAATGATTCCTAATGGACGACTTGAATAATTAGATGCATTAATTCTCTACCTATCGAGAAGAACTTCGTTAAAAAGAACTCTAGAAGAAAGAATTTATATCTCGATTTTGAGTGAGAGAGTCAGAGTTTATAGATAGCTTATAGATAATAGTTAGAAGAAGTTAGTAGAATATAATTTATAGATAATTATTTAAAATAATGCTATAAATTTGCCATTAAAGCTTCTTATATCTCACCGGCCATGTCGGATTTGTGACGTGAGAAGCGAGAAATGATACACTGACGAAGGTTACGTGCTATTCCTGAGTAAAGATAAATATGGAGCATTTAAGATTCTTTGAGCACATTTGTGAAATTGTCCGAAAGGTATTCCTCTCTTTTGCTGATCAATAAATAGTCATATAATAAATGGTAAAATGATCAAATAAGTCTGTTTTATCTGCATGCTTCATTTCTTCATTTATTATACGATTATTTATTAATCCTCATAAAAAAGGAATATCTCGGACAATTTTACAAGTATACTTGAACAATCTCAAGGGATGCTGGAGTCGATGACGAATTCGAACAATGTCGATAATGCAGTGACGATCGTCACTAACATAATCACACTATCCTTTTCGTATTTCTTGTATATACAGAACTTACATGAATGTGTGTTGCTTTGTTTTATCATATTCAATAAAAAACTTAATCATATATATAAAAATCTTAATCATATATATAAAAATCTTTCTACAAACTCTTTCGATATTCCTAATCCAGACAGCACAAATGTCTAAAATTGACTTATAAGACGTCTTTAGGACGTCTTTAAGCATCTTTAAGACAATATCTTATAAACTTGTCTTAAAGATGTTTCAAAGATGTTTTAAAGTCGTCTTATGACCCGATTTTGGACATTATGCTATCTGGAAAGCTTCATTTGGAAGCTTTCCAGACAGCATAATGTCCAAAATAAAAAAATATATTTCATGTATATACAGAACTTACATAAGTGTGTGTTGCTTTGTTTTACCATATTTAATGGAAAACCTAACCATATATGTGTAGAAATATTTCTGCAAATTTTTTCGATATTTTTAAGCTTCCAAATGCAGATGCGAAGGTAGAGCAATTTTCTTCAAAATTTTTCTGTTTGGAGCATCCACACTTTCAGTATGTACAAGCTGCGGAACTTTTGGATTAGGCAAATATTACGCTGACAGCTTGAGATTTTACATTAAAAATTTCTCGTTTGTTTCGTCACATATCGAGCAATACTTCTATTTATTTTTGCACGTACTTTCATTGTGTAAAAATATCTGTAATTCTGTGTAACCAATACGACGTAAATTTTGCAGAAAAATGTCAGTATTCTATCGATAAAGTTTTCAGCTTCAGCATCCCCTTAAGCGAATCGATGTTAATGAAAAGTGCAATAGACGCCGCGACAAACATCAGCTGTGTGTATCGAAAATCAAGAGGATTGTTTTCTAATAATGTACTCACGATACATCCCGACGATCGCACATCGCTATATTTCGCACTCCCGATATTTATTTCCGTGCCAGGCTCATTTTCGATAGATAAAAGATGCGTAGAACGCGGAGCGATGTCGATCGCGATGCGTCAGTGGAGGCTGCTCGTCGTGAAAAGAGCGATATCCAAGATGGTCGCGCAATCACCGATGCAGTGCCGAAAGTGCGCGCCAAAACGTGAACGATGTTGCGGTTCGACAAGGACGCGCTCTAGTAGCTATGTCTTTCTCACTCTCGCTGACGGACCAACCGCGCGACATCCGACGTTGCGTATATCTCTAGTGTCGTTTTGTCTTTCTTTTTTCCTCGGATTATCATCGCAATTTTAACTCCTCGCGTTAGTAAATCCGACGATCGCCCGATTCTACTACGACTTGAGCGAGTCGATGTTAGTGAGAAATGCAATAGACGCTGCGACAAGCATCAGCTATATGTATCGAAAATCAATGGAATTACTTTCTAATAACGTACTCACGATACATCCCGATGATTGCACATTGTTAT
Organism: Odontomachus brunneus; assembly: GCF_010583005.1. Taxonomy (NCBI): domain Eukaryota; kingdom Metazoa; phylum Arthropoda; class Insecta; order Hymenoptera; family Formicidae; genus Odontomachus; species Odontomachus brunneus. The sequence goes on along the minus strand of NW_022639493.1, from coordinate 1,710,971 downwards.
TTTGGCACTCCCGATACTTATTTCCGCACCAGACTCACTTTCGATAGATAAAAGATGCGTAGAACGCGGAGCGATGTCGATCGCGATGCGTCAGTGGAGGCTGCTCGTCACGAAAAGATCGATGTACAAGGCGGCTACGCAATCACCGAAAGTGTGCACTGCGGCGTGTACGGTTGCGCGCTCGTACGCCGTCCTATCGGATCGCGGCTTTGCGATGCCACTCGATAGATCAATAGTTACTAGAACTTCTCAATCAGAGTCGCATTCGTGTTTAGCTGTACATTATTTACGACTGTTGATTTATCTAGGAAGCGATAACGTGTGATTCAACAGTAAGGTATACAAAAAACTTAAGTAGTAAGATGTGAGCAATAAACAGATTGACCAATCACAGTCGATGATTCTTCTTATGGTCCAAGAATCAGCGACTGTGATTGGTCAATTCGCTTACCACTTACATCCTACTGTTTAAATTTTTCTATACGTTCTCGGCCTTATCATCGAATTAAGTTTTCGCTTTCTGGATAAATCAACAGTCGTGAGCAATATGCGACTAAATACGCATGCGATTCTGCAGCCTTATTTTATAACATTCTAACGACAATGTCACTACCATGGCGTGTCGTTGTGTTGTTTTTCTACTATATATTATAGGCTTTCTGTAATAAGGGCCGATTGTCCCAATTTCTTGGTAATGCTACCTAACAGTTAAATCAGTATCTGTCTCTAATTTGAAGAAAAACGAAGTTTTCTTTAATTGTCAAGTAGCTTATAGAAGTTAGAATAATCGACCCTAAGATATTAGTCATAAGATAATAATCATAAATAGGCAAGTTGACCAGCCATAATCGATTATTTTTGAAAATAATTAACTGTGATTGGTTAATTTGCTTGTAGCTTATGATTAATGGTTTATTGTAGAAAATCCATAACGATAACAAAATCGTTAGAAATTACAGAGTCGCATCACTGGTCGAAAAGTTCTAGTAACTATTGACCTATCGAGTGACATCGCGGAGCCGCGATCTGATAGGACGGCGTACGAGCGCGCCACCATACACACCGCAGTACACACTTTCGACGATTGTATAGCCGTCTTGTAAATTGATCTTTTCGCGACGAGCAGCCTCCACTGACGCATCGCGATCGACATCGCTCCGCGTTCTACGCATCTTTTATCTATCAAAAGTGAGTCTGGTGCAGAAATAAGTATCGGGAGTGCCGAAATAGCGATGTGCGATCATCGGGATGTATGGTATGTTATTAGAAAGCAATCTCCTTGATTTTCGGTACACACAGCCGATGCTTGTCGCGGCGTCTATTGCATTTCTCACTAACATCGACTCGCTCAAGTAGTAGTAGAATCGGACGATCGTCGGATTTACTAACGCGAGAAGTTAGAATCGCGATGATAATCCGAGGAAAAAAGAAAGACAAAACGACGCTAGAGATACACGCAACGTCGGATGTCGCGCGGTCGGTCCGTCAGCGAGAGTGAGAAAGGCATAGCTACTAGAGCGCGTTCTTGTCGAACCGCGACATCGTTCACGTTTTGGCGCGCACTTTCGGCACTGCATCGGTGATTGCGCGATCTTGGATATCGATCTTTTCACGACGAGCAGCCTCCACAGACACATCACGATCGACATCGCTCCGCGTTCTACGCATCTTTTATCTATTGAAAGTGAGCCTGGCGCGGAAATAAGTATCGGGAATGCCGAAATAGCGATGTGCGATGGTCGAGATGTATCGTGAGTACGTTATTAGAAAGTAATCCCCTTGATTTTCGATACACACAGCCGATGCTTGTCGCAGCGTCTATTGCACTTCTCATTAACATCGACTCGCTTAAGGGGATGCTGACGCTGAAAACTTTATCGATAGAACACTGACATTTTTTTGCAAAATTTACGTTGTATTGGTTACACAGAATTTCAAATGTTTTTGCGCAATAAAAGTACGCGCAAAAATAAATAGGAGCATTGCCGGATATGTGATGAAAACGAACAAAAAATTTTTAATGTAAAATCTCAAGCTGTTAGTTAACGTAATATTTGCCTAATCCAAAAGTTCCGCAGCTTGTACATACCGAAAGTGTGGATGTTTCGAACAGAAAAATTTTGAAGAAAATTGCTCTACCTTCGCATTTGCATTTGGAAGCTTAAAAATATCGAAAAAATTTGCAGAAATATTTCTACACATATATGGTTAGGTTTTCCGTTAAATATGGTAAAACAAAGCAACACACATTTATGTAAGTTCTGTATATACATGAAATATATTCTATACATACAAGAAATACAAAAAGGATAGCGTGATTATATTAGTGGCGATCGTCTCTGCATTATCGACATTGTTCGAGTTTGTTATCGACTCCAGCATCCCTTTAAATATCAATAGAAGTGACATTTTTTTGATAGTGCGTTGAATCTGCCTTAAAGTTTCCTAATATTATGCAAAATAATTGCATGGTGCCACTTAAAAAATTCAACGTGACATTGATTTTTTTTATTAGAACATTTTATTCCAATTAGTTTTATTGTAAGTGATAACTTATGAACAGAAAAATGTTCACGTAACCTTTCTTTTGAACTGTCAGAAACGTTTAAAAAATCGTGCAGACTGTTACGCTGGACATCCTGTATAATGGACATGGCAAAAAGCTGTTGTGCCGCAATTATCGCCAAGTATATGAATACTGAATAGTAAAGTTTGCACGCCGCATTTACTTTTACTTTACGCGGATACATTATTTTATAATCTTCTCTTTATTCACCGTATTTTTCTTGCCGTTTATTAGAATCATGTCTAAAGTTTCGCCGAAATGCGTAAGTATTCGAAATTTATACCATTTATTCGAATTATGTCCAAAGTTTCAAGAATGTACCAACTATCTAAGTACCTAAAATTGATGTCGACAGCTTAAGAGATATCCCTCTTCGCATAAGAGAGTTAACCTTCGTCCGAAATCATTCAAGTATCTTTACCGCGACGTTAGAAGCCACTGCACTATTCTGCATAGAAAGTTTACGGGATATACATAAAATTCACATTTTCTAATAATAACGTACAAGTCACTGGCACTTCTCTTTTTAAATCGGATTAATCTTATCCCTTTGAAGCCATTCGGCAGCAGACAAACGTTTATCATTATTTATTTACGAAATATAAGCCGGGAGAGATAATAATGTATAACAGACTAACGTTTGCGATATATAAGACAGCTATGCAACGTAAACTTATCTCGCGCTAAGTTACTTATACTTATCCGAAAGGAAGATAAATCTTACATCAGAATTCTTTGTTCTCACATGCAATATATTTATCTTTTCCTCTCAGGATATTTTTAACACAGAAGATAAATCCTTAAAGTAAATTGCGGGATCATTCGTGTCCAGACACTTTTATTAATCCTGCATTTCTTCTCATCCCGAAGTTTCTAAAGCTTCATATGTATTCCAAAAAAGTTAATGTAACACAAAAACACTCTTGAACATTAAAATTCGTTAGTTATTGTTTGAACAGCTGAAGCAACTTAATCGTGAATACGAAAATCATACAACATAATTTTTTCTTAAATAATCACATAATCTTTTAGTTGAAGCTTGAGAGAAGTTAACTCTTTCAAAAATTTTCAATAGATTTAAGTTGACGAAAAAAATATCCCGAACATGAATGTGAGTAGAGTGACCCTCTGTTCACCATTAAAGCGCCGAAAAATTCACTTATCGTAAGGGTTAAATAGAAATTTCTACAGACACAAGAATTTACGTTAGGAGTACACAATTCCTTCCACACGAAAGCGATTAGAAGGATGACGAATAAATATTTTTCTTGTCTTGCGTCTCGTTGAGGTAGGATTTAAGTCATTCTGAATTAATGGCATGATTAATACAAAGGAATCGGGTCGCGTATCTGTCAGGATGGTCGCGTGCGACGCGAAATTAATAGGTCCTTATCGTTTCACGTGCAATCACACGAAGGAGCGCCGTGGCGTAGACGATAGTCGGAACGCGGAGGGTTCATAAACGCGATCGAGATGAAAGTAGTCCACGATTTCGGGGAAAGTATTCGCTCGATCGCTCCATTACTCCGTCGTCGGATGGGCGAGTTCCCGCTCGTTTTCTCGTCGTCGGCATGAACCGTGAGATAGTCAATGGCGACGCGGAGGGTTAAGGAGAATGCGGACTTTGGTTCGACAATGGGCCCCCTACGCCTCCGCTCGCTCCTTTTCTTTCTCTCTCTCTCTCTCTCTCTCTCTCTCTCTCTCTCTCTCTCTCTCTCTTTCTTTCTCTCTCTCTCTCTCTCTTTCGTACCTTTTCGAATACACTCGGAATCTCGACCGGACCAGCTGCCCCTAATGCTGACTGTAACGCGCCGGCGATTGTCGCGGTCTCGTGAACTGTAAAGCAGCGCGTCGGGAACACGCCACGAGCGATTCCGTCCAGGTTTACGTTGCATCCTCGACTGTTGACGTTTGCCACCGGGCCCGGTGTTGTCCGAAATCGCCGGCACGAATCGTTTACACAGCGATAGAAACGGGATAAAATAGGCATACAGATGCGACGAGGGGAGATTGCGACGAGGACTCGGTCGTTCGGTTAATGAGACAACAATGGTAGATCATGGGCGTTGAAGACTTATGTCCGAGATTATTTTGGCAGATAACTACTTAATTTTTATAATGTTGATGATTGTGCAATTAGTCACAAGTAGCTTCTATAGTTAATTTTTATTTTCTATAATTCGTGGACTTATTAACATTTTGCTCCTCTTTCTCTCTTGTGACTAAAAAAACAAGATATTGAACGTAATAAGTATTTTCTTAATATATTTTATGCGAATCTTGGCATTTTTATCCAAGTCTCTAAAAAATATATTTTTCCATACTCTCGCGCGATACCCTCGGGGTCTCTTACGAAATAATTTACCCCCGTCTGCTTCGGCTTCCGCTTAAGGTTACCCGGTGTAGAACTTGAATTCCTCCAAGGATTCGAGTTTTCCGTGATTCATCGCGTGAACCCCGTCCGTGGTTATCGAGGCGTTATCGGCCAAGCGAAACGACGCCACAAATTCTGCGCGACGTTTCGGGGCGCGCTTCAGGCCGCGGCTGGATTAAAGCGTCATCGCTGTGCCGTGTCATGGGGTACAACCGCGATCCTGCAAACGACCCTATGGAGAATAAACTCCCTTCCAGTATTTATGGACTTTTGGGATTAGCGGGGGCGAGGGGGAAGGGACGAAGAGGCAGAGAGCGGGGGGCGAGCTCCGTGCTCGAGAGAGCGTCTCTTTTGTAAACTCGCTCTCGAAACACCTCGACGAGACGGGAGACACGAGACCCACTCTCCTCTCCTTCCGCGATGTAGATCGCGATCTGCGTTGTTTATGCGATACCCTCGCGTAGGGGGTGCTCTTTTGTCCGCGGTCGATTCACGCCGGGAGATACCGTCGAATGAATTTCGGGGGTGGCGATATATCTCGCAAGCGCCCGGCGGTTGCGGTTTCGCGTGCACTTTACGAGCTCTACTTGTCGCGCGATTTCGAAGACTCCGGATCACCGCGCATCGTAAACCGCTCGATACGCTCATCAGTACGATTTAACTTCGCCTGATTCATTGTGCACGAATGCTCGAAGCGTGGAGTTACTATGCGCGATGTGGTGTCTTTGCGTCGTTGTTTCGCCCACGATGGACTCGGCCAAGCAGCATTCTGCGAAACGAAAGAGAGAGAAAGTTGCCATTGTACCAATGCGTAATTAATGATTCAGGATAAAGGGCGCTTACGAAATAAATGTACATACGCTGGAATTTAGCCACGTCAATTGGTATGCGAGATAAAATGTGGAATATAAGCGAACACCTGTGTTCTGCAAATGAAAATTTAAATCGGGGTGAAAATCTGAAATCGCCTGTGAAAATCTGAAATGTAAAAAGGCGGGCGTAAATTATATTCGAAATTATTTATGCTATAAATATTAAACAAATTAATATTTTTGCTTCATTGTTCAATATTATTTATTTTTTATATATCATCAAGTATATTTGTAAATCTTAATTTTAACATTAACCAATTGTGAAACTTTAATTTTAATGTTTTCTCGATAATAATTAATTCTGTATTGAAATGGGTTTAAAATGCAAAATTTTTATAAACTATTGAATAATTTAAAAAGTTTCATGGTTTATTATAAAAAATAATTTTTTATAACGTAATACGCAACAAAAAAGTTTAAAAAAAAATTAAATCGTAAATATACAAAAGAATTAAAGAAAAAGTATTGAAGAAGCTAACACTGACAAAATTTGTTTCTATGTGTAATTTAAGAAAAAAGAAGCCCGGGATGTAAAATATACCCCACGTGTTCGTTAAAGAATTAACATATGAACTCTATATCGAAACATTGAGTTTACCGTCATTTAGAATTTTAGAACTCTATTTCTTTATTCATAAGATGTTATCTTTATATTTAATGGCGTCCCTCGGCTCTAATCTATTCATCGTATTATAGTGGGTAAACCATCGTTTCCCATTTCGTTAAAGCAACGAAAATGACTTCCGCCAGTTCACTTAAGAGGTCGGATAAGCGAAGGTGAGAAAAGTGAAGGTGGAGCGTAGTCCATATCAAGAGAAACTTCCCAATGTTTTCCACAGTTTTCGAGACAGGCGTGCGTTAAACGCGAGGGAGTTTGCGACCTCTCCCTTGGATTGTTTTCCTTCGTCGTGGATAATTTCCCGTCTGCCACTTGCACTTCGCGCGGTAATTTATTGTAAACGCGAAGGCGGACGCGCCGGTTTAAACGATTTTCCTGATATGGCAGCGAACGGACGGACAGACAGACAAGGAAACGCCTTCCGTCGTGGCGTTAACGCCTCATTACGGAAGTGTAAATTAGCGGAAATCGTATCTTGCCTCGATACTGCCCGTCCGATATTTCGACCGGAAAAATGTGGTTATCGTCGAGGAAATATTCATATTTTAATACTGATACACACACGCTTGGGTGATTCACATAGCATCATTTATACAAGTCGGACTAACGTGTGCATTAATTAATCTTGTCTCTTTGCTTTCCTAAAAATATCTTAACACTAATAATTTTTTTAATTGTAAGCAATTATAAAATTGGATTACTTTTAAAAATAAGCTCGATATCTAGTAATAAATAACAAAATTTCACACAGAAAAAATCAACTTCAACTTAGTCGTGTTTACACAGAGAGAACGATATGGTTGAATCAAATAAACACTTCTTTGGAATGGTCCAAACAAAATTTTTGATTGATCGAATAAAGTTTTTTTTTCACGTAACAATCAAATAATTTGTTTGAACTATTCCAAAGCAACGTTTATTTGATTCAACAAATCGTTTTTTCTATATAGCTAAATAAAAAATGAAGGTTACTTTTTTTTAAATATCACGACATGCTCGTAGAAGTAATTTCAACTCGTCCGTATAGTAAAAGTGCCGAAAATCGGGCATCGTAGAATGAATTCGTCGCTCTTCTTTTTTTCTGCTTGATATTTGCAATATGTTTATATTTCATAGATGACCATTGATAATTGTACTAGTAAGTTTGCGGAACAATGGGAACTCTCATGAGTATGTGCGTGACTTCTTGTTAAATAAAATGTATCGTGTCCACGTGTGTGGAAAGCAAATATTTTTCTAATGAGAACGATACTTTATTTCATACATACATACGCGCGTATGATCAATGAAACACTGTGCAATATCGTTGTTTTGTACAATATCTTGTAAACGATAATATTGAAAAGTAATAACTGGAAATAATAGCTAAATAAATAAATAGCTGGTAACTTGTTGGTTAATTTCTCATTAAAGAATTCTTTTCAAAGTAAATTAATTTATAGATGATATCATAGCATCATATTATTATCATTACTATAAACTTTAGTTTTTTATATTTCGTCTAAATATGGAATTTTAACTAGATTCTCATTACGTTAATAACGCTCTCATTACATTTTCATCTTTTAGCAAATATAAGAATTACAACAGAAAGATTTAATATCGGAAAAGCAGCTAATGTCAGCGAAATATATCTTTTAATCAAATAATAAGCAGTTTTTCTCTGCAAAAGAACGAGCCAAGGGAATGCCAACTTCAACAGAGAGAGAGAAAGAGTGGGGAGACAAGAAACATTAAACATTAAACATTAAACATTAAACAGTACTCCTCTGCCGCACCGTTATATATCTATGTATAATATTACTTTTTATATGTGTGCGTATATATATATATATATATATATATATATATATATATATATATATATATATATATGTCTGCATTACAAGTTTTTTATATTTTTTTACCCTGACATGAATAAACCACTCTCATAAACAAGTATGTAAAATTACGTAAATAATAAGTGTAAAAATTATGATAGCGGATGTCTGAAAAATTGTGTATTTCTTTAAAAAAATTAGTGTTTTTGCTCCGTATTGTGTAAATACTAAGAAAAAAACAATAAGACAGTAGTTGACATCGTTCAAACAAATCCTTGTAGTGACCAATCTTGTGGCTATCACTGCAAAACAAACAACGAGTCAAGCTTTGCTTAAATAACGTTCACTTTCTCGTACACGTAACAGTGTCAATGATTAATCAATAAATACTTACATCACATCTCGAGATCATCGGAGAAAGCGAGATTCGCGCCGAGCGAAAGCGTTCGTTTGACACGGATCGAATGCAAAGTCACGAATTCAAGCGTTGTAAATCTCGCGCGTGATATTCCGAGTATCCAAATGCGAGCTGCGCGACTATCACTCCCTCGCAGATAGAGATATCGAATAACTATGAATTCAGCCGTTTCGTCGAGAACGACACTCCGAATTTGCGATATTGTGCCATTTTGAACTTTATCGTAATTTCCGGATAGCCATCTTTTAACTTTTGATCATCGTTAACATTCAAATTGCCTAGTAACGTAGACTATTTTGGATTACACGGTAGTATTACACGTGCGTGCGGCGACCATTATTTGGTTTACGACGTTCGATAATATAAGCGAATGTTATCTTAGGTTAATTCGAACGGATCTTGTTTTTCCCTCAAGCTATTCCGACACGCGAACAAGAAACTACCGCGGGATCTCGCAATTTCGCAATATATGTGTGCACATTTGTTATGATCTCACTTTTTATGGCGCTGCGACAGTTTAATCGAGCTACTTTCCTCTCGCATCCTCACGCGTCTCTAATTTCGTGTTGTTAAAATAATCGCATTGACAAAAAATATCTAAGAAATATTTTTTCGGTAGCTATTAATGACATATTTACTTATATTAATTCTACAGTCGTCGCGCTACTTTTCGAACACAAGTCGACGCATGGGATCTTGAGAGACCCCAATATAAAAAATTATTTTATATCTTTTATGTCGAGAACTTAAATATTTTCTTCGTTTAATTAGGTTTTTGGGTTCATGTAAAATATAAGAAAAGACTATTTTGGATATAATATTCTCTTAAATATCTTTTCTTATATTTTACATGAACCCAAAAACCTAATTAAACGAAGAAAATATTTAAGTTCTCGACATAAAAGATATAAAATAATTTTTTATATTGGGGTCTCTCAAGATCCTAAGCGTCGACTTGTGTTCGAAAAGTAATGCGACGACTGTAGAGTTAAAGGGGGAATTTAATTTGAAGACTCAAGGAATTAGATATTTTTACGAATTTTTTTGAGAAAACTATGAAAGATATCAACATACGATTTTTTTTACTATAAAGAGAGGCATTTCTTTAGACTACATAAAAATATTTTTGTTTTAGTGATTAATATGCATTAACATTACAAAAGTATAGTGAAAATAGGTAATGTTGAAAATTTTCATTATTGACATGCAACCTGTTTTCCGTTAAACTAATCTAAGAGCAACTGTGAAATATTTTCTTGTAGTTAGATAGTTTCTGCTGGGATTGAGTCTAAGTCGAACAAAAACAAATAAAAATTGGCAAAGTTAGCAATTTGAAAATATGGATTGTTGTCAGAAAAAAATACGTTTATATTGTGTATAAAAGTTGTGTAAATAAACAAAAACAATAACTTTAAGGAAGGATTGTAGCCTTCGTTAAATATTGCTGCTGCACAAGTTCTATTGCCGTAGCGTCTATGTTTAGAAACTACCTGTCAAATAGTTGGGTTGAAGCTGTCGTTCACATTTTGTGATGTAAATCCTCGTGTGAACAACAGATCATCTTTTGACAAATCTTACCTGCAGTTTTCCGGCCATTGCTTGCTGAAGCATGTTAAACGTGTCTCAACATATTTGCTTCGTCATTTTTATGAATTCCTTCACACCTTTATTGTGGAGATTTAATCCGTGGAGAATTCTATAACGAATTGAATGGGCTTCGTCCGAAGTTGATCGGTTGATTTGTTTTCGAATTATTCTACAAACTAACTTGTGAAACATCGTTTCAAGAAAAACACATTTAAAATTTTGCATTAAGTTTCAAGATTCTTATAACTGGATAATCGACTCATGAGTGTATAGTTTGCTATCTCGCAATAGTAAAACAGTTCTTCTTTAAAATGGCTTTGCTGGGTCAAAAGTGCCATTCTATCTTCCGATATTTCAGCGCTACGACGCTCCGCTCTATAAACGTCGTCATGAGTATCGATAAATACTTTGTTACTAGTAATTTGTTTAGTATCGATAAATACTTTGTTACTACGTTGTTGTCCGATAACCATTATTTCCATCGTTTTTAAGGAAGGATTGTAACCTTCGTTAAATATTGTTGCTGTACACGTTCTATTGTCGTAGCGCCTGTGTTTAGAAGTTATCTGCCAAATAGTTGGATTGAAGCTGTCGTTCACATTTTGTGATGTAAATCCTTGTGTGAACAGCAGATCATCTTTTGACAAATCTTATACCTGCAGATTTTGGCCATCGCTTGCTGCTGGGACATGTTAAACGTGTCTCAATAAATTTGCTTCGTCATTTTTACGAATTCCTTCACACCTTCACACTTTAGCAGTAGATTTTTAAATGTTATTTCGATTTTTGCAAATAAAGATCGATTTTTTGAGCTCGTCTCATTGAGTTCCTCCTTTAATAGCAAACACACAACTAACCGTACGGCTGACCCAAAGTAGAACCCTACCCAAGTCTACTCTTTGCTTTTCTTCACCAAATCTCAATTGCTTCGCTCCTCTTTATTTCTATCTCCTGTCATTAATCTCTATTCTCAACAACCTTTCAGGTAAAACAGTTTTAAGGATTTCATATTTTGACAGAAAAGTAGAAAACAGAAGCTATTCATAATTTGCGATGATGGTCAGGTTAGTCGACAGTTTCTGCTTTTTCACCAGCGCAAATTCGTGGCTTCTGTCTTTCTGTTTTCTACTTTTATGCTAAGGTGTAAATTCTTTCTTAAGCTTTAAGTAAGCTTATCCGCTTTATGACTCTTGCAATAGTGTCGGTTATATTAGCTTATATTCAATCCACCTTGTCGCGATTTTGCGATTGGTGTACAATGGGTCTATGGTTTAGACACAATAACCTTTAGAACGTAGCCGATGATTCAATGAGAGAACCTATTTTTGACTAATCCATTCTCTTACTGGACTATTGATTGCATTCTGAAGTTCAATGTGTTCAAACCTAGGTTTTGCGACCTACTGTATTTTCTTCCTCGAAACAATGCTGCGAGTTTGGATAATTTTTGGTGCGTTCGCTTTGAGCGCTTAAGCGTCATTCTATCTTTATTGCTCATTACCTGCGGGAAAAAGATAGAATGATGCTTACAGCGCAAAGCGCTCAGAGCGAACGCACCAAAAGTTAACCGAACTTGCAGCACTGCCTCGAAACATTCGTGCTCCATTTGCGCGCCAAATAACGACCCTAACCTGTGACTAGATTCACTTCATTCAAGCTGTACGCGCAACTTGGATCATCCAGACAATCCCAATGGAGTAACACGGATCATCGGCAGGGGACTCGCCGAACGACACGGAGACTTTCGCGTCGGGCCGCGCGCTGAAAGTTCCGCGTAACGCCTTTATACGAGCCGCCTAACTACAATGTGACGAGGCAACGCGTCGCGCGAAAGGAAGGGGAGAGAGATCTTCGCTGCCTTGAAGTCGGCCGCGGGGCGCGGCGAAACGGCTGGACGGCGGCTCGACAGCGCGGCTGGTTTGAAGCCGGTCCGACCGCAAGACGAACGGAGCCGAGGACGACCGAGCGCTCGTTGGCTGTGGTGGGGGTCGCCGCCGCCGCTCGGCCGGCATGGTGGGGGGAGACGCTCTCTCGTCCCCTGTGCTCGCTCAGTTCCTCCGTCGCCGTAGCAGGGAATGCATCGTCGCGCATTGCCGTTCCCCTCGTAGCTGCGTCGCGACGGGTGTCATTCGCGCTTCTAATTATTTCGGTCGTGTCGACTCGCGCCGTCCATCTCGCCTCGCCCCACCTTGCCACGCTTCGCTTCGCCTCGCCTCGCCCGCCGTGAGCCACCGCTATGGAGATCCGCGACATCTCCGCGAGAGTACGGTGAAGCGCGACGGGCGCTATCGCGCGGCTAAGTTCAAGTGCGTCCCCGTAGTGAAACGAGCGTCTTTTTTGGAGCACCGTTCGCACGCTTGCGCGCACACGAGCGACCAGTGTAACGGCCTCTCGTTGATCGCACAATTTCGCGTAGCAGTGCGTAGCAGGTGATCGCTCTGGGCTCCAACCTGTCTGTGCGAGACTCGCTCGAGGAAAGCCCTTCGTGACGGGGCACCGTCGGCAAGCCTAAAGGCAAAGCGCAGTCGGAGACCACCGCAGCCGTCGGCAGGACGTGCTTCGGCCGAAACAGAGAGAAAGAGAGAGAGAGAGAGAGGAGTGATCGCCCGACAAGTTCTCGAATTCCTGGGACGGGATACGCGAGGCTCCGGACCTCGACAGTGTGTTTCGTGTGACAGTGACAGTTTTGGTTCTGTTTGGGTTTCGGGTTTTTGTGCGATGTGCTTCAGTCCAGCCGTTTTTCACATCCAGTGTCTCGTAAGTACCGTTCAACGCATGAGCTCTTGGCTCTGTACTTTTGCGCTCGCTTTTTCCATTTTCCTGCCAAAAGTGCCGGTTTTCTCCCTTGGTGACGTGTGGATCGCGCGTACACCAGAGAGTTTTCGATCGATGCGATCGAGATTCGCAGCGAGTCGCTGCAGCCTAGGAGGATGGAAACGGCGTTCGCGAAATTTCTCGTACGCCTGGAATCACCGCGTTCACTGTGAACCTGTGACGAAAGTGGCAAATGCGAAAGCGATGTTCGAAATCGGAGTGCGTTGGTTTGTAAATTTCATCGTTAATGTGATGTGCGTTCGTCTCGATGCCGTAACTCCGATCTCGAACGCCGCTTCGTCGCGGAAGTTCGAGCAGTGGATTCAGTGTAGGATTGGTGGAAAGTCAAAGTGAGAGAGCCATTTCGCCACGAGGCAGATTGCGATTTTTCGAAGCAGGGTGTGTCGGAATTGTGCAAGGGCGTGTGAGTGCTGGTGGGAAATCGAGGATTTGCTTTTTTTTGTCGCTGACGAGCCGTGCAGATGTAACGCCGAGTTTTGTGTCGCATTTGTTGATCTGTGAAATTGGACATCTTTGTCAGTATGAAGGGTTACGACACGACAACAAGGGAACTCGTGATGCAAACTTTGTGCGACATTCTTGGTGCTGAACAGTTGCGTGTGAGAATTCGAGTGGCGGAAATTCGCGGCAGTAACGATCCTGTGTTCAATTTGTTTCGGGTAATTGGCGATGGAAGTTACGGATGGTCTCTCTCGTGAAGAAATTCCACGCGTCGTGCGCGACAATCAGATTCTTGCAAACCAGTGAATTAGTGTTTCTACGCGTTTTGTGTGTCAAGACAAACGTCGTGTTTTCGAGCTTGATTAGCAAATCTCGCGTTTCTTCATATTTTCTGCTTTTTAGGATTATCGTCGACTCGCGTGCGCACAAAGTGAAAGGACACGAACAAGTTCGCAAGTCGTGCTCAAAGAATGCGCTAAAATCGGTCTATGATTTCAAAAGTTTAATGATCCATTTACTTAAATCTGTCACACTCGCAGTTCAAGTCCAAATTCTCCGTCCGAATTGAGCGTGGATCTTGTAATGCACTTCATCGTATGCGTTCCAAAGGCATATGATGATGGCAAATTTGCCTTGGAACTGTAACTGGCGCGTTTTACTAATACTCGTCTAGCAGACCGGTGTGCATTTTTCTTACCTAAAAATTGGTTTTTTCTTCATTCCTGAAGTGGGCCTTGAAATTTGAACTTTTTTGCCTTTTTTAGACCTTTTCTACTCACTAACCACGCCTAATTTAAGCAAAGTGACGTCTACCACTTAATGCGTGAAGGGAACGTTTTTTAGGTCTACCTAAGAAGCGAATATTTCAGAGTTAAGATTCTCGAGCAATCCGACGGTTCGTGATATCGGTTACACGAGTGTTGATGGGTGCTCCGATGTTTAGGTGAGCAGATAAGTGAACGAAACGGAAAAGTGAGCGACATATTCTCGCGGATGAGTCGCGTGCGACGGGCGAATTTGCGGCGAACGTGCGAAAGAGCAAATTTTCCAATCCGTCGGATCGTGCAAACAAAATCACCGATTTCATCACTTTTCCGCAGACGGGCTGAAAAAAGGTGTTCGTTCGTGCCGAATTGCTGTGCGCAAAGCAGTTTGGATAACTATTGGTGTAATATACAGAGATCGTGAAGAGAGTGACAGAGATAAGTGTGCATCTTCATAGTCGCCGAATCGCGCAGAGATCTTATTCTCGAAAAATATCGCATATGATATTTTTATGAAAAGCTATAATATACATGAACTATAGCTTTTCATAGAAATATCGTATGCGATATTTTTCGAGAATAAGGCCCCAGGATCATTGATTTTATCGCGTCTTTGGATACGATAAAGTGCATTACGAGATTCACGCTCAATTCGGAGAATTTGGACTTGAACTGTGAGTGTGACAAGTTCAAGTAGATGAGTCATTGAACTTTGGAAATCATAGACCGATTTTAGTGCGTTGTTTGTGCACGACTTGCGAATTTGTTCGTGTCCTTTCACGTTGTGTGCACGCGAATCGACGATAATCGTAAAAAGCAGAAAATATGAAGAAACGCGAGTTTTGACGTTGTCACGTCACGAAAAAACACGCTCGCCGTTTATATCACATTTTGTGTGCGCCGGCCGGAAATATGCAATGGAATTTATGCACTTCGATGTGGAATACGCAGAAAGGATGATGAGCATCGTAATTAGAACAATGTGAAAAATATAAATGTCAGGTCAGCTGGCTCGTGAAAATAGGTTTTATTGTCTGCAGTTCTGCTTGTCCGTGTGTGCGAAGTATAAATACTACGTCACCAATGACGCCGCTTCAAATCCGTATGTCTGAACGCGTAAAATAGATGACGATCGATCGGTGAAAGAGACACGTGTGACGAGTGGTTTAAATTTGGGATTTTTAATTTTAGTCGAGCCACGAAAATACCATTATCGATTTCGTTCTACTCTCCTTCTGCGAAGAGTGTAAGTCATCCGTTTCGAGTGTGACGTCAATTTCAACGGTCTGCCGTAACCAAGTGCGAACATCGAGCTGAAAAGTGCCAGATAAACAAGATTTAATTTCATGTTAAGTGAAAGTGCAAGCGTCGTCTGTTTCCACTCTCGTGTCGCGTCCGAAGCGAGATTTGGCACGCGAGTGGTAACGCGTTAACGCGTCATGAAACGTGCATTACGTGACAAATACGACACAAAGTATCGAACTTTTCCGACGGGAACTTTTCATTGAAAGCGACAGTTTGATATGGCTGTGTGTCTTCTAGAACTCTCCGTTGACGGCAAACAACGCGAGGGAAGTGCGAAAATCTCAGTTTATAAACAGCAATAACGTCCTCGATTTTCCACCGGTGACTTCTCGTCAACATTGCACGCCCGCGTTGAAATCAATTCTAATCCGACTGTGTGTCACTACGAGCGCTGCTCAGTTTACTTTCCACGCGTCAGTAAATCCTTGCTCCGTTTTCACTACGCTCGCAAGAGAGGGAAATCTCGGTGGTGGCGCGGAAATGCGGCTCTTTGATTTTCAATCAGCGACTTCTCGCATTGAAATTTGATTTGTCACCGATGAAAATAGGAGGGAAATGTCAGTTCGAGGAAAGCGATGCAGTCACGCGGCCACGCCGTTCTCGACTCTTGACAGTTGATTTTATTCGTCCAAGACCCCGCGATCGATTAAAATATCGCGATTCGTCCGCATGTTTTCGCGATGACAATTCACGAGCACCTGGTTATTAACTGTGTAATTAAGAAAAAAGGTACGTGTCACTCGCGCGAGCCAACGTCGGAGTGCATATTATCACGAATTGTCGATAATGTCATGACGGCAAAGTACGTGTCATCGTCGTTAAGGATCACTGTAGCACAAATTAGAAACGTGATGCAATTGTACGATGTTGCAGACGTACATAATTGCATATGCACTACATTAAATACTGCTTTCGAGTGAATGTCACTTGCTTCAGTGTTTCATAAGTTCATAAAACTATCCGCAAAACTATCACAACGTCGTCGCAAATAACAAATTTGCTCAAGATGCATTTTGAATTCTAGCAAATTTAATATTTCAATCAAGAATATAAAATTAAGGCAAAAATTCCGTTTGCATAATATATAGAATCGAATTAATCTTTTCTTCAATAAAGTTTTATCATATTTGTAAAGAGGATGAAATCTTCTCTTGAGCACAAGATAATGAGCTTTTCTAAGATTTGTTTTTTCAAAATTTATAACGAGTATATTTTAAGATTATTTCGATGAAGAATATGAAATTAAATAAAAAATTCGGTTTGCTTACTACATTGAGTCGAAGTAATTTTTTTTCGATAAAGTTTTAAAACATTTTTGCAAAGAAAATAAATCCTCTTAAGTACGTGATAATGAGTTCTTCTAGGTTTTGTCATGATTATATTTTAAAACTAATATTAAGAAAATGTTCCTTGTTATGAAGATAACCATTACTTAAAGAGGGAAAGTAATCTTCTGCGTAATCGCTTTTCTTAGCAGTGAAATGATATCTTTCCTTGTGTATACATTTTCCTTAGGAAGCGCCCAGACATTGTACAGTTCTTCCTGTCTTTCGAATGGCACCTTTTCGACGTTATAAAACTTAGTAGGATGCATAAGTACTGATTCGAATCGTATAGACTTTTGGATGTTCGAAGAGGGGGGCTGAATTTGTGACAGACAAGTTGCTTTGAGTTTCCAAGGATAATTCGTGAGACGACGCGGGCGTCGCGATGTCGTGTCATTAAGCCAAAGATTACCGGGACCGACGGAAGGCTCGCTTTGACGTGTCCCGCGGGAAGACCTCCTGTTTGGTCTCGTTTTACAAGTCAATGCTCAAAGCGCGCGTGCACGTTGCCCCGAGAATACAAACTAGTCTGTTTACACGAAAGTCCGCGCGTCGGCCATCAGCTAGCCGGCTCGTAAGTAATTCCTCGTTTACAGTTTGTCAGCTCGCGCTACTGCCGTTTGCCGTTTCGACAATATGATGTCGAGAATACCGTCGATTACGTAAAAACCACAGTTGACTGATGAGGGAAACGTTTCTTACGTTTCTTACGTTTTGGATGAGTAATGCAGGATGTAAGGAGCTTCGCGCAATACTAATGCGAATAGGTCACAAATCTGTCGAGGATGTTGTAAGAATGACCTTCGTTTCTTCGGGGAATTTGTACTTTTCAATCTTTTGTGATGACAAATCAACGTTATTGTCTGTTATTTCTCATGTATTTAAGTGAAACGGGACACATTTTTGCCAAGTGTTCTGCAAAAGACAAAGCCAGTAAATTGTCTTGTACATATAGAAGCATTTATACGTTGGAACAATGATTGAAAATGA
Source organism: Odontomachus brunneus (assembly GCF_010583005.1). Lineage (NCBI taxonomy): Eukaryota > Metazoa > Arthropoda > Insecta > Hymenoptera > Formicidae > Odontomachus > Odontomachus brunneus. The sequence continues at coordinate 1,693,055 of NW_022639493.1, read as the reverse complement.
TTCGACTGCATAGAAATCAGCAGAACAAGCGGGAGAAACAGTCATAACTTCAGGAAATTAATAACAGGACACGTTTTTGCCAAGTGTTGTGTTCTGGAGGCAAAGTCTATAGTAATTTATTTTCTTAGAATTTTGTTCTAAAATGTTTCGTTATCGTAGAACTTGCAAATATCAAACAAGAGTAAATTCCTTCGTTCTGTATCGTGAAATGAAAATTTTTACTCTGTGCCGTGGAGTGAATTTTTTCTCGACAAACGGAGTGATGACCATACTCGAGTAATTTTTTTTATTTGTAGAACTTGTGCAACTAACAATTAATAGATACGTAGATATTTTTTACATTTGCTAATATTTTACGGACCCTACAGAAAAAATTCACGCTCTTACAGCATACAGCTCTTATGAGTCCTTTGTTTTTTTTATAGTTAGTTGATCTCAGAGCCTTATTTATATTGTTCTTTTATAAATATCTTAATATTTATATTATTTTTTAATATTTTATATTCTTTATAAATTGTCATAACGTCCTGCTAGCTTCACAGACACTAAATTATGTTGTTTGCGTTAAAGTTAATTGCTGATTTGTAACTTCAACTGATGACAGTTACTGGCGTCTTTACGTTATTTTTATTATTTCTCTTCGCAAAACGCATTTCTCTTTGAATCTAAATAAGAAAGATGAAAGTATAAGAAGCGGAGGCAACTTGTAGTTGTAAAGGCCACTTCCCATGATTTCATTACGTGGATTGCATCAGACGTTTACATCTAGACTCAAGGTCTAGAGTGCAACCTTTCTTTTAATCTTCAAACGTGTATAAGTAAAGCTCACGTGAAAGCGCGAATCTCGGAGCGATTGTGTGGGAATCATAAACGCACGATTGTGTGCGGCCCGCTTAATTTTGCGACGCGAAAGATGACGGACGAAAGCTGAGCTGGTGTTGCGGAAATCCATGACGATCGCGCGAGTACAGTTGTGCGAAGCGTGTGCGCGGTAGATCAACGTTGAACTTCACAGCGAAACTTGGGCGAACACCGCGAGCGCGCGGAATAAGTTACCGTCGCCGCCGTGGCGGAACTTGGGGAACGAAGTTCCTTGAAATTTAGGTGCCGGCGCCCGTGATCGAGGAGCCACCTTCGAGAGGAGCGCCTCGTGATTCATTTATATCAATATTGGGTGGGCGCGGAGCGATTAGCGTCCCGTTGTCTCGTCATCCGTCGTGCGTGCAGCACACGCACTCGCAGACTTGCGTAACATTCCGCGGTCTTGTCGACGTCATTCAACTACCGGGGTCGCCCCTTAATCCTTAACTAATTGTTACGCACGGTGCAACAGACATTTATTCGTCGTATCATGAAATAATTCCGACGTGACTGAGCGACTTGTGTCTCGTATGAGAGAAACGTAATGAACGAATTAAGATATAAAAGAAGTGAAGATGCATGAACTGTTGTTCTGTGGACGGAATTTTTTGTTGCAGATGTTTGTTCGTTGAAAAACATCGAAGTCGATGTAATCTGATTTGAATTGCATTACGCGATAAATTTAAAACTCGGCGAGTTCTAGGCGAACTTTTAATTATTGCTCCATATTTTTCGAATGGAGTGTTTATGTACAAGCTATCTATTTTTGTTGCTGTTGTCTCATCTTTTGCGTTTTATGTCATAGCATTGAATAAAGCTACTTTTGTTAAAATTGTTTTAATTAAATAGAATTTGCAATTTCCAAGGATTAATCCTGTGACGATTTGCGACAAAAAACGTTGAAATGTTGAAATATATGTCTTTCGTGTTTTCCACCGTCCCTTACTGATCGTTCTTTTCCGATATCATTAATCCATCGCAGAGAGAGGAGAGGGAAGGACACATATGCCATATGGCATACGCTTGTATGATGTGCTAGAAAAAGTGCAGGGTCATTCGCGTGAGCTCTCGAAGCTTTGTCGGCAATAATTGACCGAGTAGGGCGAACTGCAACGAATGCGCGATTCGAAATGGAGAGAGAAAGAGAAAGAGAGAGATATGTAATATATTGACTTAGAGATGGCGAAATAAATTATGTTACTAGCAGCTTCTCAAAGATTTGCAATCGGTAGGTTTCTTAAAAGTAACTTAACGCAAAAAAAAGAATATCGTTGTTGCAGCTAATCATGGTTTGCTAAAAATATATTTGTTACTCTAACTAAAACTTACGTTATTACTATCATTATATCGTTTTCATAGCTAAATATATGCCTACTAGCAGCTTACTTTTAGAGATATACATAGTTTATATCAAAATTTAGCTTCAGATTACAGATTCTCCTGCTGCCATAGCTTTTTTGTGTTCTTTAACGCAAAATGACTATAACATGTTTTGATATAGGATTGTAAAACTTGTTAATACAGAGATATAACGAAATGTTGAATTATCCTCTCTCTTCAGTCATTCTTGAATATCTCTTATCGTATCTATTAAATGCGCGACAGCGTTCAATAACAATTTCATTATCAATGGAATTTTTAAGTTAATTATCACGGAACGTAATTTATTGATATAATCTTTCGTTCGTTTGTCTCTAACTAATAAATTGGATGTCTCTAATCGATAAAACTCGACATCTAATAGATAAAATATAAATGTTATTATTTATTTATTTTAGTCAATTTATAAAGAGTTTCTTATATAAATACACAGACGTTACATAGTCGTAGACACTAATGGCCTCGAAAAACTATGTTTGCAGTTATAGGTGGCATTTATAGAGGAATTCGCGAAGCAAGACAATTTCTTCTATGCTTTTATATGTGAAAAACTATGATAACTACGATAACTCTCATTCGTGAACAAAGAATTACGAGAACAAAGCAGACGCACGTAGCTCGCCCTTTTGACGGAATCCTCGAATATCTCGTGAAAAATTCTTCCGGTACGCGAAATACACAGCACCATGCTGACGTGTTGCGTTCTCCTTCGAACATTAGTCCGAATTTCGTTAATTAACGTCGGCCTGTAAGCCGCGCGTGATAAATATTATCCCGGGAAGTACAGACTGCGTTACTAATGAATCATAATGAATATTTTTGTATAAAGGAAAGAATAGTTTGGCACACAATACGGCGACTCCTAATTAATATTTCGTTTGAAACAATGCATCATCCGCGATTCCCCAGGGCGTGAAAAGAGAGAAAAAGGGCACGGCGATGCCTCATCGGTGGCTTTAATTGAGAAACGTTGGAAATGATATAGATCCGGAAAATCATAGGTAGTATATTTTATAGAATCATAGGTAGTATATTTTATAGAAGAATAGGATAACGTTTTGCGGTAGGAAGAAGCTCATTTTGTAATCCTGATATGAGAGGAATCCTATAACTCCATGTCACATTATCTTTCTATATAATAGTCTGAGAGCGTTAAGTGACATGTGTCGACCACAATTTCCGTGTATAACAAATTTAAGATGAAATTAGGTTGTGTATCCGCGATCTAACGTTTCTATTTAAATTTGTTTGCAATGACGCGTGGGGAGTTGAAGTAAATTGCTCGTAAATCCGCAGAACAATACATATTCGAGGTATATTTCATTCGCCTCGCGCTTTCCACCGGAATTCTCGATCCCTCTAGGATTTTCGTGAACGATCGCGTCGGCTATGTCGCGTCACGAATTTCACTTTACTGCTTCATTTATCCACATATCCATCGCCGATCCTAGTTTTTACACCTTCGCGCGGGGATCCTTATGAAACATGCAGAGGACATCTCGATGAAAAAGTTGAGAAACGGGTGCAGGTGGCGAAGATATACGGGGAAACGGGAAATACCTGAACGTGGTCTCGGCTGATCGTATTTCTACATCACCTTCGACATATTTACTTCATTGCCTGAGAAACGGATAGCGTTTTAATATCGCTCTGACACACGAGAACCCGCCGGATCGATAGGTTGGGCACAGAGAGAGGTAAGAGAGATACGGAGGATTAATTAAAAAATGTCCCGATCTGCGTTTTTTAATGAAGAAATTCGCGGCGATTGCTTTAGGCTGAAGCTTAGGAAATATTTTCGATCTGTTCGCAGATTAAGAAACTTTTGATTAATTGTTGCTATTAATTAAGATTTTAGCTTTCTTTTCTTTTAAATTGGATCGCTTATTCGAAGACGCGAAGAAAGGTGTACGTACATACAGAAAAATATCATTCTGCTGCCAAGTGAGGAGATTACTGAGTTTACTTTTTTCTTGAAAAATTATTTTCAACAAAAGAATATTTTCTTAATAATAGTCTTAAAATGCGCACGGATCACAAATTTGAGAAAAAAACCAGCATGTACTTAAAAGAAAAATTTATTCTCTTTACAAAAATATAATACAATTCGAAATTTCGAAAAAAAGATGAGTTCGACTTTATGTAGTGGAAAACTGAAATTTTTTTTGAATTTTATATTATTGATTGAAATGCTAAATTTACTAGAGTATATTCTGAAGAAGTTTGATAGTTATGAGAAACTCAGGTTTAATATATAAACTTACGAAATGCTTGAGGCAAGTAACATTTACTTGAATACAGTATATATTTTTCTGTGTTGTAGGTCATCAATTCTCTCTCGCGATTTATGCTTATGATTAAAAGGACATTACGACCTACTGCGTAAAATGTAAAGTTTATGTTGCGACTTTATCTTGAGAGTTGCAAATATTTAGATATTTTTTTTTGCCCTTTGAACGCTTTGATCTTAAGCCGTAATCTTGAGACTCAACTCAACAGTGTTATTCATTATTTAATCGTGCACGAGTAAAAGTGTGTGGCCCGTGCTTCGCACGGAATATATCTCTCTTTAGAGTTACTATATTTTGCAAGCTTTGTGTGTGCGTCAAGCGAAAAACAAGCAAAATTGTTCACGCGAAATTATTTATATAAATTTCTCATTTGCCGCGTAATGCAGCGTTAAGAATTTCGCACCGCGTCCTTCGGGGACCATTATAGCGGGTACATAAATAAATAGATAAGAAATTTAGCGCGGTGCAGATGCGCGCTATAATCGCCTCCCCGGTCGGATTATCGCGAATTTCGCCGTACTCGACAGCGAGCGGGCTTTACCGTGCAACGGTTCTTCTCCTCCTCACGAGATTAATGAGTGCAACGACGCCACAACGGTCGCTTCTTGCGCATCTTTCCTATTCTTCCGCGGACCGGGCAGGATCGAGCGTGATCGTAATAAAAAAATCGCACACCGGCCGTGTCGGGCGAGCGGGCGAGCGAGCCGTGCCGATAAACTTAGTAATGGCAGAAAAATTGCCGCGATTAAGGTCGAAAACACATCCAGCGACCGCCATTTTCTCACAACACCTGCGAATTACGCGTAATTGCCGCCCTCCTCCCTCTCCGCCCTCTCCGCGCTACCTCCTCCCCCTTTTCCTCCTTTCTGCTCTTCCCCGCCTGACTATCTGTTCATGAGAACCCGGAGCGGCTCATTGTCTGGATAAGGAGCAAGCAAAGGGAAGGTTGACGTTGGCATAGTTATTGACATTCCGTCGATAAACAAGTTCCTGTGTAAGCTTTTACTGGGAAATACGACGAGCGAAAATTCGCCATGGCGAAGGGACTCGTTGCTTGTGAAGGTAACTCGATGAATATGCTCGTTCCGTCTATTTCGCTCTCATATGCAGATCGAAGTATTTTGGAGAGTCGATCGTTAAGGAAGTAGTGTCGCTAGCTGCCATATTTTCAGTGGCGCATTAAAGGAGCCCCTCATAAATTTGTTATTTATTAGACAAAATTACGTTCCCATACGTTTATTTCACGACCCAAGTGTCACTATTAATTTCAAACGAAATTGAGATAAATATATAAAGGGTGTCCAAGAACTTCCGAAGCTCTCATGAAGGTATAGTCCGGATTGAACATTAAACTGCTATAGTCTTTTTGTGATATTCGCAATAATTATCGAGATATTTATTAAAGAAGATTTGTGAATGATCACGCGAGATATGATAGATGGCGACATCTGTCATCGTGTGCTTGTTCATCAAGTCAAACTAAACAAGAAAGTCCTCTACCATTTTCCTAATAACTTTGTAGATTTTTAATTATTGTGTATAATGTCTGTATATTAGTGTTTTTTTTTTAATGTTACAATAGTTCTCCATCAAAATCTTAATTTAGAAGATGTTAAAAGATATTATAATTAAAAATAACATGCTAATCTCTCAAGGAGCTTGGAGATAAAAAGTGTCAACTTTATTTCCAAATTGTACGAGCAGTTGGGTGATATTTCACAGTATACGTAGTGTAAATTCGATCAAATTCTCACGAAACTCGTTTCATGATACAACTACCTTAATGATGAACTGCCAGCCACGTTCGAAAGCGAAAATCTCAATACGAAGTATTAGTGATTACACGTTTTGCTCTCACGTCGTTACGAGAACAACGTTGATCGTCACATCGAATCGGAAATAAGGGTACGTGTGTAGGAAAAGCCGCGTGCCGGATCGCGGAAGTTTCTGGGGAAATAACATACTCTCGACGACGGAGAAAATCTCTCTCCCCGGTCGCAAATCAATTACCGTGATCGCGGCGGATCGAGGAGTATTTTTCGCGGAGCCTGTTGCCGCCCCGCATTCGCATTATCGAGATCGATATCGTACGATGCCGTTTCTACCGTTGTGGGTCGCGTAATTTGTAGCTCGCGTCATAGAATGATGGACGGCTGGATGATTTATGGTGTTTTAGAAAAATGCGTCCGCCTTGCGAGGAAACTGCACACGTCGCGATAATAATGAAAAAGCAGAGGGAGAAGGGGTTATATGGGAGAGACGTCTCTCTCGAAGGAAGAGGAGAAAATGTCTATCGGCGATATTTTCTTATTTTTACGGTTCCATTATGCGCTGTAAATTGTAATCTTGTCAAGCCGCGGCGGATCTTTATAGCGAAATAATACGTTACGTTGCTACGTTACTCAATATGTCATTCGTGTCACGAGAAATAGAGATAGAGGAAGAGAAGGAGAATTATGTGGTATCACAATGAAGTATCCGAATCACTTCCCGAGTTACGTCTGAAAAGATGAAACTTACTCTGCAAAAAAATCGCATTGTTAATTCTGTTACAGTGTAGTAACATTATCAAGAGATTATATAATTATACGATCATATATACACGATTATATGGTTGCACAATAAATGGCGTAATTATGGAATATTGAGACACCAGAGTTATAACGACGTCAAATGTGCTACTATCTTCAATCATACCGAGAAAGAAGCAACTTGCGCGACTCGCCTCGTATTATAAAATAGTAATCACGGTATCGCGGATGATAACAGTCGATCGTTCCAGCGCGTGTTTCTTTTCGCAATCGTGCGGATTATAGTGGAAAAATCTTAATGACTCACAGCGAATTACACACGTTAACGATGCCTAGACGGGTGTGTCGCAGTGTTATCGAAATTTTATTCGCAACGGCGTCGCACGACTCAGAATTATCACTGAGATAACTTATCTCGCGCATTCACGAGGGATAGAGATAGAGAATGAGGCATTACGCTTGCATATCCACTTGTCATTAAAGCGAATAGATGTTGTCACGACTGTTGATTATGCTTAATATACATTTCTCCGATCTCTATTTATACTGATAGTTCCAAGTATTGATGATATGCTCTCTCTTACCGCGTCATATCTATCTTCTTTCAATAAATTCTCCAGTTGTAAATCATTTAATAAACTTTGACGTTGGCAGTACCACGATGAAGATTCGGTAAGCCATCGTTCATCACGACTTTTTCATTCCTGACATGAAACTTTTGCCTCGGCTTCCTGAAAAACGTCAAGTTAAAATTCAAATTAAAATATGAAATTTTAAGATTACACGGAAGAAAAAAATTTTGTTGAATTAACCAAATATCTGGTCGAATATGAACGATCCAGAAATTCCGATTGAAGTAACCCGAATTCTGTTTAAGTTAACAAAATTTTTGGAGGATTAACCAAAAATCTTGTTAACTTAAACAGAATTCGGATTACTTTAATCGGAATTTCTGGATCGTTCATATTCGACCAGATATTTGGTTAATTCAACCAAATCTTTTTTTCCGTGTAGTTCAATGCTCGGGTAGAGAGAAGGGTTTTCCATTCTGCATTTGTCACTATTCTTTGATGAATAGGATTGACGTTATTTCTCTGAATATTTGAGGCAAAAATTGAGGCAGGGGAGCACTGGAATAAATCGATAAAGCAAAAAAAAAAAGAAGAAAAAAACACAAGCTCGCAATATTTATCCTACGGAGGAATAATATTCGTTGCATGTTGTGTTGCGCTTGGAATACGTACGGAATATTTGTACGTCCTTGACCGATTTGACGTCGAAAAGCTTACATACGGTGTAATAGAAATTCATATGCATCGCATGCGACTCGCAGCAACGCGCTGAAGGGTACACAAGATATGTCGTGCGATAGATCGATCTCAAGTCGCAGCATATTTTTACATCGATCGCATTTACATTTTTAACGTACACGCTATTTTTATGTTTGCTTGATATTCCTTATACGTATTTGCAGCTTTACGGTCTTCCTGGTGGAAAGGGAGTTTGTTGCACGGAAATAACTTGCGTTATAAATAATGTGGCTTTATAGCTCCTTGTTTCGCAACTAACTTTTACGATACTTTCTATTTAAATATAATTCCTGCGAAATATTAAATTTCCGCGTAAATCTTTAAAGTCATTCGAAAGCGTTTAAATAAACAGTCGTTTAGACAGATGAACGCGATATAAGTGATAGAAACGACATTAAGGCTCCTGGTCTCTCGCTGCGATCTGTTTGATTTATGACATTAGAAGGGAGAAAATACACGTTAAAGATTCTTAAAAGATATATTGAAATTAAATATGTTTGCAAAATAATATTTTCAGTCTCGAGCAAACACGTGAAATAGTTTCCTTTTGTTCTAACAATCAATAAATAGCCGTAAAATTAACGTGACAAAATTATGAGAGATAAGTTGAAGGTTTGCATGTCACATTAATTTTACAATTATTTATTGATTATGCAAACAAGAGGAAAGTGTCCAGATTATTTTGCAAGTCTGCTTGATCGATTGCAAGTGTCATTTTACGGATACATCTTTTTAGTAGAACGTACTTTGCGAAAATATTCAGTGTGTATTCAGTTTCTCGTTTTTGTGACGTCATCAATGAAGAGTTTCGCGGCGAAGAGCCAGCTCTGGTCTTAACCATATTGAAGGTTCCTTCCTTCGTCAGCCACGTGAAATGAGCGCTCTTTCGACGATACTATTCCAAACGTCCGTTTCGCCGCCTCAGATCGACGCTTTCGAAGCAAACGGCTTAATTAATTAGTCTTCTTACGCGGAAGCCGCGACGGAGCGATCGCAGGATCGCTAAATCGCCCGGTGAACCGCGGTAAAGCGACGGTGCACGCGTTTCTGCATATCTAATGCAGAACCTTTCACTGCAACTTTGAGGGGTTAGCATCGGTCGATTCCGGTATGCGTGTGTGTGCCCACGAGCGCGCGCGCATACGTGCGTGGGTTCGTCGTACGCAACGTGTGCACGCGTGTGCACCCGCTTTCCCTCCCTCACCTTTCTCTTTCTCTCCCTCTTTCTCTCGCTGTTATCGGTGTACGCGCGAACGTGGGTGGCGTGTTCGCGAAGTTATGGTGTCCGCGCGCTTTTATGGAGCGCCTATAGGCGCGTGTATATAGAGAGAGAGCTGCATCGCGACGCTCGTAACTCGCGTGCGTGTACGTGTACACTTTGTAGCGGCCGCACGTACGCTCGGCGTTCGCCGAGCAAATAACTACACGTGTCCAATTAGAAGCACGAAACTATTCGCGATAGTGCCCGCGTGACGTGTAATTAACTCGGCGCTCTGGATGCCCCCAAGATTTCGTGAAGCTCGCGATTATCGGCGAATAACTCGTTGCGAACTGTCCGCCCGTTGATGCATTGATGTTGTTTCCTTTCGAAGGAGGCCACTGCGAAAAGCGCGTAGATCAAATTAAAGCGCTTTTAGGAGCTTGGCGAGTTTCGCGGGCGATCCGTCGGCGGCCGCAGTCGTCGAGGTTGTTTTCGCGACGCGGCGAGAAGGCGAAGAGGAGATATATGCAGAATACGAGAGAGCACCGCGACTAAACAGTGCACTGTGTCATGATTAGACTATAGTTATGTTTATGCACGGAGAAAAATAATTTGCTGGCCCAGCAAATTTTCTGCTGGTCTAGCAAAATCTTTTCGTTATTATCTGGACAGCGAAAAGATTTGCTAAGAGTACTAATCACTATTTGCTGAATATAATTTGCTGAATCTACAAATTATTTTGCTATAAGAACCATGATGGATTTATATAAGCAGTTGCAGTTTTGCTCTGATAGTAAATAAATTTGCTAAGGATACATTATTTTGCTTCAATAGCAAATTAACGTGATTCTTATGACAAATACACTCAACAAATTTTTTCTATTCTGGCAATGAAACTACTTCTGCTCTAATAACGAATAATTTGTAAAATTAGTTACGTCAACTAAATTTTTTTGATGTCACTACGAATATGCAATAGCAACGATTTTGCTAAAAAAGCAAAATTATCTATCTGTGTGAATATAACACAGAAATCTAAAATGTGTGTATCAGTTAGGGCGTGCTATGCATAACAATTGCTTATATTAAATCTATATATTTACAATTTTTTATTTTTTAATCTGCAAAATACTGTGAATTACATAACAGAACTTTTAAAGCGTTTTGTTACTTTCATTCAACATATATCCCTGAAAAGTATCTGAAGTATATCTAGATTGATTCTATTATCATACCTATATCAGTGTATAGTTATTTACATGAAATTTATATATATATATATATATATATATATATATATATATATATATATATATATATATATATATATATAT
>NW_022639493.1:1605716-1681818 GCF_010583005.1 Odontomachus brunneus | reverse complement strand
TATATATATATATATATATATATATATATATATATATATATATATATATATATATATATATCCAGTTATATTTCTCTTCTCTCTCTCATATTTATAATTATATATAATATATATAATTATATATAAAACTATATATAATTATATATATAACTATATATATCTAATTATGTATTTTAAAAAATATATTTGTTACAACAAATATTTGTAATCGTTACGACAAACTTAAATATCACAAACGTGATGTGACGATCTAAAGCGTAATATTGTTAATTTAGTTACGCAAGGTTACAAAAATGACATTGTTGAGAAAAAATTGGTGTCTACAAACAACGAGATACAATTCATCATTTCTGGCACATGATAATCTTGTAGAAATCGAAGTCGGCATTAAGCGAGAGATATTTCTGCCGCGATTTATGAACTTCTTTCCGCGCCGTCACAAAAACCACCGCGAGTATTCGATCCCCTTCGCGATTACATTTATCTAGAGCTATTATATAGCGAGTACAAGCTCACGCGTGTATCCCTAATCTGTCCGTTTGTGCGCTTATCGGTCCGTTACGGGGGAGGGTGGCTGGACGGCAATAAAAAGTTTGCCTACCTAATCTGACCCCTTAAAAAACAGCTCATTCGTGTGAAAGCGCGCGTTCTCGCCACCCTCGCGGGGACGCGACTATCACGTTCCGCGCTTTTTCGTAAGCGTAATTTGCGCGTAATTATTGCAGCCAGTAATATTCCTACCTGCGATAAACCGTTTACATGATTAATAGAGGCCGGTATTTCGCGAGCCTACGGCACTCTTCTTCTTCTCCGTGCGTCTGGCTGCTGCGTCATGTATACTGGGTGGCCGGCGAGAACCGCGTTGTTTTTGAAACCGCTTGTAAAGTGCGTAGCGTTCGTTACTTTTGTCTTGTTCGTAAAATATAAAATGACTTCTGCAACTATACATTTCCTTTGTGTACGTAATCTAAGGAACTAATTTGACGGAACAGAATAATCAGAAGTAAATATCTCAAGCCGCAATTGTTAAAGTTGTATCAATAAAGAGAAAAATATTAGCCGTTTATTAAACAATTTTCCTAGAAATCAAATTTGAAATTCGTTACTTTCATTTCGAGAGAGATCCTAATTAGATGACCGCGTTTTGTTTTCGTCACTTCTTATCATCTTTGATATTCAGTCATAAAATATGCAACTGATTGAATTTGCTCTAATTGATGGAAGTATATTCAAAGAATCAATGGGAACAGATTCGTGTCATTCGTTTATACTTTAGCGTCAGAGTTGGCCGAAAGTCTACTTGAAATTTAACTACCATATCTAATTTAAATGCCGACGCGTAATTAATCCGTCCACCCGGGCGACCTTTATTAAAGCAAAATCGATATCTGATTCGTCCGGCGAGCTATCGGTAAAAAGTGGTAGTGGATAATCGCCGGACACCCCGTATATACGCGTGTGTACGTGCACGCCGCACTAACACGCGTGTTGCCCAGCGCGCGCGCACGACCGCTCTCGCTCGAGGTATGCTATTATCATAATTGCCGCCAATAACGGCCCCGTGATTGGCGCACTTCACGCTTTCCTGGTGCTCCTTTTCGGAAGTTTTGCATCCTTTGGCCAGGTTACCCCGTTCGCCTCGGCTTTCTCTCTATCTTTTTCTCTCCCTTCCCGCCGACCCCTCGCCTTTATTCCTCGCGCAACTGCAATCCTCTTCGCGCGTTTGCACGCGTCTCCAACAGCAATCTGCGATTTCGAATTCCCGAGGGCTACAGAAGGGAATAAGGCGGCGGGGAGAGGAGAGGGCAGAAGGAGAAGAAGGAGGAGGAGGCGGCAGCGGCGAGGGTGAGAAGGGGAGGCAGAAAGTCGCAGAAATGAATGGTGAGCAATTCTCGAGGACGAGGTCGAGCGTGCGCGACGTTTCTCGACCATCGACGTTGCTCCTCGCCATCTTTCCGCCCGCTCTCTCGCTTCCCACCGGGTCGAAAAATATTACTCTAGATGGGAAGGGCGAGAAGTCCTGACGAGCCCTGAGGAACCGCGCGGAAGCCCCGTTACACGCCGCGCAAACGACCCGTCGATCTGACTACTGTTACCTCGCGCGTACTCCAAGAAGCGAGGTAGCTTCTCTATCCCGAAGAGACACCGAAGAGGTCTCGCCTCGGAGAAGATGACATGACCGACAGCACCGACTCCGAGATCACCCGCGTAGGCGTATTTCACGTCATGTTGGAGAACTTCTATCGAGATAGTTCGACGAAAATATTACGAGTTTCCTTTGATCGAAAATAGTATGACGTGTTTGATTTCATTTCCGATTGAAAAGCGAATTTCTCTCATCTCAACACGATGCTCTCTTTTTATGATTATTTCGAAATGATTATTCCGATGGTCGAATCGGTAAGTAAGAAATTAATAAATGCGAAATAGAACAGTTTTTAAGTTTGCCATTTGCAATCTAGTTTTTGCTTTACAATTGTAGCTTTTAATTGTCAAATTTTTAATTGTTACTAATATTGTTGTTTGAATAACAATAAGTTAGATGCAACTTTTACTAAGAAATTAATTAATTAATTAAAGGCATTTTTTAAACATTAATATCGTTAAAACATATTCAGAGGTGAAAAAGTTAAATCGTGCATGCGTTGGCTGCCACCATTTCGTTTTAACACACCATTTTAACAACTTATTCTTCCCGTCACGATTTGATTCAACCAACTCGCTCTCTTTCGACAGTGAGCTTTACGGTGTTAAAGAAAAACTGATGATAGTTATTGATCAGTTAGTATGATACGTCCGTGATGAAACGTATTCATAGCGAGAGATATCCGGTGGACTTTATCATGCTCGGACGCGATAAACTACGCTCTAATCACGCTGATGTGTCATCGAGTCGCGCGTCAAAGGTTTTAATCCGTCGGATCGACCGGTTTACAGCAGCACCCGCGAGTGCGAGTAGCGCCTGTACCGAAGTCAGAATTCTCCGACGTGTAGAAGTGTATTTACGCGCAGTAAATCCCATCAAAAGCGCGCTGCCGTCAAAATCGAGCGATAGATCCTGCACGAATTAAATGCAGTGAAAAAATCTAGTTTTTGCTAGGTGCTGCAGGCGTAATTAAAAGCACGCGTCAAAAAAAAAGACCGTTTGAGAGAGCTCGTGTGTCCTTTTATGCGGATGTTCACTTGTACTGGCTGTGTATGAAGTATTTTGCGGAAGTTAATAATAAAGTTTTTATTTAGAATATAGTTTAGGCTGCTTTTTGCGGCTGTGGTTCCTTCGAGGCACTTTCAAAAATTTATTAGAGAATTAGAAAAATGAATTAGAGTATTGCTCAATATGTAACGAAAACAATAAAACAATAAAACAATATGTAACGAAAACAATAAAAAATTTCAAAATTTAATAACTTTAAGCTGTTAGCGCAAATGCATTGCCTGATGCAAAAGTTTGTGCAGCTAGTACACACTAAACGTATGTTTACTACCCATGTAAAATCGCCAGACATTGTATGATCCCAACGCTTGGCCGAAACTACGGCAATCAACTGTTGGCCAAGGTTCTGTCAGTGCTCTAGCCACTAATAAATCACTGGCTATAAATCTATGGTGTAGTCCGGCATTACAAGGAATGCCAAAGCTTGGTCGATAGTTGACAGTCGTAGTACGTCGGCCAAGGTTCTGTCAGCTACTGAGCCAGTACTGGCAACTAACTAACTAGCTGCTCATCTATATAGAACAGCCCAGCGATATAAGAAAAGCCAAAGTTTGGCTAACGTTTGACAACCATACGTCGGCCAAGATTCTGCCAGCTAGAATTGGCCAGAACTGGCAAATGACTGGCTACTCAGCCTATAATGCACCTCTGATAATTAGTACTTGGCCAATACTGGGCCGAAGTTATCATTCGACATTGCATCAATATCAAGATGGTTATATTACTAGTATTATAGTAGTACTGAAACTCTGAGAAATAATATTGGCGTATTGCTGGGCTGGTTGTAAAACCTTATGTAGACTCATATTGAGTCGATAGACGTTACGACGCCAATGCTTGGCCAAAACTACGGCAATCGACCGTTGGCTAAGGTTCTGTGAATGTTTGGCTATTACTGATAAATATCTAGCTAAAACTCTGTATAGTATAATCTGGCGTATAGTCTCGAACACCAAAGCTTGGCCAACAGTTGACAGCTGTACATCGGTCAAGGTCCTGTCAGCCAGACAACTGACAAATGACTGACTGCTCATTTATATAGAACAATCCGGTGTTACAAGGAAGGCCAAAGTTTGGCCGACGGTTGACAGGCGTACATCGGCTAAAGTTGTAGCCAGCTAGTACTGGCCAGAATTGGCAAATGATTGTCTGCTCAGCATTTATTGTAACTCTATACGAAGAAAAATAATTTTGTTCTTTTAGCAAAATCGTCGTTGCTACTGCATATTCGTAGTGACATGAAAAATTTTATTATTTTAGTTGACGTAACTAATTTTACAAATTATTCGTTATCAGAGCAGATATAATTTTGTTGTCAGCGTAAAAAAAATTTGTTGAGTATATTTGTCCTAAAAATCACGTTAATTTGCTATTGATGCAAAATGTATCCTTAGCAAATTTATTTGCTATCGAAGCAAAACTACAACTGTTTATATAAATCTATTATGATTCTTATAACAAAATAATCTGTAGTTTCAGTAAATTATATCCAGCAAATAATATTCTTAGCAAATTTTTGCTACCCATATAATAACGAAAAGATTTGGCTAGGTCAGCAGAAAATTTAGCTGGGCCAGCTAATTATTTTTCTCTGTGTAGCAATCAGTATTTGGCCAGTACTGGATTGATCGTAAAACCAGTGCTGCGCCAATGCTGGAGCGGTAGTAATATCAGTACTGTTCCTGATATTACTATCGCAATTATAATGGTAATCAGTACTTGGCCAATACAGCAGCACTGAAACTCTGGGAATCAGTATTGGTGCATTGCTGGGCTAGTGTAGAACCCTATATGGGATGTTTTTTTTTCTGCTAAACACAGTAAAACAAAACAGTACGTTGTAAAATCTATATGTACAAGAAATACGTAAAGGATAGCGTGTTAGTGCTTTTATTTGAGCATGATTATGAAACTCTTTAGAATAAATTTCGATCGGAATTATTCGGTTATTCCCCATGTTTCTACATGTCTTTTCTAAGGAAAATGAAATTATTCTGATTTGCAGAATTAATTCAAAGAATTCCATAATATGTGCCCTGATGACATTTTGATGATTGACTCCACATTATTAACACGTTTGAAGTTCGTCATCTACTTTAACATCCCTTCAAAAGATAAATAATTAAGAGATAATTACTTCTCAAAATTTACTTTGAACAGTTCTCTGCGCGTCTTATGAATTCAGTTTTGCGTCATGTCGCCCTGCATCAGCTTCATGTATCATTAAGCAAAGAAAAGATTGATTTTATTCCGCTTTGAGAGAAGGAGAGAGGGAGAGATAGAAGTTGCGATATTGCGTACTGCGCGATAACACACAGGCACACTTTACCTCGCGAACGCCACCACCACCGCCGCCGCCACCGCCCCGTGGCAAAGTGGCTTTCGACGTGAATGCAGCTGCACCGCACGAGCGACACACAACCCTCGACGTTTTCCGCGCGCGCACCGACACGCCGACACGCTCTTTCAGGTCGCCGAAAGGCAATATCGACTGGCGAGATACGTCCACACCAGACGTCGTCGTCGAACGCTGCCGTTGAATCTTGCGTCGAACTCACCGTGGCTCCATTACCAAACTGTCAACGCGCGCTCGCCGGCTGTTAAGTGCGGACCACGTGCACGCGAATTTTGCCCGCGCGAATCTACCCGTCTCTCACAACGCTGCGCGACCGAGATCGCTAATCCGGAGTCGAGCTGAAGCGAGGAGAGGTCTTGTACTTGTACAGTGAACCGCTAACGTTCCTTGTTTGGTACAACCGCGGTCCGTAGTTGTTATACACAACACACTCGTCCGAGAGGCGGAAGTCGTTCCAGTTCCAGGAGTTGTGCGAAGTGTGACGTTATGCTCTCTCCGCCGTCGTTCGCGAAACGCAAAATAGCGCTTTAGCCAATTTCCGTGAGTGTGAGGGCGGGAGTAAACAGTTGGTAATGGGAAGCGCATGGTTTAATATCATACTGTGCGCGCAGTCGGAGCTGGATGATAACCGGAACGAGAGAGAATGCGCTTAGACAAACTCACGGACAGACTTTTTAATGTTTTCCCCTTGTAGGCGCGCAAGTTTGACTTCTTCATTATATCCTGATAATTTCGCTCTTTACGTTTATAAAAATGCAACCGAAAGTGGCACGATAATGGGAGTCCTTTATTTCCATAACGTGACTCATGAAAGTGTAAAGAGGCAATAAAAAAGGTCGCGCGGTCGGGGGCAGTCGCCAGGTCTGGGGGTTAAGTCTGAGGGGCGAAAGGGGGGAAGGTGGAAAGAAGCGGGTGTTTCAACGGATTCCGCAGGGTAGGAAAGTGTGTATGCGCGTGCTGCGTGATTACGCGCAGTTACAAGCCCCTTAAATCGCGTAAAAGATAAGACCGGCTTTACATTAAGCGTGCGTCCGACAGAAGTGCGCGCAACCCCCATAAATAGCGCGGAGAACCGTTCTTCACCCTCTCTTTTGGCGTCCCTTTCATTCGCTGCCGCCGGAGGTAAAAATCATCGTAGGACTGCCGTCGACTCGACACAGTCATGTAGATTTCGCGTAGGGGAGGTGAGTGGGGTATGTCGATTATGTACTTCGTTTATGTATTTATCATGAAAAGAACAGTGGAAACGAAATTGCAAAATGTTTCTTCTAGAAGGTATGTGTGTTTTTGCCTGATAGTTAATAAAATTTAAATAATATTATCGTTAAAAAATAGAAAAAAACTAAGCCAAGTATATTTTCGAGCGCTTTGAATTTTTTTATTAATATTCTCCATCGTGAATCAATAACTTAACTAATTTAACATGTTATTATTTAGGGTAAGATTTCCCTGCAAGGATGCATGATATACTTTGTTTCAAATAATAAAAGCGATTTTCATTCATAAAACGATTGAAATCGAATATACAGACGGACGACTACTATTAAAGTTAACCACTATTTAAGAACCGGCTAGGCCATCTCTTGTGGAGACCCCTGAAACAATCTAATACATCACTATTAATCATCTAATATATGTGTAGTGTTCTATTAATTAGATAATATCTGAAATAACATATGTTATGAATGCTTGTCACTTAATTGACGATGAAATTACCTGAGATAAGTACCAAATTATGCGAATAGATAAAGTTTCTATTAATAATTAGAAACGCGAGATTCACTGTTAATTAACGTCGTCGTGACTCAATGCTCACGGCATGACGATCGGAAACGATCGCTACTCGACAGCAGTTTCCTTGATCCAAGGACGACGGGTGTCTTTTCTAGCGAGATCCCGCAAAAATGGTGACGCAGAAGAAAACGAGACATTCATATTGTGAACGTACTCGGACTTCGACGTGATAATCGTGTACGCGAAAACGGCAAAGCGGAATTTGCGGCCTTGCGCGCAAATACTTAATGAGAGAAGAAATAGCCGCGACGCATGTGTTTACGACAATAAATTCTCGTTTATCATTGATCCCCCGCGTATAATGGACTTGTCTTATCAAGGACGCGAAATGCAAAATCGGGGAGAAGGATGCACATATACAAGATACTCACATTTTTAATATTGATGGATTTCAGATAAAAACCGGTTAGTGATATACGTATTACTCAACCGAACACCAACAGTTGACAGTTTAGATAAATGTCAATTTTAATTCAGCTCGTAAGCGCTTAAAGAGGAAATTTATGTTAAAGAAATATAAGATATCGTAGTCCCTTTGTCGGAAGTGTCATTTAGACTTTAAGGGAATTGACTTGATGCGGTATTCATAGCTCTCAGAGACGATAATATTCTTAGAAGAGATGAACGCGCGGAGTGCTCGGTATCTATGAATTGGAGAAATAATCATCGTTCTTTCACAAGCGGGTCGCCGGATGCTCGATTGCGAAATAAACGATAATAAATGTTTCTATATTGGTAGACACGGGTTTATTTGCCGCATACGACGAAAATGTAATAATCTATAACAAATTAATTATATTCTTAAACAAGCGAGCGGATATTATTGCCACCGCTGTTTATTGTTGTTTGTATCATTAAGCCGGCCGTATATACGCGCAGTCGCCACGATGAAACCTTCAATTTAACGAATCACTAATAAATTCGCGTAATTGTGTTGCGAACACGGTCGGCAATTACGATATAATTGTTATTTCATTCCCGCGTTCGAATAAACTAATGAAAGATTCAATGCAGTGGCGCGCTCGGCGACCATCTCGCTCGATATCCGGTTAATAAACTGAATTGCCTGAATTTTACAATTTACAAATTTCATTCGAGAAATGCGAGGAGTCAAAGAACATCGTGCATAAAAGGGGTGACAAATACACAACGAACGCGCTTGTTACAAGGATCAATATCGTAAAATATGGACGGACGGAAAATATCAAGTAATTCGTACTAACCGATTTGGGCATATGTATTGGAAAGAGATGAAGTTGCTTTAGTGCACTAGAAATTTGAAATTAGAAGAATTTATTGAGGGAGGTTCAGGTTAATAAAAATTTATTAAAATTAGAGGAGTTTAATATTATCCCAATATGGAATAACTTTCCACAAAACAACGTTAGGATGTCCATTTTTTTACGTGATTGCTGATTTCCTTTTTTTTTAACGCGAAAATGACTTCACGATATTAAAAGAATAATTAAAGAGCGAAATAGTTTGCTTTCTGAAATATATGCAGTGTTTAGGTATTTTGAAAAAAATATAACGGTGTTTTTACAGAAATATAAGAGATTCAGATTACGTATACGACTTAAGGATCAACATAGGGATCTTAATCCTTGTAGCGAAATTGCGGATCGCGTGTAACAGAGGTTGTTCCAAAGAGGGTGGGAGAGCCGAATTCGTCGGTGAGGAGGAGACTTGTCGATATTAAAATCGTGCACACAGCAACACGGCGTTGCCAACGTTAATTAGTTGAAAACACAGCATGGACTGTACGCCTACGGGCTCCGTTTTATTGCCTGGTGTAACGAGCACGGTAACGCACGCTCGTTCCTAAATAAAATTAGCGTTCAACCGAGCCCTACCCGGTTTGCGTCGCGCAAACCGTGTGACGGGTTGCGCGAAGCGTTTCAAGCGAGGGCGTTTCAACCCCTTTAAAGATCGCGCGTGTCACGAATTCAACATACAACTTATAACCCTGCGGTGAAGGGTATCTGTTTCTATCGAATCTTGATAGTGTAAAAGTGTAGAAAAGATCTAGAGAAATTATATAATAAGCGACACAATAGCGGAAGTGTGAGGTTCCTCAACCTTTTGTTAGTCGTGGGCCTCAATAGAACATTGATGGCGGTTTCATTGAACATTTTGTCAATTGCAAAATTAAATACAAGGAAATATTTTTAAGAAATAACCTTGTATTAATCTATAATTTTAGGTAGCTATTTTTTAGGAAAATAGAAAAAATATGGTACATATCACTCTAACCTTTTGTGGCGTACCAAAATGATGTGACTCAGCACTTCTCAAGTGCTCGCGAGCAAGTACTCGCGAGAATTAAGAATTGATTCATCGGCAGCTTTGTATGCTTAAGGTAGTTGTATCATTAAACAAGTTTCGTGAGAATTTGATGAAGTTTGAACTACACACACACACACACAGTAAAATGTTTCCTAACTGCTGATGCAATTAGAAAAAGAAAATTGAGTATTCGAGAGCTGAGACACACACACATTTACTACTAAAGTAGTAGACACTTTTTACATGTGTTTCTTGAAAAAAAAGCTAGCGACTGTTATTTTTAATTTTTATCTTTAATAGTTTCAAAATTATATGTGTGAGATTTTGATGAAAAACTACTGTAATAAAGACTATATGATACACAGATATTATATACAAATTTCATTTTATTATTGACCATTTTGTTTTCAAAATGCGATAACGGAAAATTTATAATTTATAGTTATATTTGCGAAATATACATACACACATTTAAATACACTTCTTTTTATTATTTGTACATCCCTATTAAATAAACTAATGCATAAATCAGAAAAATAAAAAAAAGATAGTATTTTTCGTATGTGTAATATTGTGTGTATATATTAATCTTGTTTGAAATTAACAGTGACACTTACACTGTTAAATCCGTAGTGTCAAATTATACTCAATTTGAGCTATTTTTAACCATTCCTACAAGTCGCCACTGCTCCTACTAAATATGTCGTTAATTTAACTAATGTAATGGAGTTAAATAATTTAACTTAAGAAATGTATTAAATTTGATTAAAATTTAGTTTATTTTTTTATGTGCATACGTTAATGTAACCTTTGTTTTAGTAAAAAATAACTTAATATTGTGTTTTAAATGATGTTTTGATTAGATGTAGTTGTTTTTTTAAACACATGTTTTGTGTTAAAATAGTAAATGTTGACACACATGATGGTTAAAAATAACTAAATATTATTTAACTCAAGAAATTGGTTTAAATTTGACCCTCCAATATTTAACAGTGTAGGTAGTGTGATGAATGTTTCAAAATGTAATTTTTGTTTGATGAATAGTAAATTTATGAATGGCTCCCTTGATGCATCACTGAAAATACGGCACTTAGTGACACAACTACCTCTAGAGTATTTTTCAATATCATATCAGAGTAAATTAAATGTTACGCGCCTGACAGTTAATGCATTACAGCACCGAAAAATATTAACACGCGAAATAATGTACGGACTATGTGCTACGGATTCATCGCGTTGCAGTACGTGAGTCGAGCTGCGGCTCGCCGTAATTTTCTTATCGCGGTTTCCCGAGGAGAAGTACAGGGGGAAGAGGGGGCGAGTGGATGCCGCCGACGATTTTCCCGATCAACAAACGTGTTTACACGCCTAACGATCGTACCTCGCGGAGTGGAAAGGATGGGCCAGCCACATTGCCACACCACCGCCCCGGCGGGAACTTTGTTCGTTTCTGTCCTGGGAAATATCGCGGAAGGAACATCTGTGCGCTCGTTTCTTTGCCTCCCCGAGGATCCTCCGGCGTAGACGGGCAATAAACCATAAGTCGGTGACGGCTCGTGGAAAACTCCTCGAGAGCTTGTTTCCTGCATTCTCTCTCCGTTCGGTCGAGGGCCCGCGCGTCCTTCCGTCCTCCCTCCTGCCTCCCTCTCATCCTTCCTCTTCCTCTTCTCCTCGCCATCTGCACGAAAACGCGACGCACCCGAACCCTCGCTTTTAATCGTTATTGTCCTAATGTTACGGCGCAGTGTGGCGCACAGAGCGGCGCTACTTTGCACGGGGCTTCTCCACCTTCGTCCGAGGGATAATCCTGAATTTCGTATTACGGCCACAATTCGCGCGATTCGCCGCGTTTTGCAGTTCGGCGACCCTCGTCGCGCCCTCGCTCGCCACCCTTTCCTGCGCACTCCTCCCGTGTCGTCGCGTCCCCCACGAACTCGCCTTTTTCACCCTTCGTGTCTGTACGCCGTCGTATTCAGACGATACATATTTAATCCTTTGCACTCTGACGATTTGTGAGATCTCGTAATTACTTGAAAGAGGAGTCGAGCACTGCGGAAAATCAGAAGTTAATTACGATTCATTGCACGGGAGAAAAGTGACCGACACGAAGGTTGTTTCGAGCTTGTTGCTTGCATAAAAATTGGGTTTTATCTTGGGAACGTGAAGGATGAGTGCAACGAGGCGAAACGCAGACACAAATGCAAATTTGTAACGATATCGAAGATACATTACGCGGTGACTCGATACTCGACTAAAAAAACTGACCGATTTGCGTTTTATTAAAAAATTCGGGGAGCTTACGGCGCGTCGAAAATCGCACAAACGATCGAGAGGGTGTCGCATATCCCATATTTCGATTAACGTGACGCTATACGTATCCCAATACATTGTGCACACGGATACGCGTGTCCCAATGCGCGATTGCGAGCGCGCGATCGGAGATAACGATCCTGAAACGCAAGAGGGTCCTTTGAGAATCACGTGACATCTGCCGAGGGGTGTGGTGTAGAGATGTAATGGTACTGTATTACAAGCATCAAACCGCACGCTGCTGTCTCGAAGCGAGGCGTTTGCGATCGCGACAAAAGCCGCGCGCGCGACACGACGGTATCACCCTCCGAAAAATCCGTCTTTCATCTAATCCCATTTTGAGTCCGAATTTTCTCATACGTTTATAGAATTCAGGTACAGAATCTTCTACTTAAACTTTTCCAATATAAGCGTCGTAAAACATTGTAATATTAAATTTTTTTACCCTGATAAAATATTACAGGATAATCGTAAGATAAATTCTTTTCAATTTTATTATGTCTCTAGTAATGTAGGAATAAATTGCTAGTAAAGTCTATCTTGTTAACAAATAATAAATTTCGTTAGAACCAGCAAATTTTGTTAGAAATCTAGCAAATTTTTTAATAGCACATTTCAGTTTCTAGAATATACATAAATAGCATGTATAAATTGAAAGGTTTGGTCAATTACCGCAGAATGTCGGTCTACTCCTCGATTAAAAAATGCTATAATAACTTTTACCATAAAATTCCTTCAGATGTACAGATCTTAATTGCTACATTTCTTTTTTCGCTTTTTTTTTCAAACTGTTCACGTTTTATTATTATTATTGAATACTAGAATTATTTCTAGGTTTATGCTTCGTATGTTATCAAGCTCGTCAGTTACTGTAACTGATGTCATTTTAATCTATTTGTATATCGAATACCTGTAACCGTATTTCTTTCTTTTTCCTTCTAATCATACCTGCTGTCTCTCGAAGCAACGAAACAAGCGCGAGATGACTCTCAGAGCTATAATTTGCATATATTGAGCGCAGCGGCTTTCCTGCAAGGAAAACGCGTCGATGATGCTGCTCGCGCATCGCGCGCTGTGCACTTGCGGGAAAGTTTACGGCCATGTGATAGGCGACAAATCAACGAACAAATTTGTTTACTACCTCGTAACGTCGATAACGAGTCATGATTTTTACACACGAGATGATTTTTACGCAATTGAGTGTTACGACACTACCTAAATAGAAAAGTTTCCAGGAAAAACTGGTCACTAACCAGAAACTGACTAGTTTTTATTGATTAGGGTTTATTAAACAGTAACCGTTCAGAAATTAGCCAGAAAAATACTGGCTAGTGTTTCATGGCCAGTTACTGGCCAGAAACTACACTGACAAAAAAAATTTACTAAATTTAAAAAAACGTTTATTTGGATAGTACTGTAAAGAATTTGTTTAAATTAAATAATGATTTTCTAAAATTAAAGAAACAAATTTATATTTAAAACTTCTTTATTTAATTTTAGAAAATAATTACTTAATTTTAAAAAATATCTTCATAGTACTATCCAAACAAATATTTTTTGAAATTTAGTAAATTTTTTTCTCAGTGTAGGCTAGAAAAATTTACAAGTAAATACTGAGCAGTTTCTGTTCAAAATCTTGTTAGAAACTGTTCAGAAACTGATCTATTTTACTGTCCAGTTATTGGCGAAGCAAGCATCTTCCAAACCTGTCAGTTTGTGGTCAGTCAAACCAGAACTAACTAGAATTGCTGGCTAGTTATTGGCTAGAAACTAGTCGAATTTCTACGTACTACATTATACGTGCAGTGACTCAGTAATTATCACGTTAATTTTTTAGACATTGAAAATTTTCTCGTTAATAACGTTGACTGTTACTCAATTATTTGAATGAATATTGTATACAACAAGTACAAGTGGAGGTCGACGAATAATCAGAGACTCATGGCGTTAAAGTTATTTATTAAACAATGACAGGGGTGAATGAATGGTGATCTAAATGTCAACTGGATGTCCCTTTATTCTCGATAAGACCATCGAATATTCTGAAATGTGCATAATAAATGATTTGACGCGACCTGCTTCCTCTATCCTGGGCTTTTCCATCCATCATTCCGCTTTCCGCTACTCTGTTCTGGCATTTATTGATACTGACGCTCGCATAGATACGACAATCTAATTGAAGAAATGCATGTTAATTGATGCGATATACCGACGAGAGCCCGATTCAATATTTCAATAGAGTCGACGAGATATTTCGATCATCCGACGGGAATTGTAGCTAACCGGCTAACGCGTCGATACATACACGTACTCCACGTCGTGGTGTACGCAACGCGCGCGAACACCAAAACAATGAGCAAAAAGGGCTACGTCATCCCGCGTCAATTGCCAACCGTCGTCGCCCCACCACCAAACCAACGACCGAGTAATCACAACAATCAACATGTCCCAAACATTGCTAACCTCCAAGGTGGTCAGGCTTATGCTCGTGCGTCGCGTAGTTTTTCGAGTGTTACATTACGTGTCGCGCTGCCGAGTGATTCACACATCACGTGTGTGTCAGTGCGTTATTTTTCTCTTTCCCCTCGGGTGATTAAAATCGGTATCGTCGGCTCTTGAAATGTTCAATCAGGCTCTTGTCGGCATCGCATTATTTAACACGTGTCTTCGATCGAATCGTGCCCACGCGAGTGTCTGTGTTAGTGTAAGTGTCACGACGGAATAGCCAGGATGTTGGTTCGAGCAGCCAGAAGCGAGGACACAGAATGCTGGGACGCGTGCAATAATACATCATATATCGTCAGGTATGTCAGAATTAGTTGTTATAATGGAGATTTCTGATTCTGATTGACGTTTGACCAATTCACCGGGACTGAAAGCGTACAAGTCGAAGTTTAGGCTCCAACATTCAACATCATTTGAGAAATTATAGTTTGGAAATTATAATTTCATGAGCCTAGTCACTCGTCAGTCTCTCTCTGTCTGTACTTAATAGGAAATATTGATCTAAATAGCCCAATAATATATGAATATGAATATGAATTTGTAATTAATTATGCTCTGAATCATAGATTCAAGTATAAATAATTTACAACTATGAATTACTGGCCTTATGTAAAATTTAGTGGAATTCTCACAAATGCGTTTAATAATGCTTCTTTCGCCGTAAGGCATCTTGAATCTGTCAACGCTGCTAGATTTAAATTCTATCGGAATCTATTGGAACAACCGTCACTTAGTGATAGGCTCGGGATGTTTTTTTGTCGCATGACTCCCGTTCGTGCGTGCCTATCGTCCGGAAGCGGACACGATGACGAGACGACAGCTCTCGCGTTGTCAGACGGAAATTTAATTCAGACACAAGTTGCGCGCGTACTGTCGTTCTCCGAAGGAATATCTCCTCGATCGTTTTTCGCGGGAACATTACTTCTCCGAGAGACATTACTTGTCCTTGCTAACAACAATCCGTGTAATCACTCGCTCGGCCGCTCCTATATCGCATCGCTAATGTGTTAATCACGACTCTTTTTCTTTATCCGACGCGCGAAGAAAAAGAGGAGAAGGAGAGAGGGAGAATAAAAGAAATCTCGCCGCGAGATCCTTATCGGAACAATGACGGTAATAACGATCGTATATTTATTGTCCGATCGAAGTCGACGATCGCGGAGAGATACCCGGTCAGAAGGGGCGCGTTCTCGCGCGTTCTCGCGCCGCAATGCGCAGTCATTTTTAATTCCGCCGCGCGCTCGCGCGCGCAGAGTTCTTAATTCCCCGCTGCTGTTGCTGCCGCCGCTCGCTCACATCGCGTTTTACGAATTACGCTCGCGTCGCGTATCTCACCGACGGGATCTGCCCGCCGTTATTATTATGCTCCTTTCTCCGCGAACCCCTCCTCCAGGTCCCCGTGCCCCTTTAGGTTAGACCGTAAAGCGGGGCCGCGCTGCGCTCGGAAACCCTCCGCCTTTGTTCGCGCGCGCTGGCAATAAAAAGACGGCCCATTACTATTGTGATCGTTGTTGTTATTACCGTCGTTATTAGTAAGCGAGCGAGCGAGCGAACGCTGAGAATTTCACTGGTTCCACTCCTGGTGGAGTCGACCATCATCGACATTGCGTTGGAGTTTCTCAAATGAGAGTTAGAGGACATCGCACGAGATGTTCCCTGATTGAACCGGACTCTATTCGCCATTAATAGGGAAGAAACGAATACGAGAGAGAGAAACTCTAATGGGAGTGAGAGGAGCTATGTAAGATTGAAATGACGAAGCACACTCTGCAGCTTCTCACTCACTCACTTCCTCCTTATAAATGGCGCACGATGTTCTGACTCTTGCTTGAGAAGCTTTACACCACACCGGCGAGAGCCGATAGATGCGACGTATTTGCCACGAGCGCTGTACGTTCTTCTATCCTCTTTCCCTGTCCGGGCAATCGGATGATAAAATCCGTAGCGAACTTGCGAAGCGTCCCTAATTATCGCACTCTCTAATGGCGATAATTCGAGAATTTTACGAGCCCGACTAATTGCCCGCGCCGAGCGAGCGGGAATCGTTCGCGTCGAGACTTTATCATTGTTCTTCCTGTCATTATCAATTACTCGTTAGGTGGGCTTGCTGATCGCGTAATGATTGTCACAAAGGATATGTAGAGTTATCTGGTTATTGAGATTTCCCATTGTACGTGCGAAGAACGCGTCGGAAAACTGCAAAGGTTGCTCGACCTTGGAGGAACGAAGTGCTCCGAAAAGAAGAATTCTTGCTGCCGGGTTTTATAACGTATGCGCCTTGCCCATCAGTTTTTCACACAGTCGCTGTCGAAATTATAGTGTTTGCGGAAGTGGGACTAAGCTTTTGTATCTGCTCGACAAACAGTGCCGCTGCCGCCTGTGCGAGCTTAGTTACGCTCATAAAATTTTCCAACTCTTTTCATGCATTCGGTCATTAGAACCCCATCCGGACCGTAATTTCTAAATCGTCGTGAACAACTAAAGATCTTCACGTTTCTTCGAAAAGAAAAAAAATAGGTGACCTGCCAGATAAATACGTCTTAGTTTTTACGTGCGACTGAAAAAAGACATGAAAAAAGAGGAGAACTTTACCGACAAAATACTAATTTTGTCTTTCAAGTTTACGTCGTATTGGTGACACAGAATTATAGATGCCTTTACATGTCTTTATTGCGTAAAAGTATTTGTAATTTTGTGTAACCAATACGACGTAAACTTTGTAGAAAAATGTCAATATTCTGTCGGTTAAGTTTTTTCAGCACTCTTTTAAGACTAAAATATAATAATTGACAAAACTCTTATTTATTTTATAATTATTTTGTATTCTCTATGTTATATACAATTATATTATTATATATAAAATGTCAGCGCGTGGAAGACTCGTGGTAGCGTTGGTTTTTCAACGATAATTCTTGCTAATTTTTCGCGCGCGAAATTGCGCCCTCGGCTGGACAATGGCATGCGCGCGAGAGAAGACATCGGAGGCGCGAATACGCCGTTCGTCTTGGTAGCTCCTTCGAGGGACGGTAGTTTCCGCTTTATGCCCGCGCTGCCTGCGCGATCGCGAGCTAAACTTGAGCTACGGGACGTGTAATTTCGGCCTTCTACTTGAAACAGGTTTTACGTTCGTCCCTGCAGGGTTACCGTATAGCTCCCAGGGTTGTACGGCCGAGCGTATTTTCTCCCGCTCGTAGACGTAAAACGAGAACTTTCTGTCGGTCGGTCGACTGGCCGGCCGGCGAAGCCGCGTCATTGATTGGTGAATAGCGAAGCTATTAACTCTAGAACTCGCCGCGCTTCCCGCCGACATCATGCAATTTTTCTTACAATGCTGTTTACAAAGTTCCTCATCCACCCACCCACTCGCCCTTTTCTCTGTTTCTTCTTCAATGTTACGTCGTGTCCGCAATTTATGGACAACATCCGTCAAAAGAGCGTCGGAAAGCGCAAGAGTTGATAGTCGAGCATTCGAGTGCTGGATAACCGGATATCTCGAGAGTTTCCGGTGTCATATGTTGCGGTTGAACTTGCGCAATTGTTTTGCCCCGTTCTTACGTTCTTCTTTTCCTCGGATTCACTCGCGTCTCGGCGGATTTGATACCTCTTGCTCATGATTGTAAGAATCAGCGCTTCCAGAATCGTGGCGATTTTAATCAACGGGGTTATCGTCACGGGTAAACGGCGGTATCAGCACGAGGCACTAGAAGACGAGACTAATGACAGTCGCCGTGTAATAGAGGGTATCGCGAGTTCGGCGAAGTTTGACTTCGGGAAGAAGTTGCGGAAGCAGCGAGAGGATAGTTTAAGCTAACTTGGAGCGCGATGAATCAAGAATGCGTCACGTACATTCATCGGGGTTCTCCGCCGACTTTTCTCTTCGGGGATTTATTTCCTCCCCGGAACCGTCGTTAATCCTGTAGGTCCACTCTCGCGCTTTTTCTTAGTGCTCCTAAAAAAGCAAAAGAATTCCAGCAGCTTTATTTGAGATCCCGGATTTTCATTCCGCCGATGAAAATTTATTTGTAAAACGAGCAGAGAATACTAATCCAAGATTATAATAGTATGAATCAACTTCTTTACTGCTGATAATTTACAGAAGGAATTTATAGCTTTGTAAGAGCAATAAAAACACTGTGAGAGAAGAAATATCTAAAAAATAAAAATAATTATTTGGTGGGTATTAACAACACATTTATTTATGTTAATATAAAATATTTTTCACTTAAGAAAACATACATTTTTTTAAACTTTAGCTTTTCATGAAAGCAATTGTTTATACTGTTTAAATGAAAGGATTTAAACATTTAAGTAAATATGTTTATTTAAAAGCATATATGTACATAATTAGAGTACCCACTGAATAAATATTTTTTTTTACATATTTTTTCTGTCAAAGTATAGACATTTTTAGAATGTTTCTTAGATTTTTATGGGAAACACATGTCTGATTAGAGAACCTTTTCTTTTTATGAATACTGATAATGAATTTCTCAGTCGTAGCATCGATCATAAAACCACTGCTGCTGAAAAGCAACACAAACTCGTAGTAATTAATGTAGTCGATAGTCCAGCGACATACAGATAAAACAGGCGCGCGTTTTCGCAACGTACTGGAGCATAGTTCACAAGTATGCAATAAGTTGAAGGATAGTTCCACCTATCATTATCGAATGTTTGATTTATGGTCTTTTTGCTAAACAGCCTCGGGTTAATAATTCAATATCGATTAATACATATGCGCACCGCGCCGCACCACGAGGCAAATCAAGATTTGCTATACCAAATAAATTCCTCTATTGTCTAGCGCGCGAGCGGAGGGAGATAGTGATTTTTCATCAAGGCAGCAATATGCAAATTGTTCTAACGGCACGGCAAGATTTACAGCGCGTGTGATTTGCAATGCAGGTCCGCGATCGTAATTTATACCGCGTGTCCTTGCGATGTTTATAAAATCGTGGTAAATAATTAGCCGCGCTTGTGAGAGCCAACAACAACAACGACGGCCGGAGAATATGAATCGGCCGATACCGATCGCGCTCAAAGCCGTGGCACCGCGCTCCCTATCTCGGCCGCATCGCAAAAATCGATCTCCCGACTATGCGAATTTCTCCTTCGGCGCACCGATAGATCGCACCGATCGATAGCGACGACGGACAATTAGCCGTTTCTCGATATCGAGCGGGGGCGTAAGAGTGGATCTACGGAGGGGAGGGGAAGGGAGGCGAGTCGCGAGAGGGGAGGTGAAGGAGGCCGAGGGAAAGCCGCAAGAGAAGATGATGGGAAGGATGCGAGGGGGGGAGGGCGGAGGGAGAAAGAGGGACGAAGAAAGTGGGCAATGACGTGTTCGGTAATTAGCGTATTATGCATTCGGCCGCGTTTGATTTATCGGGAGCCTCGAAGGGGAACAGGATGTGCCCCCGGGGCGCACCCAGGTCCATCTCACGCAAGTGCCCTGCCCCCTATCCTTTCGCCCACCCCGTCCCTCATCGCCTCTTCCCTTCAGTTCCTCTTCGTTCCTACCTTCTTCCCCTCTTTGATCTCGGAGGAGGGAAGGAAGGACCGCGGCATTTCCCTTTCTTCTTCTCGTTCCGTCGGCTCCTATTCTCTTTCTCTCTCTCTCTCTCTCTCTCTCTCTCGTCCGTTCCTCCTCGCGCCTCCTCGATCTCCTCTCTACGTCCCTCTTCGTTTATTTAATTCTCAATGGAGCTTTCGAGGTCAACATCGTACCTCGATAGCATAGGTAGCCTTTCATCAGCGGAAACGTTCCGCGGCTTACCGAATATCTCCAATCGCCACGATGTGACACGTTACACAATTCTGACTTTAGAGCCGTCCTTTTTGCGTCATAGTTTCGAGACGCGTGTAATAAGGCGCACAACACGCGCATTTTTCGCAAACCAAAGTGGAATATATTCAACGTATTCTACGTGTAACTACGAAGCTTTTGTACACGTAATGACTCCTCTTCCGGAGCGTCAATTCTTATCGCGAATTGCACCTTCGAATCTCATCCGCCAATCAATTAATTCCCTCTTGCTCGTTTTCTGCGGCTTTTGAGCGTGAACTTTTTAACGCGGTCCTTCTTGCCCTGCCTCGCTGATCTCCTGTCACCCTCTTTCTTCCCCGCTCTGCTATTCTATCTTTCTCTCAATTCTTTCCTCGCCTGTATTCTTCGGTTCTCCATGTTTTGCCCCGGTCTTTTCCTCTCGCCTCTCTCTTTATTCTCTTTTCCGTCCTGCTCGACCGCCAGAGCCCGACCGCCCATCCTTCTCACTAACGCACGGAATCCCTCCGCCCCGCCTGGCTCATCGCAATCCTCCCTTCCTCCTCTATTCAGTCGTCAGGGGGGGGGGGAGGGGAGGGAGCAGGGGGCCCTCTCTCCCTACCCTTTTTTCCTTCTCTCGTTCTTACCCGTACCCTCTCCCCGCCATTATCCGCTTTCATTGGCCTTCGGTGCTTCGCCGCGGCAATAGCGGCGAGCAGCTCTCTTACCTTCACGTCTGGGGATAAGTACGGGTTTGTATGGGATATCCCTGGGTTCCAGCGACGTCGAGTTTTCGATACCGATCCGCCATCGTGCGATCCTCCACGATCGCGATTTACTCGGTGCCAACCTGCCGTGACGCATGCGGCGCGCCTCATAAATAGATTCGGAGTGATTGGAATTGCGACGCGCGCGGCTTCATGAATTTTCATCTCCGCGTCTGCAAATATTCTAGTTTGTATTTTCTAGGTTTGCGTGTTGGAGGATAAATGCGCAACGTCGAAAGAGAATTCTAAACGACAACGACCTTATTTTGAAGCACGTTCTCTCTCCCCTGTCGGCATTAATCAAAGAGTTGAATTTTTTTTTCTCGTAGAGGAGTTCATAAATTTCGAGCTCGTGCGCGGTTTCAAAACGGCCGATGTTTCCCCGAAGATTTTACGACTCATGACTTCTATCTCCCGTAGATCAGTCCCGGATTCCGCGCATTTCGTGGGACCCTATATCGATCTTAGAACCCGTGCGGGTGCGGAAGTTACAAAACTTGGAGATTTTACAAATGGATTTCGTGGATTCCAGATTTGTCGCATCCGAGGTATCACGAATCATAAATTTCCCGGATTCCACATTTCGCGGATCCTCGGCACCATACATCCACCGTGCTTTCTCCTCAGGATCCCGCATTCCATTTACCTATCTATCCCTTTCTCGAAGATATCGTTTGCTTCGCAAATGTTCATTCCGTCGAACGAACGACATAATTCAACCGACGAGTTTCTTTTAGAATCCGCCGTGAAACGCGTCGACGACTCACTCGGCCACTTGGTGCCCCTCGCGCGACCTAAAGATCAAGTGGTCCTCCTATGCCTGCGCCTGCATCGTCGACTAACCCGCGGGCAGTTTACTTAGGCATCGAACAGGGCCAATCGTAACAAACCGGCCGCGCCGTCTCTCTCACGCGACGGCGATTTAGACGTTTCGAAAATATTTTTCCGGCGAGTCGATGAAACTTTTTCCGACCGAGGGAAAACACCCCGTTGGCCGAGAGCCAAACGGCGTGTGGTCGGATGCGCCGAACGCGGCCGAGATACGGCGACGGGGGGAGGCTCGAGTTTGCGAAGAAGAATCGCGAAGAGTTTCGAGAACTCGAAAGTTAGAGAAAACGAGGCGCGAAAGCCGATGCCGATCGGCTCGCACACGGGCAATCGTCCTCTTCGGAGGTGCCTCGCCGAAGAACGAATCGGGAAACGCTAGCGTCGTCTCCGCTGACGGCGGAAAACTTCCTCGAGCGAGGACGATGCAAACAAACTCTCGAAACGCTTTTCGTCTCAAAACAAACCGGCTACTACTTCTCGCCGGAATTCGTAACGTGCGAATTGTCGGACCGGAAAGGCGAAAACTTCTCAGGCAAAATGTGAGTCACTGCTCGTTTTTAATCGCGTATATTTCGAATAGTTATCCTTGGGAAAGAAGAAAAACACGTAATCAGGAAACGTGGTCAGTATCAGGGATGTTCAGTAGAGGAACTTCGAATATTAGGAAATATTGTTTGGTTTTTGAAAGATGAATCAGTGAGTATTTAGGAAAACTGAAATTAGTTTTCGTTATATTATAGCGTCAAGTGTTTTTTATAACGTATTTTTGGTGAATTTTGTTTATCTGTAGTAATTTTAATATAATATCAATTTTTTTAGGACTTTTTAGAAGATCTTGGAAGAATATAACAAGAAAAGTAATTTTTGTCTTTAAATATATATTTAATGATGAAACATACAGTAACAGTAGTTATAAATAATAGGAAAATAATACGAACATTCAAATCAAAAATTGAAACAGTACTTTACAAAAGTCTGAATATCTCATTTTCTTTAACGTTATCAATGCATGTTATTAAACGAAAATAAGTTTATAATTTGTTAGAAATCTTTAAATTCTATTATAATGTTATAATATATCTTATAAATGTTTCTTTGCAACATAACCATTCTTTAATACTCAACATCGCTACTTTTTTATGATGTAGTATGGGGTACACCATATGACACTTGAAAAATAGACTGCATCTAAACTATATTTTAGTTTTACATGTAACGACGGGCGATTAAGAGTTTGTGGAATAGATTGCCTGTTAAATAAAAGTTTAAAAACTTACCTCCGATGACTTAGCTACGAAACACAGAAAACCCAAAACAGAATATACGTACTGCACACTAACTTGTATTAAACTGCTGTTTTTGTAGCTTAGTTTAGGACCTAATAATTTTACTGTTGTCCGGTTGGCTGCGACACTTGACAAACTAGAAATCATGATATTCCTTATTACCCGACTATTTCTTAATACTCAAAGTTCTTTTATGGTTCTAAAGATTGAAAGAATCCGGTTTGTGCTCGAGAAACTTGCTGTTACGAGGGAGAGCCAGAGGGAGGGAGAGAGAGGCTTTATCGGGTAGTAGATATAAATTTATGAAACCTGGCCGACCTCGCGCGGTGAAATGTGTGCGTCGCGAGATCATCATACAAAACGGCGACGCCCTGTGATACGAATAATCCTTCGTCCCCTCGCGCACCTTTTTCACGGGACAAAGATCTGAGAGAGACCCGTAGGACCCTCGCGGGACAAGGGTATATCGCGATGAATAACGCGATAAAAATAGAGGACGTCGGGGATCCTTTACCCCTTTCCCGTTTGTCGCTGCGGGATGACTTTTATGCAAACGATCGCTGGCGAACCGCGTCAGCATTCTCGAATATGCCTACGCGCTGCACTTTTTCGCGCTGGACGGCCGTCGTGAAATTTCAACCCTTTACGATCCCTTACGCCGTGATACGCTCCGCGTAATCGGCCCGACATGGCGCGGAAGGTCTTGCGCATCCTTCCTTTCGAAAAATATCACATTTAATTTCCTTGCAAAACGTGAGCCTGCCCGCGTGACGGGAATATAAAATTAACGCGATTTACGTGCAACATTAATTGATATATTTGTGCTACGTCGATCGCGATGTATTTACTTTCTCCAAATTTGTAAACTAAGAAGAATATTCGCGCAATAATTCTGATACAGATCGCATAATTTCCTGGAACATATATATATATATAAGCATAACTATATAATGTTACAACAGCGCAACGTGATACGTTTAAATCGCCTGAAATTAATAATAAATGTATTGGCAAAATTAAATAGCACGCATTAATAAAACTAAAATCTGACTCTCTCGAGTCTGACAATTAAAAGTTATTTATCCGTTCGTTTGCCACTGTAAGTTCTTTGGAACACGCGCACCGCTTAGAAAGCAAGATATATTAACGGAAGAGCCGGCATACTTCTCCATCAAATGACTTATCGCATCGGAGCCACCCTTTCCAGCGGATGAAGGCTTCGCGCGTGCCGCGAAAGAAAAACAGTCAGAGCTGAGAAAATGAAGGGTGCACGGTGGTAGATCGAGATGGAGGCTGACACGGGGCATCACGCTACACAGGCATAAAAACAATTTCATTAAGATCGCGATAAATGGCGAGCGTAAAGCGCGAGATCGATCGGACGTCGGACGGCGTCGGCCGGTATCGGGCTGCAAACTGCGGAACTCGCAAAATCACTTGGAGGCATCTTTAACGGCCGGATCAAGGAGAGGGTGACACAGGGAGAGAGGGTGCCGAGATACGGAGATCGACATCCCTCCGCGTTCCGCGTCCCCCGGGAGCTATTATTGATATAATCACCCCAGTCGTGCGTGTCACCCTCGTGTGGCGACGGAGTCATCCACCTTAGGCCCTATTATTGTTAGTACATCATGCTCCGCTACACGGACTCCACTCGGCACGCCTGCAGATTAGAAAAAAACAATCGATCGGGGGAGCCCTTCATCGCGCGTCCAAGAGCGAGTAGAGTACACCTGGCTGAATCGACTAACGGAACGTCTCCGCACGCGTCAGCGTTTGCGCAAGAAGTCCCGTAAGATGTGCGTTTATATCGCGAGGGATGACGGGTTTTTGACAGAGGCAGCCTAGTCCTTCGGGGTTCCATTATAGATATAATCGGTTCGGCCGTGCGTGTCAGCCCCCGATATTACATTGATCCGCCTTGATCTCGTCTTAGCGACGGCCGTGCGATTGTACGAGGATTTAGCCGCGCGATACTCTTTTCGTAATAAAAAAAATTGTAGGGGCGGTAACTCTCAATTTAATTCAGCGCGCGCGATACGTCATCTGATTCGTATATATTGAAATGTTTTTGATCACGTGTGTTTCACTGAGGGAAAACAACTTAAAAAATAATCAGTATTTATTTGTGTGATGGGTGATAATAACATGTTTATTTAAATCTAAATTCTTTTATTTAAATAAAATAAACAATTGCTTCTTCGTTATTTTGTTACATCGCACATATTAATGTGACTCTCGATGGAGTCTTAAAGAAGAATTTTCGTGATTGCTGATTATGAATATTAAGAAATTTGTTATGTATGAGATATAATTTTGCTATTTTGTTATATAAATTTATGACTTTGGTTTATCTCCTTATGAGAGTGACGAAGTTGCACTTTAAGTTTCCACTTTTTAAGATGGAGACGTAGCATCAATTTCAGATCGTTTCAAAGTTGCCGATACATCTGATTCATACGTTGCGAATTTGTGAAAATAACATATTTTTAAGGGATTAAACTCGTATTTGCTCGGAAATTTGACGGGCAGTTTTCATCATTTTCATATTCAGCATACCCGATTTACTAAAGAATAATCCTTCATGGCAGAAGTACAAAATCTTATAACATAGTGTAATTAATGATTACAATGATCTATTGGTAACTTACTTGATGCCGCGAAGATAGGCGACCGGAGCTTCCTCTTCTTTGCGAGGCGGAAATCGCGTCAAGTAGAGCCGGTGTTTGAAACGAGGAATCTTTTACTGCGATGTCGTCTATATCCGCGCTTTCCGCCCGATGCCGTTGAATCTCGGAATGCGCACCGTTGCATCACGGTTCCGCGTGTAAAATTATTCACCGGCGCACGCGTCAGATGTTCTCAAGGAAACGCTTCGTCGTAAAAGGAAACGGAAAGAAGCGAGCGCCTGTTTTCGTTTCCCGCGGCGTTAACGTTACTTTGATGGGCCACGCTCGCAGGTTAGTGGAACGTCATCCTCACGCCCGTTACTTTCTTCCGCGCGACAGAAACGTTTTATACGAAGCTGCCCGCTAGTCGGCACTTTGATCTATGCATGTGAAATCACGGAGTCCCTAAACGCACTTGCGAATCGTGCGCGAATCAATTCACGAGGCACGAGTGTAACGGAGAAACGTCACCTTCCTCTCTCCTTCTGCTGTCGTACTATAAACTGCTGATAACGATTAATTTAATTATCATTTTAGATCTATATCCCAAGTTGTGATTGTGATCTTTAATCGCAAAAATTATTACGCCGTGTAATCGCAACTCTTACCGCAACTTTGATCGTCCTTCTAACAAGAACAATAACGTAAAGACGTTTTGCGTTTACGGTTGTTCCGCTCCATTAGCGTCGCTGTGCCGGTGGCGGAACACGTGTTTTCCACCGCGAAAGAGAACACTCACGTTCTCGGTTCTCTCAACATTATGACGCCTCAGCGAGACGATCCTAAATCAAGACGCTGGTTAATAAAGCTTTCGCGTATTCTGCTTTCGCGCGAGTAATGCTCAGCCGGACGTATTCCTGCGCAATAAAGCGCATTTACGATGCCCCGCGACCACCACTCGCGCTTTTCCGTTCGTCTAACTAGGTGGCCAAAGTTTTTCCGTTATTATTCCGTCGCTATTTGTGTCATCCATCCCAATAATGCGGCTCACAACTAAGTAAATAGATAGGAACTTTGTCGAGATAAGAAAACCAATTATCTCTCGGAATAGTATAGTTGTCGCGTGACGTTTGTATAACAACTGTCATCATGATCTCGAGAATTATCAAGATTCAGTAGTTAACATCGTTATAATAATGTTGAATCTGAGATGAAATCTGGAAATATTCATGTAGCTTCTTTCAACTAATAAATTAGTTATTAAAAAAATGAAGTTATTAAAAAAATCAGGTTTTTATGGGTGTATTAATAAAAGTCGATGGAATGACTATGAATGTAATAATAGGTTTTATATGTTTAAGCTTGTAACAATTAATTTAAAAAATAGGTTATATTGTGATATCTTGAAAAAGTGGAATTATTTTGGCACGTGAAAACAGTATTTTTATGTAAGAAAATAAAATTAAATAGCATAAACATTACATTGCACATCATACAAAAATAAGAAAAGATGAGAATATAGAACATAAAAAGTACAAGAAATCGAAACATACAAAAACGTAGTTATTAGTATTAAATATTTTTAATTTTATTAGTTAACCGTTTATCGAGTTTAACGTAAAAAATTAAAAAAATACCACATTAACTAAATAAATTAAAAGAACTTGCAAAGTTATTGAGACATACAATATATAAATAAAATCAAATTTACTTACGTAAAAAATATACATTAAGTAAATAGGGAAATTATTCGTGTTTAGAATCGATTTATTCTTGTGGCTATTCAAACAGTAAACGACGAATTTTGTTGCTATTAAGTCTCTCAAGTGCCTTTGCTACATTAACTTTTTTAGAGTACACATAAACCTTCAGAAAATTCGGGGTGGGGAGAAATTCAGAATTATAAAAAGTGCCCAAGCACGGATAATCCCTAAATTGGCTTTAACGGTTAAATAAATAAGCAATTTTACGACTCAAAAAAATCACTGATGTTGTTCATACATCTACTTGTATAAAAGCTAGATTAATAGGTTGGCATTCTAATCGAGCCGCATTCATCGCATTCGGAAGCCGCGGGATTGTTCCGGGAGGCTCGTCGTCCGTCAAATCGCCGGCTGCTCGCGGAACGAGCGCACTTTCGTGTAACGACGCCATTACTTTGCGCGTCGTAAGACGCGCGTAAATGGCACCGAATGGGCTCGCACCATGCTTCCTCTTCTCCTCGCCGGTCTCGTCCGAATGGCTCGCTACGGCCCGGCGGTCGTCACTGTCGAATCGGAAGTGGCTTCTAAATCTCGACCGTGGGCTATCCCACCGAATGGATCGTTACTCGCGCGTAATTGTCGTGTGTACGTGCGTTTACTGAACGCTGCCACCAACGTGTGCCTCTCACTTCCTCTTTTTCACTCCCACGTCCCTGATTGCGCGTAAACGCGGTTTTTGATGGCACTACGTCGGGGATGAAAAAGAAGATTTATTCTGTGGATGCGTTTCTTCGAGTTAAAGAGTCGAGTCTTGTTAGCATATTACTACGACGTATATTTTGCTGTGGCGAGTAGGCGCCTGGTTTATCACTGCAGATGATACAGACAGATGCATTGCTATAAAAAGGATGAAGTAAACATTAGTAAGAGAAAGGACAATAGAGAGTAAGATGCTTTTCTTTTAGTCTCTAGTTGTGATTAGTTGGCGCAAAGAACAAAAGAGAAGAAATGATCACATGATGAATGTGTCCCCTTTTTTACATTATACTTCATTCGCTTTTGTTTCCCTTATATAACATTCCCTCCTAGAATATTCTGTGACCATCTGACCACCTGACGGAACCGTCTGACTTAGCATATCTCTGTCCTTTAGATTCTTAAAGTACACTTTTACTTCTCTAAGCCCTTGTCCACAACCTTGCTTTAAGACGTAAGCCGTAAGAAATTGACCAAATACAGTCGATTATTCCTCTAAAAATGGTTGGTCAATTTCTTACGGCTTACGTCTTAAAGCAAGGTTGTGGACAAGGGCTAACTTGGTATAGAAATAAAGATTAATATTCAAAGGATCCACCGATCACAATTTTATCACGGTAGTATCCTAAAAGAAGTAACATCGGCTTCTTCCATTTACCATTGTTTCGTGTGGTTTCCGCATTCGGTAATTTCCCGGTGATAATGGAGACAGCCGGAAAACGATACGCACGATATAAACGCGATATCGGTCATCGAGTGGCGCGTATCCGTCTCTGACGTACTTTCGTCCGATATTAACGTGGCTTTAACGGGCCACCCTCGTCGTTACGAGAAGGACACGCCATTCTCGCGTTACCGTCCCCCACGACGCAAGAAGAACACGGAAGGGAGACAGGGAAGAGGCAAAAAGGACGACGAGGTGAGAAAGGAGAAAGAGAAAGAGAGGAGAAATAAAAGGAGACAGAGCGAGAAGATAGAAAGTGCAGGGTGGGGCCGATGCGTTGTGTGTTCCGGTCAGTACCGTCTCTCCTCCGCGTCGTGGCCTCGGCGTGCCCCTTCGTAATTTATGTTTGCTTTATGGCCAGGAGAATAAGGAAGCGTCTTATTAAAGACAAGCCGCGTTGCTGCTCACGAGCCGCTCGTTCGTTCGCAGACGAGCACGGACGTCGCGCGAAATATTGTCTCTCCCATTTCGATGTCCCGCGTGTGAGCATCTGGTAATAATGGATTTAAGTGAGATGCTTGACGCGTGCTGGAAATATTTCTATTCAGCTCGTGGACGCGCGTTAGCAGAAATTAAATTCTTCTCTAGGCCAAGCTTAAAATTAACCGCGGGTCAGCTGAGAGAAGAAGACATGCGTTATTGTCTTCTTATTAGAGCACATTCTTTTCTATTTCCTCTTATTTATGGTTCTTCTATGATTCTATGGTTACTTATGGTCTTAATGATATACTTTATCTGTGCACTCGTTCAAAAAATTCAATAAATTTGCTCTTTGCTGAGTATGGAGTGCTCTTTGCACTGTATGGAGAAAAAAAATTTGGTTGTATTAATATGAAGTTCGATCGTAACGAACGAAACAACGCATTTTGGCTGAAGGGAACGGAATTTCTGGTTCTTAGCGCGAAACTTGAGTTACTAGAGCCAGAAATTCTGTGTCCTTGAAGCTTGCAAAACGATTCGTTCATTAAACCTAAACTTCACGTCAATACAATAAAACTTGTCTGTGTGAAAGTTGAAGCCGGGGAGTAACTGCTCGCGATTCGACTCAGCGGGAACTTTTCGTCAGTGTGTTTCCGATGCGTTTGCGCGCCGATTACGAGGATACATTTCTACATTATTAGCTCGCAGGGATGATGGCGGTACAAAAATAGGTATAGTGCGTCGGGTGTATAGCGTTGGGGGCACGGTCAGAAACTACCGAGTATAAATCCGCTTATCCCAAACAGCGCCGACGTCCGGCGGCAAACAAAGCTACGGGGCTCTCCTCCCGTGGGACTTTACATGCTGACGTGCCGACGAGAGAATTCTCAGGTAGATTTCAGGTAATCCCGGTGCCGTCGCGGGCGCATGGCTTTCGGAAACCTCGGTGCAGACCCCCGTATAGGCGCGGAATAAGGTTTCCCTGGGGGTAACACGCCGGCCGAGTATACGAAGAGAAAGACTCTCGTTCTCTTTCGTAGAAGAACTCTCAACTCGGCAGCTGAAGCTGCCGTGGATGCAACGTTATCCGGTGAAAGAATGCGCTAACTGGGAGTTTTTGGGCACGTTGGTGTGAAAATACATAACAAGTTCGCGAAGAATTCGTTAACATGGGAAACACGCGATGTGTTTCGTGAAACAGTTCC
Organism: Odontomachus brunneus; assembly: GCF_010583005.1. Taxonomy (NCBI): domain Eukaryota; kingdom Metazoa; phylum Arthropoda; class Insecta; order Hymenoptera; family Formicidae; genus Odontomachus; species Odontomachus brunneus. Next base: position 1,651,291 of record NW_022639493.1, on the reverse strand, counting down.
GATATATGTGACTCCGTTGTATATTTTGTAAGAAGAATGCCAGCTGCTCACGTTATTTCGTTTCAACGCCGGAAATCTGTGATGTCTGAAAATAAGCCGAATTTCGGGTTACAGGCACATAAAGAAGACTAGGGATATCACTTGGCTCAAACTGGTTATCTCAACAAAATATTGATGTTATTCTTCGTCCATATGTACAAAAGGATTATCGGAACCATAGCACTCTGGAAGCGGTACCCTGCCTTTCTTTGCTGCCGGTTCATGGTGGTTGAGCAGAACTCTGAGGGAGGATTCACTTGACAGGAAAACAGAAAGCAAAAAGGCAGAAACTAATCAAAACTCGCGCTGATAGTTAGGTGGTAGTCGACAGTTCCTGCTTTTCTACCAGCGCGAGTTCTAATTGGCTTTTGCCTTCCTGTTTGTCGCTACTCTGCTAAGGTGTAAAATCTCTCTAATGCCTTTTTCTGCCAACATCGATTAAACCTTAACCTGAGTTTAAATTCTTCGGACAAAGACTTAAACCCAGATTACGGTTTAATTGACGTTCGTAGAAACGGGTCATCAGTGCTGTATGGCGCAAGAAAATCTTACTGATCTCTCAGCCAAGTATTCGTTCTGCAGACCACAACAGAAAGACAGCAATATTCTTTCAGTTTTGGCAACTGTCAGAATGAAACTACTGAAACTACTGTCACCTTGAATATTTTAGAAGCAAGAAATAAAGATGATCTTCAGATTTTCGAAGCTATTTTACTTAGAAAAAAGCTTCTTATGGTGGTTACGCTTTTTTGTCTGGGAGGAGAAGCTTCGAAAATGTTTAAGATCACCTTTGTTTTTAAGGTAGCAATAGTTATTGATTTTACTTTATATATGAAGACATACTAATTAAACATTATATATCATAAGAATTGTGGCTGCGAGAACTGTATAGACGGGCATGTAACAACAGCAATTTTCAACACAGTATCTATTTAATTAGAATTCGCATAAATTTCATTCGTAGCACACAGAATGTGATTGCGGCGACCATAAGAATTTTCTTCGTGAAGCATGAATCTACGTTCTCATTCAACGGTGCGATCTCGATGACATTGAAGTAATTGCGCGAACGGTATGAGCGGCAATGTTACTTTGCGAGGATAACGTTACTTTACCGTATTGCGCGAAGATGTCTGTTGAAATACGTGTAGAAAGTTGTCGCGGACGACGCGTAGGAATGTCGGTGTTTCGCGCGGCCGTTGAAATATCTGCGTTATCGAGATACTCGCGCGGCTGAAAATGGACGCCAATCGTTTGCTCGACCTGTCACGTCGTTTTCGCGATGCTGCGGAATTTCATCGATTATTTTTTTCGGCCTCGAGGATTGACGCGGAGGAAAAGGCTGTCTCGTCGTCGACAACGCCGTCAACGCCGTCATCGTCGTCGCGAGCTGCAGCGCATTTTGCATAAACGTCACGAAAGTTATTTCTGCGAGCGGCCGAGTGGAAGAAAGGCCGCTGAGGCCCATTAGACGTCCTATCGCGGGAGGCCGAGCGGGCCCGGCTCTCACTTTTATGGCGAATCGCTTTTAGCAAGTATCTAAATGACGATTTCTCGGCTAAACGACTCGCTCGCCCCACTCCACCTCTCGCCGATCGTTTCGACTTTTTTAATGCTTTCCATTACGGATAAGCCGGCCTCGAAGATGTAGACACTAGCGGAATATACGAGCGAGTCGCGCCGTTCCCGCTTTTAGTCCTCGAAAGCCGATCTTACCGCGTCGACAGCTGAACAAATCGAGGAATTAATTTCGCCGGTACGGCGCGACGAGACGCGATGCAATGCGATGCGACACGACGACGGACGGGTACTCTGCTACGTATAAATCACGGAATGCGGTACACGCGGTGTGTGTCGTCTCGCTGTTACCTCCGCGAGCTTGATATTTACTTTTACCGCGAGCGCCAGCTAATATTCTGAATGATTATTTCTGTTTGCTGCTTTCGTTATTACCCCGGACGAAATTCACGGGATTAAATTCCAATGACTGCGTTGCCGTAATATGAGAAATTCCCGTTACCACACGGCCGAGTTTCCATTTATAAGGGATGAAATCGAGCTAAAATTAAGCAGTCACCTGATATACTCGGGCATTTACGAGTACAATAGAAAGGTTAAAAAATCGCGAGCTATTTTCAAACGTGATGTAACATTCATTTCCCTTTCTTCTTATTGCCTATTTCATTTATCTCTCATTGTGAATAAGGGATCAGATCGCATATTTTTCAGAATTTTAAAATTATAATTTATCATATAACTAATTTTGTCATATTGTGACTGCGTGTAAATATAATAGTGACATTGTGCCTCTGTTTTTATAATATAACGATAAACAATATATATTCTTCCTCGTAAACAATATATATTCTTCTATAATAACCGAAATACGAATATGCTGTAATCTGACCAACTTGCCCGGTCAAGTTGGCTAGCAGCTCGAAGTAAGAAAAGACCACATATAAAATATATCTCGATTAATAGTTTTGAGGTCTCCGCGAGAAGTGTCAACAGTTCTTACGACTCTTAAGTAACGATCAAGTAATTTATCCCAATGCGAGGCAAGTTGACTCGCGGGAGTTGATCACAATATGTATCCTGGTTAATAGTTTTAGAGTCTTCGTTAGACATCCTCACCTTTTATACAGTAGCTAACTTGCCCCACGGGCATATATATCAACTTTCCCCGGTATGAGATGAGTTGGCTAGCGACTTGGGCTAAGTTGGCCACACTTATATATCCTAGAGTTAGTTATTTTGGAGTCCTCGTCTTCTAGCGACCTTTTTATGCAGTAGTTATTTTGTATGGAGCAAGTTGGCTAATGGCTCGAGATAGATTGACCACACGACATATATCCTAATAGTTCTTGCCGAAAAAATATGTTACTTTCGATATGCAGTGACTTTTTCCGTTGCTCCATTTACCAAAGCATCTCTACGTCCATATACGCCCGTGTCTTTTCTCAACGGCAAAAATGGCGCGAATTCCATCGAGATCTTCAGTGAATGGTGCAGATGGAACTAAACTGATCCAGGAAATGCAGACGCGAGAACCGCCGACCAACTGCGGGTCGCGTCGAGTGTATCCCAACTATTCGCAATCAAAATCCGCAAACCGCTCGGCGAACAATGTTTGCCGAACGATGTTTGCAGGGGCGGCGGCGGCGGCGGCGGCGGCGGTACTAGTAGGCCGAGCTCGCGCGCGGCGGAGCCGCGTTCTTGATCGGGGCCGCGCGTCGATCGTCGGCGAGGGTATTAAAGGGACGTTAATCGTCGCGACCAGCGAACAATGGCGACATCGAAATTACAGGTATACGCCCGGCGCGCGCGGCAACGGCGGCTTGGCTTGGCTCGGCTCGGCGCGACCCTGATACATCGATGCGCACACCGATGCACCGATGCATCGCGTGTGAGCACACGTGTGTTTGTAACACTCTACTCGAGAATGGGAGAGAGAGAGAGAGAGAGAGGGGGGAAGGCGGAAAGAGACGCAACGTACGGCGCGTTTCGCGCGTTGCTACGTGCGTGCGTACCTGTGCGTCTATATGTATACATGCGTGCGTGCGTCGTGCATGCGTGTACTCGACCCTCCGGAATGTCGATCGGCGAATGCACGCGCGCGTGCACGCTCCGGGGCGCGATTCCCGCGATGTGAAACGTGTCCTCGCGCACCTTCGCCGGGGTCAAGAAAAACGGCCGACTCGTTTCTCTGTTTCTTCGTTTCTTTCTTTCTTTCTTCCCCTCCCCTCTTATTCAGGACCATTACGCGCGCCCGGATAAAGGGACTCTTAATTGAATTTTTTCGGGACCAACGCGAACACGCGCGAGTCCGACCTACACGCGGCGGTAGCACTCCCACGTTTTTGTTACCTTCGTTTATGTAACACCTCCAGACGATGAGGCAGTTGGGCGCAAGTTACTGCTGTTGTTCGAGCGAAAGGAGTATTTCGTGCAACGATAACGTAAGATGAGGTTCGGCCCAATCCGGAGTAGCGTCTCCACTTTTATTCGCGAAATACAAATCTTGCCGGGAAATTCACAACGATTCATTTGAAACGTCAAACAAAGAATGCCGCGCGATATCTTCGCCTGTATATGCACACGCCCGCATGTCCGAATTTACAAAACTATTGTATCACGTATTAGTACGTTAGATGATGTAGGGAGTTTAATGGCCGCTCCGTGTCTCCGTGATTAATTACTCCTAAAAGCAGAAACTATTTCTATCGTGTGCGCGCGCGTTACACGTGTAGCAGAGCCCGGGCGGCCACGTACGAACGCGTATTAATCTTTATTAACACACTACCGCGCATTCCGTACGTTGCGCAGCGAATAATTTAGTTATTCCGCAATAGTGCTTTTCATACTTTGCACGGGCGCCGAATTATACCGTCGAGCGATAATGTCGGCGCACAAAGCCGGATATTCCACCGCTCCGCGTAATTTCATATCGACGTATGTAACGTTATAGCGAACTATCGAGCAGTGTCGTGTTCACGCGACCGTCTTAGGCTCACATTCACTTACTTGTCGCTAAATACACGCGGTCTCGTCGTTATACGATCAGAACGATCGGAATAAATAAATTCGTGTCAGGATAGATAAAATTCGAAGAACCTTTTCTAGTGGAAATTTAATGCAGTCTTCGAGAAAGAGAGTATTCTCGCCAGTTTTATTAACTTTCGTTTAGTAACTCTCTCTTTCTCTCTGAAGAGCAAAACTACTTGGGATCTTAATTAAGATGTAACGCTTTTTCAGCAGTTACTGCGCTTAAAAGATGTAAAATATAAAATCATTTACTGAACGAAAACAGAACAGAAAACGGGCAAGAAATGATTCAATTGATTAATAATCAAGTCGGCTGTTCATAAAATAGGCAGGTTTGCCCTTGTAGTATTACATTTTTTGTACATGCTTTTTAATTGAGAATATTTATGCTAATGGAAGTCATGATGCAGGAAATTTTTGGTGCGTAATATATATTTTCATGTTTTTCACCTTTTACGTGACATCGTTCACCACCATCAAATGACCTATTTACAACTGATTTTTTTACTTTTTGCATTGCTGAAAGCGCGAATTGCGAAGTAGATGTACAAACTTTAAACTCGCATTTTCTTGGCAGATTTATCCTCGAATGCACCGTGATGGCTGCTACATAATAATCATTTGCTCGCAATTGGCGGGATGCATGTCGTCTCGGTGAATCTTAAACGCGCACGGACGAATATAATGCAAAGTATTCGATTTGGTTCGCGCGGAATTTATGCAGCCGACTATCTGAACGCGAGTCCGTGCGTTTAGCGTTAAACATGCGCTGATAATGCGGATCTCTCTCGAGCGCGCATCTCGTATTCGAAACAAGATTAACATGTCGTCCAATTCGCCGATGATTCACGATCGTTCCGTCTGTTCCGCGGCCGAGGGATGCACCCCTCGTCCCTCCCTGTCACCCCACCGGTTATTACGCAGCTTTTAATAATAGAGACGCTCGCGTATGCACGCCTCTCGCACATAAATCTCGCGCGCTCGCTCGAGTTCGCGCCGGCGATTAATGGCCTTCGATGGAAATCGCGTCGTCTCCCTCCCTCCTCGCCTTTGTCCTCATCTTTGACTTAAGATCGACTACGGTTCAGTACAAACGGTCGACAGCAACATCTTATCAGCGTTTAATTGATTTTTTTTTTTTAGAAAAGAAACTCCGCTGCGACTTTTTGGCGCATGTAAATTACAAACAAACTGCAGCCCGTTCAAAGGGACTTTAGAGCGACGCGCAACACATGTGCGCAATTATTAAACTAATTTTGTATCTTTGCGCCTTGTGCATACTTGGACTGCAAGTGATACTAAAGCACTAATCTATGCATTTCCCTCTGTTTCTTTCTCGCATTTTCCGCGCTCAACACTTTTCGCCACGTACGCCGTGCAAACGTGCCAACGGCTAATTAGAAAACGGGACCCGCCGCGAGGAGTCGTGTCGCGGCGAAATTCAATATATTTTGCATACTCGTCGCACGTACCGTGCGCCGCGAATATTGCGACGACATCGTCGTTGTTTCGCGAGCGTTTACGGAAAAGTCTTTCACGATATTGACTGTAATCACGTGCTGTACATACTCGATGCGTTAATGTATTTTAGGTAGGTTGCTCGACTAATGAGATCGAGTTACTCGATGAAATTCCTTGAATGTGACTCGCTTGGGGGAGAATCGTACGAAATATTTTCGCAATTTATCCACCTATTTGTTACCTTTCTCTTAGATATTCTTGTCAAGATGCACGACGTACTTGTTTCAAATTCGTTCATATCATCCCTTATTTTAATAATTTTATTATAATTATTCGTCACACGTATAATACGCGCGCTTGAATTAATAGGAAAGCGGTTCGCGTCGCGTGATGACGGAACACTTTCGGCATATGAACATCTGAGCCACCGTGTGTACACACGGAGTGACGCTGCTCGGCATATATTTGCACCGCTTCAATACATAACCGCTCTTGTACCGGCAGTGCGCGGTAGTCGTGTTTATATCGTAAACATTCGCCGCGACCCACGTCGTATTAATAATATTCGGATCGCTGCTCGGAGTCGATCGGGGCCGCTCCTCCTCGGCGTAACCCTTTCACGCCAGTCGAGCTTGTAATCCGACGCGCGTGTGTGTCGGAGTTATTGCATCCACCACCGTAGGTTTAGACGACGAAATCAGTCACGCAGAGCGGGACGCGCCCTGCGCAAAATTATCCGTGCGATCGCGATTATCGGCTCGAAAGAAGCGGAGTGACGCGACGTGATTGAAGATTACGCGAAATTCATCACGGGACGATGCCTGCGAGAAAAATTGGGCAGAAAGAGGCCCGAAATACGGCTCGGAGAAAAAAAATTTCGTTATATCAGCGTGAACTTTGACTTTCATGAACAAACCGTTTTGTTTGAAGGAGTTTCTTATAATCCAATATTAGTTTTAAAAGTCGGTTTACGTCAGCAGCAGCATTGCTAACAACGGATTGTTTTTATTTGTAGTTACTGACAAATTGTTTTATTTAAAATTACTGAAAACAATTGTCTCCAGCAAATTAATCACATTTTACTTTGTTGTATTTTGGAATAAAAATTTTAATAATATTTGTTTTTATTATATTGCGGAAAACAAATATTATTGACAAAAGTTACTTATTTTGACAAAATAGCTATGTTACCAACATTGTCAGAAACATTATTTCTGCAACTCATCACTTGGTGATTTGAATCAAAGGATGTTAAAAACAAATGTTATTAACATAAGATCGAACTAGATATGTGTTAGCAACGCTAACAAAGATTTTATTTTAACTTGACTAATCATACTACAAAAATTATCATATTTGTGTGTAGCATGTATTTGCTAATAACAATGTCATTAATCGTTTAAAGTTCTCCATCTTTGTTGAAAACATTGGAGAATATCAATTCTTGTTAACAACATTGATATTAACAATGTGTAATCGTGATAAATAGTCTTTTGGCTTTATTGGTGACATGTTTTTTATACTGTTAGAAGCATATTTTGTTAGAAATATTAAGTAAGTCGTTTTGGAGTCGTTGTAGAATGTAGTCTTATATTTTTGTTATTCATTTTTTCCTACTAACATCGTTACCGCTACTTTCTTGCTATAAACCGGTATTAAGGACCAGAAACTCGGTTTCCTTCAATCAAAACGTTTTGTTTATCACAAACTGTTTTCTCCGTATGGATTCAAGAGTTGAAGTATCTTGAAATTTTGGAGTGCGAAAGGTATAAGCTCGATTCGAATATTTAAAAATTCAAATACCCTCATTTGAAAATTCTTTAAATTTGTGCATATATTTTTTTTATTTTAGAAGTATTTAAGTTAAGATATATTTTTTTAATGTCAGTAATTACTTTTAATAATTTTCGATAATTGATTCAATTTCCATTATCTTTATGACTAATTTTATTTTATTTTATTCAAAATATTAAATATTAATAATTACAAACGTATAAAAGATATTTCGAGAAATATATTTTCTTTATTGTAGAAAAGCCATAATATCGAGAGCCGATCTGAAGAATATTAATATTTAAATATGGATGTGATCCGAGTCCTTTTTTGCGTTTCGCAGCATTTTGTGCTCAGTATAACAAGACGGTGGCACAATTGACATAATTTCACTCTCGCTGCGGCCTTCCGCCGCATTCCCGAGGCGTGTCCGTTCGCACGGCTCGCGGCGCATTTCTTTCGCGTTCACGCTTGGTCAACCGCACAATGCGAATTTCATCGACTTTATCGCCGACATGCGCTAACTTACGAGTTAATTGTACCGCTGATCGAGCCGCGATTCCGCTCGTGCGAAACGGTCATTGTCACCGACGTAACGATTGGAACTCATGTAACGAGCTACGCTTAAGGGGCGAGACCTTTGCGAACGTAAAAACGTATCGTTTTTTTTTTAGAGCGGCTATACAATCGAGCTAAAGCGTGTCACTAACAGTCGATGTTTCGTTACAATATTCAACGATTAACGTCGCAATATTAAAGATGCAAAAAAATCAATAATATGTATTATAATCGGTAATGCTCTCACGTTTTACGTGCTCGAATGAGCGATAACGAAGCATCATATATTATTGATGTTTATGCAGATCCTTGAGGGGAATTTTATTTTAGTTTTTTTGATGTTTTATCCTAGATCCTACTAAGATAATATAGCTATGTGTATAATTATATAAATAAGATACTTTTCTCTCTATCTTTCCCCTTGAATAAAAAAATCACAGTTTATATGTTTTTATATTATATACGAATATTTTCAAGTAACATTAATTTTTATAATGATTCTACGTTAAAGAATTTTAAAACTGATTTTCTATTTGTACCAAGAAATTCACATCCTCTTAGGAATCTGCAACGAGTATTTTTCTTTCGCTTCGCGCACATAGAAACGGATTTTCCACGCTAGTCGTCACCCCCCGACACGCGAAACAACTCTGAGAAAGTAGGGAGGACCGGCTCGGCGGTCGCTAATGAAAGTGGCTAATTAAAATTAAATTAGGATTAATTAGGGATCCGGAGTCGTCGAACGCGAAATTAATTTCTCGTTGGAGTTTTGGGGATCATCGGGGGCTCGTATTTCCTGGTAGTACAAAACAGCCACTTCGTTCAGAGTGAGAGAAGATGAAGGGTGGATGAGGAATAATATTTATTGCGCTCTGGAACGAAATCTTTTCGGGTAACTCGACGTGAAAAGCGAAAAAAGTGATGAAAACATCAACAAGATAATAATAAAAAAGACAATAATAAAGACAATAATAAAGACAATAATAAAAAAATTGCCGCGGACTCGAAAGAAGCGATAATTTTTATGCGTAAACCAAGTAAAGACACAAAACAGAGAAAGTTGAAAAAAATAGTTCGCTATTTAAATAAAAACTTTACTTATTCATGCGATGAGTTAAATGAAGCGGGTTGACGTGAAAAAAAAATGCAAAAATGGGTCAACTTATTCTTATAATACACAGAACATTAAATATGAATTGCAGAATTTCTTGTGAATAAGATTCTTGCAACGAAAACTGATAGAGTTAGGAAAAATAGTCGTGTTTCAAAAATAAAAGTATGCTGTTTAAGGTGAGGAAATGGAGGAGGTACGACGACAGGGTCTGGTCAGCTGTGGGGTGAGAAGGGGGAGGTAGAACAACGCGTTCCTCCTACAGGGTGTAATTCGAATGGCCGCTCGTAGTACATACATATATACATGTCCGATCTGATTGCATGCCGCAACGATATTAATCATACTAGGTTGACGTACCCTCGCCCCTTCAGTTCGCGTTATTTACCTCTTTTCAGCCCCCTACCGACCCCCAAGGGTTCAACGAGACTATACCTACCGTGAGGTACCAACGCTTCTAGGGCGGCCGGTTTGCGCGCGCGCACGTTGCGTGTGCCTATGTGTGTTTGTGTATGTATGCATGCCTGTGTGTGAGTGTGTGTAAAACGGACGGATCCTTGACACGATCACGATGTGGAATTCTCATAAAAAATACTCCAGGATTAATTAAAAAATGCCACGTTGGGTGGGTGCGATAAAAATGGAGGACGTCGACCAAGGGAGCCGGATCGTTTGCCAAAAGAAGAGTAGGAAGAAGATTGCGAGGGCGAGAATCTCGCGGAGTGGGGATTATGTGGGCCGGAAGATTATATTTAAGTTCTTCCCAGAGGTACTAATCGATCCTCCGTCCTTGTTTCTTCCTCGCTCTAGTTCGCGTTTCGCCGCTTCTTGATCTCACCCATTCGACACTGTCCGCTCTATGGCACATTGCAATTCTGTTGGATATATTATTCACGCTACTTGTTCATATCAAAGGCTTCATAAGTTGCAAAATTAGGTTCTTATTATTCTCAAGATACGATTAAATTCCTCGGCTTATCTCAATGGCAAAATTGCCTTATACTTGAAAACAAGTAGGGTCTAATGACCTAAGATTATGTATTTAACGTGAGGTTATAGTGAGGGGAACAGTGGAAATGAAATTGCAAAATGTCTCTTTTAGAACATGGATGCCTTTCTCTGAGTTTCATTACAATAGGAATAATATTATAGTTAAAAAACAGAAAAAACTAATTTAGGGACAACCAAGTACATTTTCGAACATATCGAAATTTGCTATTCTCCGTCATGTGAAGGAATAAACTCAAGTATCGTGTTATTAGTTAGAATGAAGTTTTTTTATAAATATATGATACGCTTTGTTTCAGATAATAAAAGTAATTTTTATTTATGAAATTATTGAACATATTGACGGACGAGCTTAAAGTTGGCCAGTACTTTAAAAAGTCGTCAGGATTGTGGAGACTCCTCGCGGAGGCTACGGAACTATTAACCATAATATATGACTGATTTATCTCGTTAGCCAACTTGTCCCGGTATCGGATAAATTGGACACGTTACAAACATATTCGTATTTCGGTTATTGCAAAAAAATATACAGTTCACAGAATAGTTGCAGATACAAATATGTAGAAGTTATCATGTTCGTCAATTAATCAACAATTGTCTGAGAAATTGTAACTTTGGAATTCTGAAAGATATGCCATTTTGTCCCGCTGTCCCTTATATAGTTTTCGCTTAGGAGATATGAACATTTTGCTACAATTTGCTTACAATAGCTACACACTTTCAAATAAAGATGATAGGTTTGGAAAAAGAACTGCTTCCAGAGGGCTTAAGAGAACACAGGTGCTACTCGTGAATTTCTGAAGGATTTTTTGTCATGTCGAGTGCCGTGATTCTCGACGTTGAGAAAACATTTCTGTTACAGTATATAAAGTTTCTCGTGTGAAAGATCCCTTCTAATCGCTCTCCAAAGGCAAAATGGATCAACTAAGAATACATCGCTTTCGCTTAGGAGTTACGTACGTTACACTAAGAGTTACACTTTCAAGTGAAGATGTTGAGTTTGGAAAAAAAGAACTGCCTTCCAGGGGGCTTAGGAGAGCATAGTGCTGTCCCTAAACTTCTGAAGGATTTGGTTGTCACGTTGGAGTGCCGCGATCCTCGAGACGCATTGAGAAAACATTTCCGTTACGGAATATAAAGTTTCCCGCGCGAGAGATCCCTCCTAATCACCGAATCGTGAGATACGAGAGATCGACGACCGTAGTTTTGGTGCTGCGTTGAAACCCGAGGAGAGAGCAAAATAAACGAGGCGGCAATCCGGTCGAAATGGTATCGTTACATTTGGATAGGAATCTACGGCGTCCACACGAAATCTATGTGGCATCACGAGCGCATGGTGCATTTCGAAGCCACAAAACGTCCCTATTCATCGATATAGTCGCTCCTTTGTTCTATACATCGCCGACCGACGTTGCCGTCCCTCTTCTCATTCCCGGACACGCGCGAGGGTGACACGTAAAAACTGCACCCTAAAAGCCGTTCACCCACATACGGCCCTTTAATGGACACGGGTTAAGCGCCACGTCAACGTCTCGGCGATCCTCTCCTCCGACCCTTCGAGAACGGGAAAGACATTTCCTATACCGAAAGTAACTCGACCGGATCTAATCTACTATATCGTTCGTACTTCATTAAGGGTCATTTCCAGTGACGCAGAAAGGTCCGCGATTTACGATCTCTCTGGATCGCATTCGTCTCGTGCGTCGTTTGAAAAACGCGCCCTGATTTCTCTTTCGTCCTTTGCTTAATGGCCGATCGATCGATGTTGTCAACGACAAGCGTTCATATCGGACTAGCGATTAACTTTCTTTTCTTTTTTTTTTTACCACGATCAGTTTTGTAATTGTTTGCTTTGTAAATATTGTGAGTTGAATCAAAAAAAATTGTGCTTACACAGCTGCGTGGTTTCTTAACACGTAGTCCCTCAGACATCGTTCATTTTGACTGGTCAGCTGATGTCTATCGTGCCGTTGTATTTAGTCTGTGCTATGGTCGATACAGGACGTCTTTACAAATTGCCTATAATCATTCATCCGAGCGGTTTTCGTGCGATTCGGTCGCGTATCGAATGTTGATATCGCGCGAGCTCAAATACATGTAACGATGCGCTTCACGTACAGCGCTTGCAAAGTGAGCGATTCTCGCTACGGAAAAATAACCGTTTGTACGAGCGAAATAAATCGAGCGCATCTCACCGTCGCGCGCCCGCTCTGAAACATTTGCAAGTGAAAACTGAATTTCTCGGGCAAGATTTCTTCGGTCTCGTCGGGAGCCGCAACGATGACGAGTAAGGCGACGGGTGACGCAGAGCGGGGTTGAGGGAGAGAGAGGAGTAAAAAGGTACAAAACCGTAACTTTGTTCTCATCGGAGGAAGTTGGCGCTCCTCTCGAGATCGAGTCCGGTTGATGCGGTTAACGAACTGTACGAGCCGTGCAATGAACGAAATAAGGGAAGGCAAGCTGTTTTCTAGCTCGCTGACAGCGGCAAGGGGGAAGAATCGATCGAACGGTAGGAATCGATTTAACCGCAAGCGCGTCGGAATTTCTCTCTTTCTCTCTCTCTCTCTCTCTCTCTCTCTCTCACTTCTCGCGTCGGACTCTCGTTATTATTCACGGTAGACAACGATCTGGAATCGCAGGCGCGGTTTAAGGACTCTCTCTTAAGTTTCCATTTGTTGGCTCAACCGAAGTCCCGAAACTTAATTATCGGCGACGTTGAGGAATCTCCCGCGCGTCCTTCCCCCGTAAATCATCGGCCGATCGACGCGGGAAAAAAAAGAGACACGCTTTGCCACTCACCGGAGTCCGGGTCCCCGCGGGCTTTCTACAAATTCATTTTTCGAGTCCAGGGCTCTGACGCTCTCTTACTCGCGGCACGGAGGAAGGTTTTAATGGCCTTTAAATAACGACTCCGCTCGTGCCATCGGCGCCTAACTTCTCGTGCGCGGTGCGCTGCATTAGTGATACTGGGAGATGCGCGAAGCCGACATGCGTTCGCTACAGTAAGTGCTGCATCACGAGTGAATATCAAAGGATCCCGAAATTTTGATCCTATTTTCAACCTTATTATTCCATATAATGCCTATTTTGATAACCTACATTAATCTCTTTTAATTCTATTTAGCCTATTTGACTCGAAATTTTGATCCTACATGGAGAAAAATAATTTTGTTCTTTTAGCAAAATCGTCGTTGCTACTGCATATTTAACATCAAAAAAATTTAGTTAACTAATTTTATAAATTATTCGTTATCAGAGCAGAAGTAGTTTTGTTGTCAAGATAGAAACAAATTTGTTGAATGTATTTCACGTTAATTTGCTATTAATGCAAAATAATGCATCCTTAGAAAATTTATTTGCTATCGGAGCAAAACTGCAACTGTTTGTTTAAATCCATCGTAATTCAGAAAATTATATCCAGCAAATAGTGATTAGTATTCTTAGCAAATCTTTTTGCTGTCCAAATAATAACGAAAAGATTTTGCTGGACCAGCAAATTATTTTTCTCCGTGTACTTTCAGCCTCACTACTATATTCAACTACTATATTTATTTTGATACTAAAAAAAGGGAAATTTCGGACATTATCAGAGTCGAAGTAAGAATAAATTATATCGTTAGAATTAAATCTACTTTGATAACTTAGCTTCTACTGCGTTGTAGGATTCAAAATTTATCGAGATTATTGAGGAAAACCCAAGAGTGCATTCGAATCTGCGATATGCAGATTTCATCAGATATATCTCATTTTCGTGTGTCGATCCGTTAGTTTCGAAGGATTTTTTGTAAAATTGTACTCGAGAGTAGAACAATTTCCGGAAAAGCAGGCCACATGTCAAAAACTAGTCAGTTTTCATTATTTAGGCTTTATTAGACAGTAATTGTTACATAACTGAGTAAGAAAATCATATTGAGATGAAACTGATTAATTATTGATAAGTTTATTGACTTAATTATTAGTCAATTATTGAGGTAATTCAAATCCTTAATAGAGAGAAAGATGGCGTTCAGAAAATATTTTCTGAATCGACCAACCAAAAACTAGCCAGGCCAATCAGACTAGTAACTAATAACTAGAATATGCGTTCTCGAAGAAACTATAAAATCTAAGCCGGCATTTGGGATTTCTTTTTTTTTGTGATAAACGCATCTAGGGTTGAAAGTATAAGAAGCACAAGTGCGTACTGAGCCATTATTGCGCTCCACTATACCACCTTTGGTCTCTCTTCCATCCTTCCCCCTCCCCTTTCCCTTTCTCTTTTTATCCTTCGCTCGCAGCGAAACGTCAGTCCAGGCGAGATCCCGCGAGCATGACGAGCTGGAAAAAAGCCGACCATTATTTACGCCATTTCGATGCTTAACGTCGCGCCCTACGGCCCCCTATTTACTTGGAAGTGGGTGGTGCTGACGTATATCCTAACGTCACCTTTGCGCCGCCGTATAATCCGTCGGTTAATTTCATTTCGCCCGACGTGTAATTATGTCCAACGTGAGACTGGCGTACGGAGATCTCAACGTGAAAACTGATAGTCGAACGTGAGCTTTTGAGTATCCGCGAAGGACTCATGACTTTTTCATTTAACGCGGGATATTATAGTCGTACGTGTACGAAAAATCAAAATCCATTAATGAGCGTACAAAAATGCTGAAATTTCAATTTGTAATCGTGAGTCGGTATATCTTTTATCGCGGCTTGTACAGCGAGAATGAGTCGCAAATGTCTTGGATTCATGAAGTAGCTTAAGTCATCAGTCCCTCGAGAAATCTTGAATTTAATTTATATTCAATTAAACAGCGAATTTTATGATGACACAAAACACATAAAATGTCACTTGTAGATTTTAAAAAAGACTTATCAGCAAAGCTAGTAGGTTCAATAGAATCAAAAAATGATTTTAGAGTATCAAATTGATGTTAAATGAAATATTGAGGTCAAAAGTGGCATCACACAAAATCTTGATTTATGTTGTCACGTTTAGTTTTTCGAATAGTTCGCGTATCAATAAAGCAATAGACGCGCTTCTGGACGGACCGAAACGATTGCAATTCTTTTCAATTTGCACCTCGACACCTACAGTTGAGAAATTGCGGTTTGATGCGCGCTATACAAAGAATGGACTTTGTGCATGCGCGCGGAAAATAAAGCTCGCGACCTCCTCCAGCTCCATCTCTCCTCAATGATTATTTTAACTATCGTGCGCCACGGATAAAAGTTTCCATTCGTTTCCATCGGATCTGCGATCGCGTCTACGACACGAATGTCTCGCGTCCAACGACGTCTTCTCACGGCATCGCCGTGAAATCCCGCGACCGTCTTCGATGTGCGTTCGATCGCGTGAAGGCCGGGACAAATAGGCGTGAATCATGAAACACACAGACATTGGTGTTTACTCTAGACCATTAACATCCGCTTACCGACGTACGAGGTTCTCGCGTGAACGCCACGATAGTGGCTAAAGAACAGACTGAATCGATGTGGCTAAAATTGCAATAACGCAAAACATGCACATATCAGTATTGCAAGGAGAATTACTATAATGTGGAACTCTACAAGGCGCAATTCTGGCTGAAAATGAATCATTCTTTCGCAAATTTGACTTTGATGACATAAATACATAAGGTCTTATCTTGCATTGTATATTTGGAGAACGTTATCTCAAAACATCGGAAAGATAACATTATTTCAAAAGATTCTTAATAAGAAGGTACTTGATATCGAGCGTTAAAAGAGTGAAAGAGGTGAGGCGAAAGTGTCAATTCTCAGACACGTACCTAATTCTGAACATTCTTATTGTTTTGGTATTTAAATATGAATATATTGAAACTTTCAACATAGAGAATATGTGTGGTGTGTAATATCAAGAGTTTAAATATCTTTTTTTTTTTAATTTAAAACGATACGAATGTCTAGAATTAGTAAGTACGTGTCTGGACATTGACACTTTTATTTTAATGTTTAAAGAAATTTTACATGCAGGGAAATTGACTATTCAAAATTTCATAGGTATACAGGCTTTCATAATACATTGTACACATGCGTCATACATTTTTACGATATAACTTCATACATCGCGATTCCCATCATAACGAGAAATCTGGCGGTATGCGACTCTTTAGAGAGGAACGGGACTAATTTGTCGCGAAGGTCGGCTGCTACGTGTCTCCTTCTCCATTCCCCGGATTTGTCCCAACCTCGTAAACCCGCATGGCGAAAAATTCCCACGTGATGTTTTCCTTGTTTCCACGGTGCTCGTTAAGTTTCGCACGCGAACGAATTCGCGATACACACGCATACGCATGCACATACGTGTGCGTAGCCCCGAAAAGGAAAATCTGAAAATAAAAAAAAAACTGTGGAAACTCGTCGCTACCGGTTGTTTTTACATCCAAATATCATTTTTAAAATATTCAAGTGTACGCCGAACTCAAAATATCACAATTTCATAACCGGAACAACGCTACTCCAAAAATACATTATGTCGTTTTCATCGTGTTTTTCGTAAATTTTACGTATGAAAACGAGAGATTCCATCTATCTCCTTCTTTCTCTTTAAGAGCTATTCTCCTATACTCGAAAGCACACTTTAAAATTTTTCAAAAGTATCCTCGCGAGTATAAATATAATTGACCGGAATATCAAATTACAGAGCGCATTGTTATCTTCATAAATTTTAATGAATAATATCCTCGTCTCTCTCGTCTGTGGAAATATTCATAATTTAAGGTCATTTTCCAGAATGCGACGAAAAGCGCACGAATCAATGGAACGTCGATCTAAGGAAGATTTATTCGGAATTCGAGAGAAATGTAAAAGAAGCCCGTAACCCGATATTAGATAAAGATTCGCACAAGACGCGTATTCGTTGCCTTGTCGACGCGAGCCGGCTGCGGACATTGCTCCGTTCGTCTAGGAGTATTGCTAAGTGGGATGTAAAGATCGACGCGAGTGATCGATAACGTTTCGCGACATTCCGCGGCGGTCGGCTTCCTGCTGCCAATTATTAATCGGCCGGTTCGACTGCTCTCTTCCTGCCTCTCTCCTTCTCTTCTAGACCTCTTGTGTCCACCAGCACGACCGTGAGGTTTCCGAGAACATACGAGCGAGTCGCGCGCGCGCGTGTTTGTCCGCGTACATACGCATACCCGAACCATTAATTACGACTCATTAGAGGAGCAACCGCCATCTGTCCCGAGCGGGCTGTGAATCACTCTTAATCATTTCATCTAAGGTCCGCGAGCGCGCCGACCGTCGCGGTTTCCTTCTCTGTCTCTCTTTCCCTCTTTATCCATCTTTCTCTGTTTAAAGGCCTTTTTTTATATTCTCCTTCTCTTTTCTTGTTAAACATTCCTTTACGCATATGCTTGGATGGAGATGTGGAACGAAATATCCTCGTTCGCTTAATCAGCGACATTAGTCTGCAACATTCTTATGTTCTTGTTAAATAAGCATTTAAAATAAATTAAGATTTCTCTCACTCTCTCTGTCTTTGTCTCTGGTTATACTTTTACTTCCGTGTCGTTTCTTGTTTCTTCTGATATTACTCGAGATTGTTCCCGCACACACAGAAATAATGACAATGAGTTTCTTTTTAATTTATGAGTGAGTATATTTTAAGATCTTGATTACCATTAAGAAAATATTCTTTGTTGAAGATAATCGTAATTTAAAAGAAAGGACGTAAATTGAGTAATTACTTTTCTTAGCAGTAAAATGATATTTTTCTGTGTATATAATGACTTTCTTTCTCCGTATCACCTATTTTGCATTAATTTCGGTTTTTTTTTTATCTCCGCGTGCGTATTTCTTTCTTACTGCTCTGATATTACCACTTACATATGCGATCTATATTTATCTTGGACAATGCATCTATCTGTCTGCCCCTCGTGTTAACCGGCCTCTTCCTTCTCCTCTCCTTTTCTTCGTATCTCCCGTCCCATTTCACCCCTTGAACTCTATGCGGCTACCAACCTACACAAATCGAAACGAGCTCGCCAACCGACGATTCCGTCCGGTGAATCGCTCGATCGATCCGAAGCGGATCTTCACTTTCGTCCCTCTCGCCCTTTCTGTCCTTCCTTCCTTCTCACTCCTTCAGTTTCGCGGGAAGTAATCGCAGTTATTTTTAGAAGCGACGATCAAACCGCGAGCGCGAGAGAACCGATTACACTTACCTTGACGCGCACCTGCCTATCATAACGCGTTAGCCCGCGGATTAATGGACACGCGGGCACTTTTACGGTCGTGAAACATGAGGCGCATTACGCGCTACTTACTTTGTACCAACGCGCCACATGGCGTACGCGGAATCGGGTTCTGCCGATTATCCTTGTACCCTTTAACAAAGACTCGAGGCGCATATACGAAGCGTAATTCATCGTCGTGGTCGTCGTGAAACCGCACTTTCCCAGCAAAACGCTTCTCTCACACCTGCGCGTGTTATTTCGAAAGTAATCGGACACCGCCCATCTCATGCACTTTAACGGCGAGAATTATTCATTACGTGGAAATAACTCGCGTCGACCTCGCAGCAAGTTCGCGGGGGAAGAGGAGGCGCGATCTGATATGTATCAGGATTTAATTAATTAATGTGAGATCTATACATGGATTTCTCTCTTTTTTGTTTTCTAAAAAGACCTTAAAGTGAGTTGTATCGCCAGATACCATATTTTCAATGGCACATCGAAAGGGCTATTCATAAATTTATTATTTATGAAATAATGCTTAAACAAAATTTCTACACATTTATTTAATTATCTACGTATCACGGTTAATTTAAAACAAAATTGAGATAAATATATATATATATATATATATATATATATATATATATTTCAATTTTGTTTTAAATTTTAGATATATTCTAGATAAATATAGATATATACATAAAATATTATAAAAAATTATTTTTTTATTTTTTTGATGAGTGCTATATTTATGCATCAGCCTATTTAAGAGAGAGATTTAATAGAGATCTACACATAATAGAAAGAGGAATATAAGTATTTAAATATATGTGTATTTCGAGAGTATTAATTATAAACTTTATTAATTATAAACTTCCCACTGCTATATTTTGAAAACAAAATCGTTAATTCTGAAATGTATGTGTAATGTTTATTTAATATCGGTATAGAGTTTATATAATATTTAATATCATAATAATTTTTCACTAAAATCTCATATGTAGAGAGAGAGTTTAGGAAATATTAAAAATATATATAGCTTGCAAATCTTAAGGAACACGTCGTAAAAAATGTCAACTGTAGTTGCAAGTATCTCACTTGCGTGAGCAGTTAGAGAATATTTCAATGTGTATATAGTGCAAGTTTCATCAAATTCTCACGAAACTCAGTGCACGATATAACTACATCAATTTGAGACGATTCTCGCCAAGATGTGCTTGATATTGCAAGTCTATCGACAAAAGCAACAATCGAGTATCTGTAATAAAACATGACAATGACAAAAATAATTGGATAAATTTATAAATTAAAGTATCATATATTTCACGATCATTGCTTTTGTCTCGATTCATTGTTTACGTTTCCAATTCTCCGCTAGGGGCGCGAAAGCGCGTTGTGCCGTGCAGTATACACAATTATTTTTTCTGCAGACGTATTATATTAATTATTAATTACAAGCGGTGCGCGTGCGCGACCATGCTTAATGAACCCAGAAGTCAATGCGGCACGGTTGTTTCGAAAAGCAATTTTATCGCGTCAATGGTCGCGACTCGTTGCGGATGAAAATCGCAATTCGCGGTTCTTTCTCTCCTCTTTCTCTCTCTCTCTCTCTCTCTCTCTCTCTCTCTCTCTCTCTCTCTCTCACGCTGCAACCAAATTTTCATATCGCCATCATCGGCTCCACCTTCGGCCACAGTCTCCCGAAGTGGCCTCCTCCGTTCTAACCGGATTGTGTAATTTCATACTTAGTTATCGAGATAATTAACGTCCCGAAAATGAGAACGTCGGCAGAGCGGACGTCGTCCAATTAAATTTTTGCTACGGTAAAATCGTCTCCGAATCCACCGGCCGAGAGCAACCTGTCCTCGACAGAGACCGACCGGGGGAGCGAGTTGAACGACTTCTGATACACATCCCGCGCGTACAAAATTCTAAGTAGAGCTTCCGAGGTCGTGCAACGTCACGGGATAAAAAGAAGGCGAGGGACGCGACGGGGCAGAGTCTGTCAAGGCGGCGACGGCAGCGGCGGCGGCGAAGGAGTTAGGGGGAGAGAGGAGGTGAGGAGGAGGTAGGAGGAAAAGAGAGGAGTCCCGACCTCTAACCATAATCTAGCATTATGTCGAGTGGTCTCTACTACGCTCGGAGGAAGCGCTTCGGAACGAGTTTGTTCGTTTCGGCGGATTATCCTGGCCTGGCCGCGCGTCGGGACCGCGTACAAAGAGAGCGTAAGCATATTTTCACGGGTAAAATTCACGGCCGGGAATCCAACGGACGACGTTACGCCGGCTTTACGCCAGCCTGTGTATTCGTTTAATCTATTCAACGCTCGGTGGATGTTGATGCAAATGGCGCGAGTGAAAAACGAGGGGTTAGAGGAGGGCAGAGGAGGCAGGGCGCGTCCGAGGAGAGTCGGATTCTACGATCGAGCACCGACTCGCTGGGCGAAACGCTTAATGAATTCCCGAACGGATATATTCCTAAGTCTTCCTCCGTCGCACAAGTGTGTCTGCATCTGTCATCGCCAAGTAACGGCCACTTTCCTCCTTTGGCCTGCTTCTGTTTCTCTCTCTCACTCTCACTCTTACCGTTTAAAAGTTATTACAGTCGTTTAAGACTCGACTATTCACGTCACGATCTTTTTCATTTGTTCGATGGACTCTTATATCGTCGCGTGTTACATTATTCGTGTCAATGTTTATGTATACGACGTTTACAGTTCGACTGTTACATTCGCTGGTAACACCTAATTAATTCCATCAGCTGGCTGTTTCGTTATGTCTTCTTTATTCTTTGTCATCGCGCGCATATATATTCTTGTTTGTAAAAAAAGCTTTTCGACAGACATAATAAATCTTCTAGATAGACATACTAGATACTAAAGACATGCGAAAGGATTTCTCATATCGAATCAAATGGACGAGGTTGCTTTTAAATCAAACGCTGCTATCTTGCAATTAAGGTTTTTCTATATCTCTGGAAAAAAATGTGTCCAAGAATATTAATTTTCAACAAAATTATGGTAGTTGAAAGTTGTCTGACAAAACTAAATTATATGTCTAAAAAACTATGATCATATAAGGAGAGTTAATTGCTTCTTTCTAAAGAGATTGCATTTTTGCAGTTTTTGTACTATTTTTTCTATGTGGTTGTACAGAATTGCTAATGTTTATTTAGAGTGAAAATACAAGTGTCAATGAATAGCAGAATACTCCATGTTTTACTAGAAACAAAAATCTTATAGATAAAATTTAAAAAATTTTTATATACAATATGAGATACAGAGAATCATTATATTAATGTTTCTTACAAATGTCTACAAAAAACACGAATTCAAGACGCAAAACGGATCTATCTTGTTCCTTTCACTTTCATTTTCTCATTTCGTATGGCTTCCTTAGGCGCAGTCCGGGAATCGTGTTCCTTCCTTAGGCGCAGTCCGGGAATCGTGTTCCTTCAGGCAATTTTTGAACGATACTCGATAGCCGAGAAATCATACAACCGTCCCCCGGCGGGAAATTCACTTCGGAGCGTGAGTTTCCGCGGAATATTACGCCCCCGCCATGGTTAAATGACGCGCGTCTACGCACCCCCTTAACCTCCGAACGGCGAAGTTCAGCAATTGCTTTGCGCAATCGAAGAGAGGTGAATCTCGAACCTTCCCTTTCCCTATAACTCCATTAAATATAGCGCGCGGAGGATTCGTGATGTAAATGGAATTCTTATCGGATATTGGGGTGTGGGACATTTTAAATAAGATGCGACCGGATAGAGAAGTAAAAGATGATTCGCATTAATCACGATAGATATACGTTTTACATATATTTTGGATATCGGTATTACGACTGAATTTCATATTGCAATCGAGCGGGATAGAGCTATCTTCGAATAAGAACGAGCGCGTCGGCTGGAGATTTTTCGCGGGGAAAAGCGAGTGTGGAAAACGTTTTCCTCGCGAGATCCGTGTCCGGTCGGTGATGCAGCCGTTGCATAAATATGAGGTAGGAACGGAGCACGCGGCGACATGAAAATGCGATGAAGGCCTCGCCGATGACAGGACCGGACTGGCGAAAAGGGGATCGTGGAGAAGTGGAAACGCGGGAGTATTGGACGACGGACAGGCAGGTGGTGGGAAACGAGCTGAAATTTCTCATCCACCACGAAGGGGTAACTCCGCGAATTTCCGCCGCGGCGCGCGAATTGAGCTAAACGACGTTAAAAGTCGGCTTTTGAAATTTAGACGTGGTTTCGAGTGTGTCGCTCCCTGTAATCATGCCGGGTCCACTAATTACGAGAGAGTGCGGAGTGTTTAAATATTCCACTTGTAATGATGGACTTTCACTATTTGTCGCATTTTTCTACGATGTAATGATGGACTTTAACTATTTGTCGCATTTTTCTACGACAGTTATTAATGATAGTAGTAATGATAGTGAAACCAAGCATTTATTAACGCAATATAATTTGATGAAAGTTAATGCCGAGCGTAGGTGGCATTAACTTTGGTTTGGTTGGCGCTATTGCAGTATCTCGACCATATGCTTTGTTTAAATATTTATCTTAAAAGGGACAGTACAAGCAAAAGCCACGGAAATGTTTCTTTTAGAACGACGAGAATATTCTTTCTTGAATATAAATACTTTTCCCTGAATTTTATTAAAATCAAAATAATATTATTGAAAAATAGAAAAAAAATTTGTTTAGAAGTAACCAAATACATTTTTGAACATCTGGAAATTTTATATTAATATTCTCTTTTGTAAGTGAAAAAATAACTGAAGTTTCATGTAAATATGTGAACATTTTTTTGGGTAATAAAAGCAATTTTCACTCATGAAATTATTAAAGTCAAGCATATGGACGAGATAAAGTTGGCTATTTAATATTGATTAGAACTCTAAAGATTTATTGAGGAGACTGCGGAACTATTAATCAAGATATACATGTAGTCAACTTATTATGACTGTGGAGATTCTGGAACTACCAATAGACTATATATTACGCGGCCAACTTACCCCGACTCTATAGCCAACCTGTCTCGCGCTGAGGCAAGTTGACCACTAAAAACCAGGATTCTAAAAATCTTGCGCAGACTGAAACGTACTAATTAGGATTCATATTACATTGTGACCAACTTATCCCGAGTCAATTTGACCCGCTACGTAGGTACCGAGTAGGTAGGTAAGTTGACCCCTACTTAAAAGAATCGCTAGGACGTTGGAGACTTTGGAACTACTAGAATGTGTGGCCAACTTACCCCCGATACGGGGCTACTTTAACCCTTTAGCTACTATGCGCTACCAAAGTGGCTTCCCTGTAAGTCATTTTATGGGACGAGGTTTTCCGTCATTTCTTAGTCATTATCTCTCATTTGTTTTCGTGGTTTTAAAAGTTGTGTGCATTTTCGTTTACATGCACACCGCGGCAAAGAAGTCTGTATTGGCGATACAGCGCCACGGCCAGCTTCGCCGTAGCTAAAGGGTTAAAGGATCGCTAGAATTGTGGAGGCTTCGATATTAATCGGATTCAAATTATGTGGCTAACTTGCCCCGAACCGATAGCTAACCGATATGGAGTAAGTTGGCAACCGCTTTAAAAAGTCGCCAGAACTGCGGAGACTCCGAAACTACTAATTAGGATTTGTATTATATGGCCAACTTATCCTGTGTCGATTATCAACCCGACCTCGGCATGAGGGCAAGTTGGTCACTACTTTAAAGGGTCGCCACAATGTGGAGACTCTGAAACTATTAACTTAAGATTTATATTACATGGTCAAGCTACCCCAGCCGATAGTCAACTTACCCTGCACTTGATAAGTTGACCACTATATAAACGAGTTGCTAGGACGTTGGAGACTTCGGAATTACTGATCAAAATATGTGCCATGTGGCCAACTTATCCCCGGTATCAGGCAAGTTGGCTATTACTGCATTTCCAGGACTGCGGAGACCTCGCGAAAACTTCGTAACTACTAATCGAGATATATATTATGTGGCCTTGAGTCGATAACTAATTTGGCCAGAACTACAAATCAGATACATATTACGTGACCTTATCTCTTACTGCTAGCCACTTGTACAAGGTAGAGATATGCGACTCAAAGATTTTTAATGTCGAATCGAATTGAATCTCAGATTTTAATTTCAAATCGAGTCGATGAAATTTCACCCGGATCGAATCGTTAAAAGAATTTTTAATTAACATAATCATTGAATTCAACATGAAAATAGTGACTTCAGTAACTAATAGAGAGAGATAACATTGATCATATGATATCATTTCATTTTTATGGTGAGAGATATCTAGTATATAGTCGGTAAACGTGTATGGAATACAGTTCCAGCCTTGAAAGCTGCGCAACGACATATATCGATCCGAATTTTGACTCGATTCGATTCGATTCGAATTTAAATAGTTCGCACATCTCTAGTACGAGGTAAGTTGAACACATCCGTATTTCGGTTTCTACAAAAAAAAAAAACAAATGGTTTACAGGAATATCCGTTAAAATGTACTTCACTAAAAAATAGCTGTCGTTTGAGAAACTCGTTAAAATTACTCGAGTGTATCGTGCAGTAATAATGCAATATTGAAAACTGCATGCATAAACACAGAGAAAGATTGTATCTGTTATATTTGTATAGTCAGTTAGTTGCCTGGAAAGTTGTAATTTCGAAATTCTGGAAAATATGTTATTTGATCCCGATTTTCCCTAAATCTTGTATATAATAATAGTTAATATTTGGAACAAAATGCGCTTAAATTTCGAAACGAAAAAATACTTTGTATCAGTCGGCAGTCATATAATGTCTTAAATTGTAAATCTGAATGTTCGGTGAGATAATAATCTCGGTGGCTTCGGTTAACAGGAACGGGGAAAAATACAACGGTATATAAAATCGCAAATGGAGTCGTATGTATCTGACAGTTTAAGAAATTGTGCCGTATATAAAATCTCGGTCGCATAATGAGAACGTTTCTGTAAATATGCAGAGGCCGAGCATCAATATGCAATGCCGCTTTCCGCCTCTCCACAACCGAGAAATACAAAATTAAATACGCAATACGTCTTTCGTTCATAAATATCCGATATGACAGCTGTAGGAAAAATCGAAATAAATGGAGAAGCAATATGCATACGCGTCGCAGGAGGCGATAAAACGTTATTTCCATGTAGGTCATAAACTTCGGCTTTTTACAATGTTAGAATATTCCCTTATTCCACGTTATTTTCGTTATTGTCGTTTCCTACTATTCGGTGCAATATTAAGGAATTTATTTACCAGGTATGTATTTTCAAGGCGCCTAAGGGGCATATTTTCAATGGCGCGTCAAGAAAGTTATTCATAAATTCACTATTTATCGAACAAAATTTTATACATTTTTTTACATTTATTTCACGGTATACAGCTGTTTGCTAAACGATTTGCACTCTTTTTTGCGAAGTTGGCGTGAAGTGAAGTTGGCATTGCTTAAAATAGTCACGATTACGAACATACTAATAGAATTGTGCATTAATCGGTTAGGACAGCTGTCAAAGTGACGATATAATGTGTGAAAGTAATTTTTACCAATATAATGTGACGTATAATACGTATGAACATTGCTCTTAGTTTCGAAACACGAAATGAACGTCGGTATGGGAAAAGAAAGAGATCTCTCTCTCTCTCTTTCTCTCTCTTTCTCTTGGCGTGATCGCGACAAATTAAAAACGAGCTTCGTGGTGCAAAGTAAACTTTATGATGACGATTATACTTGTCGCTTCACGTCAACGTCGTGACACTCGCGCGCGCTCAGTTCTGTCCCACGTACTGGAATAGATATCGAGCAAGCAAATCTGACATCTCCTTCCTGCATTTTTCAATATTGCACTATTACTGCGCGAGCACTATACACTCGAGCAATTTTAACGAGTTTCTCAAATGACAGCCATTTTTTAGTGGAGTACATTTCAACGGATATTCCGCAAGGAGAGATATATATCTCGGAGAGAAGTCTGAACTTTGCAAGAACACGTTCTCTTTCGCGTAATTCTAAGTAGCGTTTTACATTACTTTCGGCAAAGACTGAAAACTTTCGACTTCGTGCACATCTCCCGCGGAGATGTCAGGAGGGTATTTCTCTTGGCGCGGACAATTTCAAAGGTCAATAACGGAAGTTCCCTACTTGTATTCAACGGGTTAAAAGAGCGAACGGCATTTTCCATTATGAGCCCGCCATTATAGCGAAATGAGTTTACGAGCGCCATGAACTTACGTTTCAATAACAGTAACTTCCTAAATTATCAGCGCGTGCACGAAAGTGCAGCGATGCTGCGGCATCGTTAAAACGAAGGGGCAGCTCGGGACGAGTTCCGGGCGGAGAAACCCGTTCTCATTCCCTCCCTCCCTCCCTCCAGCCCGCTTGCCGTCGCTCTCCTCCACCCTCGCGCCTTTTGAAGGCGACTCATGTGGCGACTTGAAAAAATATCAGTCGGAGAGATTCGCTTGCTCTGTTAATCCCGTCGCTTCATCGCCGCATATTTGCTGCACACCCGTGCGAAATTGTCATCACGAGAAATTCTATTTCGGTAAAACCTGGCTCGATTTTATTTCCTGTAACTCGTGTTATTTTACCAAACAACGAATTCATGGTTTTTCTCTCTCTCTTTTTTGTTTCGAATATATATATATTTTTTTATTTTACACGCAATTCAACAAAATATTGTTTTTGTCACTCCGTAGAGATATCTTTCTTCAAAGAAATGCCAGTCGGAAGGATATTCGTAGATGAGCAATGTTTTCTTAGACTTTATGTTATATTTCGATTAAATTAGAAGCGCGTTTGATAACGATGCGTATATTCATTTAATAATTTTAACGCGTTTGTTCCTGTGCGATAACCGCCCCGTGTTATTACAAGATTTCCGCGAATGGAATTTTTTTTTAAATCCGGGAAGAGAGAGAACGCGCGTGTGCGATTTTCTAAATTATATTTCCCCGCTTGCATAAGGCACACGAAACCGACTAAAAATACGACCTTTTGCGCAAATGGAAAGATTACGAAGCGAAGGGTTAAAAACGATGGGCGGCAGCGGGATAAAATTCGCGGGTTACTCCGCCGCGGCTCGTCTAACTGAGAGAGGGAGAGTAGAGGGGGAGAGGGAGGCGGGAGAGAGAAAGAGAGAGAGAGAGAGAGAGATATCATTTGCTCGCTCAAATATTTGGACATCCATGCCGGATCTCGTTTTTTCGCTCGGCCGCGTTTCGACCTCGCTCGTCGCTTTTTTTCGCCGCGCATCCCGCTCGCGGATCGGTGAGAAGGTGAACGGAGCGGCGGAAGGGACATGTGGAAAAAAGGGGTTAGAGGCGAATGTGGACCTCTCTTGCACTTTAGCCCGATTAAATAGTACGGTCCTGGCCGGGTGGTTGGTAATTACGCAAAGTGGTCGGCGGTCTCTAGTTACTTCGCGTTTTCCGGCGAACTTCGCTTCCGCCACCGCCCCCGCTGACTCTCGTGATTTCTCGGCGAGGGAAAACGAAATTTCCACCATCCACCATTATCCCGCGGCCTTGCCGTATCGACTGCCGTCAACGACCCGTATCAGTCCGTGCGTGCCGACTTTTCCTTCGCAAGTCGCGCCGCGAAAATTCAAGGGGCGACTCCTAAAGCGTCGCTGCGATTTGGTTGGCGCGTATACGCTCTTTACTACAGATAACGTCCTGTTCGCTCGCCGAAGCTATTTTGCACCGAAGTTATTTTACGTGTGGCGCACGTTAACATTTCGTAATGTATGACATTATTTAACAAATGTCGATAATGCGGCGATAACATAGTGATGCAATTTTGGTTACAAAGGAAATTGTGTCACATCAGTTTGCTGTCATTGTTATCGAAAACATAGCTCTTTTCCAATAATTACTGTACCGACGAATGTGTATTGCTAAAACACACCGGGAAATCGTTAATTTAATAGATAACATAGTAATATAATTTTGATTACAAAGGAAATTTTGTCACATCAGTTTGCTGTCATCGTTATCGCAAGCAAATTCCGACAATATTAAACTGCCATAACATTGTTGAAAATCAATATTTTTTATATAAACTATAAGATAGTAACATAATAATGCCAAATTTTGCAAATAGATTTGCGCAATTTTGAAATAAATGAAAATATATTTCTTATAAAATAAAAAATCAATTTTCCTTTATAAAATTGAGGAAATTTTTTATTTAAGATATTTAAATAAAGTTCAAACGGGATTTTACTAAGAGCATCTGAAATTTTCTGACAAAACATTGTAAAATTTTACTATTTATTAATTTTTTATAAGTATTTTTATACACTTTATAATGCCATTTTCAAAACATCAAACTTGTGTCTTCATATTTTTATCGATATTTGTGCTACAAATGGACTTGTGTGAGATTTTTTTAATGCATGTAAAAATTTTAATCTTTTCGACAGTTTCACTAGAATAGACTGACTCTTCCTGCAAGTGCATATCTCCCACAACCTAGCTAGAATTCACCACTTTTTTCAACAAATATGACAGATTTCTAATTTATCATTATCAAACTTAAAAACATGCAAATATTTATATTTGTATGTGGTTGAAACATAAAAAAGTGATATGGTACACAATTTTGGATCTGGGAGGAAAGTTGGAAAAAATTTTTTTATTTATTGTTTGGCTATTTCGAAGCGATTATAACAATCACATTGCACCTCTGTATATTTTAGTATCTCTAATTTCTCTCAAGGTAGTATCCGAATCATTTACAAAAGCAGGTGGCAATTGATTATTCGTTCGGGGGTTTCGCAGATTCAACATTGCATGCATAATCATCGCGATTTTCTTATTTCAACTTCTAATTCCGCAGCGCATTATCCCGACGTGGCACTTTCCGTTCGTCCACCTTCTCGAGAATCGATTTCTCACGTCGGGAATTGACCGGTCGTGAGGAACGGCGGATTAATCCGTCCGCTTCGTTCGTTCGATGTACGTCCACGGACAAAACGACGAGCGGGAGAATGCGCGAGGGAGCGCGAGGTGGTCATAAAATCTAGATGGAATCTAAACCCGAGGACAGGCATAATAGAATCGCGGCGTGGGCCAATATTCGCGAAATATTTAGCGGACGGATTTCGCGGTGGGAAACGCGGGATCGCGCGACGCCGAGTGGACGGGATAGGATTGGATGCATCGGCGGGACGATTTTAAAGCGCGCAGGGGACGCGCGCGCGGTCGGTTCGGCCCGCCCCGATCGACGTAATATATACCTATCGTTGCGGTTTGCGCGGGGTTGCGGTTTCGATTTGCGACCGGCAAATGGAATCACGCGTCCCCTTCGCGGCGTCGAGTCCCGGACATTATAATCGAGCGACCGATTCGCACTCGCGCGAATTCGTCTCGTCTTTCGCTCGCTCGCTTCGGCTCGGCCCGCGCGACTTCTCGCTGCCCGGTAAAAAGTGCATCGCTGCAGGAAGCCGGGGTAATCAAATCAATTTCAGCGCGAATTTGCCTGCTTCTTGCCGCCCGCAATCCCTCGCGTTTAACAACGTTATTTCGCGCGCGCGGGAACGACGCTCTCGTCGCTTCTTGTGCGCTCGCTTGCGCGCGAAGCAAAACGCATGCGAGATGGGCGCGCCAGCCACGAGCGTTTTAATCGCGCCGGGATTCCGCATCGGGGCGCGACGGTTTATTGGCGATTTTCTCGATACTTCGGTACTTCACCACATTTCCCATCGCTGCTGCAACTCGTCGCGATATCGATCGGCATCGACGTGCGAGCACGTCGCGTTTAATTTAATTCGCAATAGTGAATAGGGGGGCCACTCATGTCCGGCGCATTTTTTCGTCAAATTGTACAGAAATTCGGGAAAAATTCCTGTAGCTCTTTTCCAGAGAGCCTCAACCAGTTTGTTATGAAGTTATTTAAACAAAAATAAAGTCAAATGAACAAAATAACGCTCTCTAGAGTGTACAAATATAAAATGAAGACAATAAGAGTTGATGCCGTTAGTGAGGCGAGGACAATGAAATATTTATAAATACAACAAACGTAATAAGATTACAAACGTTTTGGTTTTAATATTTGGAATATCTTCTTTGGAAGTGTGTTAACGTTTATAAAAATCTAAAAATCGGAGTGATATTTTCAGCTAAAATATTGAATTGTTCAACCCCAGATACTACCAAATCGTGGCTACTATCGTATAAAGTAGATAAAAAATGAATAAAACTCAAGTCAAATAAGTCAGTAGACAATAAAAAATGTTTATCTAACAGTCACTAATATGTCTAAGATATCATGAAGCATCCTAATATACCAAGTCTAAGTATTATAAGAAATCAAAACAAGCATACATTTGAACATCTAAAGTCTTTCGATTATAGGAAAATAGTTCTTATACCGTATCTTCTTGTAAATTAGTAGTCTTCCTTTGTTTTTCAATGTAAAACATTTTAGAGACACAATGTTTTAAGTAAAATCTTTCTTCATCAAGAATCTTAACATGATCCCAATCAAATTCATGCCCATTAAGTCTATGTTGGGAGACTATCAAAAACTAGTATTTTTTTTATGGTTGACGTGTTCTTTTATGTGAGTTGCTAACTTTCTGAAAATAAAGTTGTGTAAACGTAAGTAAAGTTGCAAATTAGATATTTTTGTATTCTGAATTCTCTACTGAGATTGATATGTAAAACAACCATCTACGTTCTTCATTCACGTCATGGAAAAATCTGATTACTCGAGCGTCACGTCGCGGTTGACCTAATAAATATGCGACGTGATTCTTCGGCTTTCCGGTGTTGGCTTCTTGCCGCGCGCGCTGTCGGAGATTGACATGTAAATCATGCTGCGCCTTTTTGCTGAACATCGTAGGACATCATTAAGTCCCTGCACCCCCGGGGGCGGCAGCCACGTAGAGGCAGCCGGACGACGAGCAATAAACGTCGCGGGCACACGGTATAAATAATCATCGATACGACGACAGCCCGCTCGTAATTAAGCGAGATGGTGATGTACTGAAAACCGTAAAACGCGGAAATTTATGTCCCATGGCGAGGAGCGCGTAAAACTGGACGAGAGGACTCCCGAAGGAGGCGCGTCGGATTGATGCCGTCGCGACGGCCGCTTTTTCGTACCAAAAAGTAAAATTCTTGCAAGTTAAGGCGAGCGAGCGTTCGCGACTTGCAAATTTGGCTTTACGTCGCTCCTTATATTTATCTACATACTTCTGCGGCCGATTTCCAGGCGTTTTTACCTTCATACAATCACGCTCGGCGTTTATTGTTACCTTTATTACTTGAAAATTGATATTCGAAATCACGCGATGACGGTAGTGCTTGTTACACGAACGAAAAGTCCGACGCGATGCACTTGTCGCTCGTTCATTTTATAATAGCATTTCACCATTTCTCACTACAATAATTCGTCATAATTATCCGCGCGTACACTCGCGAGAGGATTATACCGTATAATTTGACGGGCCTGGAAAATACCACCTGTCAAATCGGATCCTCAACGTCCCACGATGCGATGGACTAATGTCAGATAGTCCAAAGAATTTTGTTGCGTGGGCTGATTTCCCGTTAGTCCAAACAGTAATAACAGTACTGACGCGACGTAATCTTCGATAATCGCGCATTCGGAGTCACAGTCGGAGTTCTCAATCACAGGTGTGCTGTTGGATTTACTGATTTTTATTGTCCATATTCAAAGAACACATAGAGAGAGGAGGAAGAAGAAGTGCTTTGCTTCTCTTTCTTGTCTCTATTCTCTCTCTCTCTTTCTCCCTACCTCCCTCCTTTCTGCCCTTTCTCTCTCTCTCTCTCTCTCTGTTTTTTTATCCTCGTTCTCCTCGACGCGTTTAATCGGCCCAGGCGAAAGCCCATTACATCAGATGGCTTTGTCACGCCGGTGGCACCGTCGGAGAATTAATAACCCCGCTACACTCACGACGTGTACGTACACCCCCCTCGTCCTCCCCCCTTCTCGTATCCGCCGCCCAAAACACTTCGGCCGAATTATTTGTTCGACACGATTCGATACGCGCGTTTCTGTCGTATCTTATCTCCGATCTAACGTCGCACCCTCGACGCGCGCGCGTGAGATGCAGGGACGCGAACGAGAGAGAAAAAAAAAAGAAAAAAAAAGAAAGGAAAAAGAAAAAGCGGCGAGGCAGCTCCGGAAGACGCGATACAGAGCGCCGCCGACACCTCGGGCGTTTGCCGCTTCTCTACACCCTGGCTTTTTTGTGAACGAAGAATGCGACCTATTTTTAATTCCGTGCGTTAACGTGAACGCGCGCGCAAGTAAAATTAAAAGATCTGTCCTACCCTTCAGCCATGTGACACAGACTTGCACTTTTGTAGATAGTGAACGGATTGTGGGGGTTTATTTCGTTTATTTGTCCCATGTGTAGATGTGTATACACGTTTAAAAATACCTCGACGTTTGTTTTTATCGACAGAAATGTCATTTCATCTCCATTCCGTTGCTCTCTACGTTGCGTAATTTTGTTACACAACAATGATCTGTCGTAAATAACGTGCTGATTAATCTTACACACGTAAAATTCCGCACGCAATACACGAAGTAATACGCGCAGCCGATAATGAAAGTCTCCAAGGTTGAATTGGAAGAAGAGTCGTGAAAGGGTTGAGGAAGACATCTGTCAGTATATTCTCTCACAAGAGGAGGAGCGAATTGAAATGAAGAGATCAGAAACGGGGGAGGCGAGAAACTCGCTGAAATCGGCCGCTCGATCTGCCGGCTGGCGGAATAATAAAAAACAACGCGGGAGGGTAAAGAACGCATGAGGGAAGAAAGAGAAGAGGGTGGGGGGAGGAGAAGGGAAGAACGTCGAACGGGGGAGAGTCGCGGGAGAAGAGCTATCCATTAAAGGCACTCGCGGCCACCACCAGCTCCCATTTTTTTTTTCGAGACTCCGTTGAAAGGGGGATCTGCCGCCTTTCCTGTTTCGAGCGTCGTCGAGATATCGCGGCGCGCGGAACGCAATTAAGAGATTAAAATAGGAGCGTAATCGTTCGTGCTTCGGCGGCTACGATAATAGTTCGACGGGGAGAGGCGAGCGACGTTGCTCGAGTGCAGTGCGGCGCGACTGCAGCTAACAACCGTCGCTGCCGGCATATTGGTAATGCAGTTCTGCTTTTCGGCGCTTTCGCGCGAATCCCCGTGTGCACACATACGCACACGCACATATGCGAGCATGTATACGCGCGCGCGCGCACGTGCATCGGCGCTTTTTCCGAGCCTCCGACGGCGTTATTGACCCGCGACGAATATGGAGCGCGTAGCCCGTGGATTATTATTGCCCGAAATACGAGCCGCGCGAATAAGGGAAAGAATAAGGAAACCCGCGGACCCGCAAATAATCGCTTTCGATCGGTAAACGGTTCGTGCATCTCGCAACGTTAGCACTTTATCGCTTCCAGCACGATCTTTTTTCTCCTCTTCCTTTTCTGCCTCTTCGCTGGGGGAAGGCGTGCGTCTTCTCCTTCGTTAAGGGATTTACAGCGTTCTTATGTGTGGAAATTCATTGAATATAAATTTTATTTAATCGACTTACGCGAGGGAACAAACGGTTTTTTTTTTACATACTTCAGTTTCGGGACGATACCTGCCAACCATCCATGCCGGCATCTCGTATAGAGGTTATTGTAATTCGGGACGTATAATCCGAAACTTTCCCTTCCCCATATCGTGTTTCATAGGTTTGCTCAGATAATTGTTCTCAGCAGCCCGAAAATGTCGTGGAAACCGAATATCTAAGATCCGAGACCTTTGATTGTAGAAGAATAGACTGCCGGTAGCTAACTTCAGACTGGTAGCCAAAATGTCTTGCGCTACCATCGACCAATTGGCCGTAATGCAAGAATAATCCAACCTAGAAAATTAATTTTTTAGTTTTTGTTACAATATATTTGTATTTCCTGGTTTTTTGGACGGGTCTTAAATCTCGGAAAATATCGAAGATGTTAAATACATTTTTCAGCGCAGCAATGAATGGCATGAATGGTGTTGTCGGCAGTCCGTACTTTTGTAATCAAAGTCCGAATGTTGGAAGAATTTGATCGGACGATTTGTAGAATTCTAACGTAGGAATCGCGTACGAAGCAGGCCTGGAACATCTGTCAGGCGATAATGCGATCTCTCTCTAGTCGACTTGCCCTCTAAACATCACCGGAGGACATTAGAAGCGCGCCCTCCGCTGATAATAAATTCCCGCTCAGTCGACGGAATTAATCGTGTCCGGAGCGTACAGGACTCGGCGGATCAAGAGCTTTTCTTATTCGCGCGATACCGTCGGTTCGCCCCGAGCGAATGGCTGTCGGTTCTGCCAAATTTAAGGGCTCCAGCGATCCGGCGCCAATGCGCGTTTAAATTGATGGCTTCACGGTCCCTTGCATTTCGCGCTTAGGTACTTCGTATCTTCCCCTCCTCCTTCGGGCGAGGCCCACCCTCCTGCTCGCGCGAGGGAGGCGCGATCTGGAGCTTTATCCTATTAATCAATGCGCATAAATTGTTTTAAGGGAATCGTTACCGCGCCATTCAGACGTACCATCGTCGTCGACGTCGTCGTGGTCGTAGTCGTCGTCGTCGGGGTTAATGTCGCGCGCAGAATAAGGGGGGTAAAATCGAAGCGGCGAACCGGAATCATTAGATGTAACACGAAATAGACGCCGGTGGGCCGAGATTTATTGGCCTGGAAGTGGGAATTCCGCAGCTGCACTCGCCCGTTTATTATCGCCAAACGGCGCACTGTGAAAGACTTCGTTCCGTGATGGGGACGGGACGCGATTTGCATCACGCTCGATGCACGTGTACCTGTCTCGATAAAGTGTCGATTAGATCTCTCTCCCCCCTTTTCTCTCCGTCTCTTTCTCCACTTTCTCATTCTCATAGCCGCACAAGTGGTGTATCTCGTGTGCTGCCCAAACAGCGAACGAGAAAATTTCACAAA
Organism: Odontomachus brunneus; assembly: GCF_010583005.1. Lineage (NCBI taxonomy): Eukaryota > Metazoa > Arthropoda > Insecta > Hymenoptera > Formicidae > Odontomachus > Odontomachus brunneus. Next base: position 1,615,635 of record NW_022639493.1, on the reverse strand, counting down.
TTGTCTTCCTGCTGCAAACTCGAGATATCTAATTTAAAGAATTCCGTCTATCGCCGAAGAGAAAATGCATGCTTTGTGAAGTGGAAATTCGCTCGTGAGAAAGAACGATCGATGAAAAATCCGTCGAGAGAGAGAGAGAGAGAGAGAGAGAGAGAGAGAGAGAGAGAGAGAGAGAGAGAGAGATACACGCGTTCTTTACGAAGCACTCTATTCTCCTAGATACAATCAGTGCATTCTTCACTGAAATACTGTACTTATAATTGATGATTCAGTTATAAGTATAGCAAATTGGTGAAATTTCGCTGAGAGGGTCAGTGAATAATGGGAATTGTTACCATTGATGCAGTTTACAAACTCAGACAGTGCCATCGCGTGGAAATTGTGATGGGAGCTGTTACTCTCGTCGCCATGAACGCAGAAGATTAGTATCCATACAGCGCGTAATGAATTTATGTATTATTGATATTGCAGTAAAATCTTATTTCTACTGATCAGAATCGGTGAAATGAAGCAGTAACTTGGAAATGTTTTAACCGAAAATCAGTGAATATTCACTGATTATCGACGACAGACTTCATGTACTGATTCAGCGGAAAAATTTGTACTGATTTACTTTAGGAGAATGTGTTCCTTGTGAAACGCTTTTTGAAAATGGAGACGAGTTGTATCATAGCGAGGTGGAAGTTTCAAAATTATCCTGCATAGTGCAAAATGCAAGCGCGATAAAATTTTAACAAATCACTTATCAAAACAAAAAGGGAAAGATTTATATTTTCCACGTACGCGCGTTTAATTAGTCGCAAGCGGAATGAGGGTAGGAAGGATCGTTCGTTAGGGGTGGCTGATAACGAAAACCAATTCAGCAACTGATATAAGCTTGAGAAATGAGCTTCCGATTAAGTACGGTTGAACGATTTCGCGTTTATTTCTGATGAATAATTTCGGCGTGTTGCGGCGGAAAGGCACCGGCGAGCCTTTCATCATAGTATTCGCCCACGATGCGAGCTCATTATACACCGAGCGATTTAATTCGGAGTTGAAACGCTGGATTATGAGCTGGTCCACTGATATTAATATCAAACGATTATCTCGCTTGATTATTGTTATTGCCGTGCGATTAGAGACTGGATTTATGCGCGCGTGTCCTCTTGTATTAGCTAATAATACGAGTTATCCCTTGCCAATACAGCAAATATTTATTGCATGCCATTATTACGGAGCAGTTATGAAATAATCTTGAAATGTCAATTTTACGAGAGGCCAAAAGTTGTTAATTTCCTTAGCAATGCATACTTTCCTTCGAAATGTCAAAATTGCAAAGTTGAGAATTAAGTAGGAATTCATAAAGTCGATGAACGCATTAAATAGAAAAAGCTGATTTTGGTAAGTGGCATTTTAAGATTAACGAAGCTTTCTAAACGTCTTCAAAGGAGAAAACTCTCAGATCAGATGAAACTTTAAGTCGCAAAGACGAAGAAAAATAGCGACGACGGCGGCCGGTTGAACTCAATCACGACTATCGATTAAAAACACCCTTCCACGCAATCGTTTTACTTAAACTCCTTCCAAAGAAATCAGTCTGCTTTTCAAAGCTCTCTTTCTCTTTCTCTCTCTCTCTCTCTTTTCTTCTGACTTTTTCATCTTTCGTCTATTGTTACCATTTCTGAGTTAAATGATAAGGTGTGACAAAATAAGGGAGCAGTGATAAGAAAGTAAAAAGACAGTAGGAGGTAAATAAGGAGGAAATAATTCGAAAGCAACCGCCCCCGTAAGTCGGAATCTTTCCGGCGGCCGCGAGGAAGTCGAGGAGGATGGTGGAGGTGGCTTAACTCACGTTATTCTCGTTGTTGCCGGAGCAAACGACTACTCACGTCACTGCAGGCATTTCCTTTCCTCCTACTTTCCTCTCCCGGCCGTCCTCCCAGCTTCCAGGCACTGCGGGCGACTTCCGGTGACTGCTATCCTGCGGAAATCTTACGGGACTCGGTTGGGACGCGGTATAAATGAGCGAGCCCACCATTGCCACTCAGAGCTCGTGTCAGACTTTATATGTACGGTTTACTCTGCGTTTTCCTCATTTACTCGAGGAGCTAAACGCGCCTCTTGATACTGACAACATATCCTATTTCACATCGGTACGCAATCGGTCGTTTCGGAATATTCTTTAAAGTACAATTTATAGAAAGAAAACTCGAGAGGTGTAACGTAAACTGATTATGATGATCTGCATAAGATAGGAATGGAAGCATAAACTCGATTACAAGTATTATTTCTTTTTTTATTATATTTCTTTATTATTTTGATGTACTTTGTAGGAATTTTAGATATGCATTTTTTCCCTTCTGACGTCATAAATCAAAGTGGCCATAGCGAGTAGCCAGGAATCTTGACACTTAGAAATAATGAATATGAATTACAATAGTCAAAATAACAACAGTACGTTAAATTACAGCACACGGGTATATTAAAAATTTAACATAAACAATTTCTGCCGATTTCAACGCAAATGCAAAGTGTCTTTTATCGTGTATAGCAAAGCGAAAGTGATCTCCGGAGTGATATTTCCGCCAGGAAGAGGCATCTTTGCTTGTTTCACATTATAGCGAACGATTTAATTTAAAGGATGCAATTTAAGGGCATTAGCGTCGAAAGGCTATAATACATTCCGAACAGTCGAGTTACTTCTATTCAAGTATTGTCTCTACCGACCGCCGTTGAACCACCGAGTACGCACTTTAAACCGTCACTCTTTCGCGTATACTTTCAAAGAGCCTTCGAAGTATGAATAAATCGCATTTCTCTCCTTCCTCCTGCTCCTCCTACTTCTTTTTCTTCTTCTTCTTCCTCTTCGTCCCTTTCTCCTCTTTCAGATTTACCAGCGATACCGTCGCCGCCGCCACCCTCGCGCACCACGCACACCGTAATAACGAATAATGCGGGGCAGTTAGACGGGCCCCGACCCCGCGCTCTGGTCCTTAAGTGAAAAGTGAGCCCTCGTTCCATGGAGCACCCCTAAGCCGGGATCGTGCACGCGGAACACGCAGCGAGGATCAAGTCCTTCGGAAGGGGGCGAATAATATAATCGTTACCCGCGGCGTTCGCGTAATTTTTTTTTCATCCCGCGACGTGACGGCCTTCGACGTCGATGACATCCGCTGTCTGACGGCAGTTTAGCTCCTTTCGTCGCGAATTGACACGACGACGACGGCGACGACGACATCCCGAGGAAATGATAGAACGATAAAAAGAAGTCGATGTTAGCTGGGAGACGGTTTACGTTCTCGACATTTCGTGCGAGAGTGTATGACGTTACGTATTACCGCGCCTGACATATCTCCGTCGTGTGATATAAGCCGACTTGCTTATAACTCCACTGCTTATTACGCTCGGTATTTCTGCAAGATCAATATAGACCTAAGAAGAGGAGAGAAAAAGCACACACACACACACACACATACGAACGTGAGCAGGCGTATCGCTCATCGGATACTCTATACGCCTTATTGCACTTCATCACGGTGAAGCGCGTCGTGTCAGCAGCGAGATCGCATTCTCGTTGATCAGACACGATACTGACAATACTAATTGTATCATCTCGCTAGATAAAATCGCTGATAATTTGTTACCCGCGTTTCTCCTGTCCCCAAGTCCATTTATCTTCTTTGTCGCGTCACATGCTTTCTCTCGGTTTGCCAATACAAAAATTTATATCTAACTTTACACTCAACAACGAGGATATATTTCACGAAGAGAATATTACAGTTTTTCTTTTTCTCATTCTTTTCTATTTACTATGCTTTTTGTAGTCTACAAAGATAGAATTTTGCTAGAAACATAACAAGTGTTTTAATAGCACACTTCAGTTCTAAAAAATATTAGTAGCACATATAAAAAAAAAAATAAAGAGGTAGAGCGAATTATTGCAAAATGTCGATCTATTCCTTGATTACACGGAAAATTTATATTAGTTTTTATTCTCTCCGTGTATAATCTTCACATACACATATACACACACTGAAATTTTTGTAAAGTTTTACAGTATCGTATTCTACAAAGTAATTTGAGAACCTAAATACCTCGGAATATGGAAGCAATTTTTGACGCGCACTTCCGCAAAGTTACACGAAGGTAACGTTAACGTGATTACTCGTTTCGTGGACGGTGCAGCAACGCAAAAAATCACGAATTCTGCCCGCAGGGGCATCCACGGCGTTTACGAATCTTTCGGCAGCCGCGTTCCTTCGTCCACCCTCCTTCCTTCGGAGTTCGCCGATGGCGCTCCCCGGTCTCCTGGTGCCTTTAAAATTATCGGCGCTTTACGGTACTTGCCCGTAATCGCTTTACGTTCCGCCGAAGTGCATCGGGACGAAGTAGCGAAGCTCGACCTCCGCTTAGCGCGCGCGCCTGCATATGCGAGGTTATTTACATGGCAAATACACACCGCGAATGAATCAAGACTAATTTGACAGTTTTCTAATTTCGCCTCGTGGCCGTGGAAGAAGCGCGCCGCCTTTTTGCGCGACTTCAATTTGACCTCCTCGGTGTGGCCGGCGTTTAAGCGAAATATAATACTGCCCCGGTCCCGTTATCGAGCACCAGCTCGCGTTACATTATGCAAATTAATTTCATTTTCCACGATTTTTTATGGCTTACGGTGAATGAACGAGATTCGCACGTCATCGTATTTGTCGAACGATTTATCCATTTTGAATGTCTTCCATGTTATAGGAGAGAAATTTTTTTGCCCCATTGTCGCTTACATAATGGAAAATATATTGGTATAACATACACAATTGATTCCGATAATTATTCATTTACCAGGAAAGAAGGATTTGGTTAGATGGCATGCAAGTGGACGCTTGATTAACATGGTGTGTGAGTTTAGAATGATTTTAGTATATTGAATGAATTATAGGAGGAGAGAGGGGGGATCGGATAGAGGAAATTATGTAGGAATGAGTGCGTAAGAAATGTGTAAGTGAAGGCGAAACAAGGTGTTAAGTGGGAAAGCAGGATTCAGTGGAAAAAAGGAAAAAGTGCATTGATAACAGAGATTATGCTATCATAAGAAATGAGTTAGGATAGTGTAGGTAATGTAGGTAAGCTTAAATCGGTATGGTAATGCAGATGAAATTATCGATAGAGGAAATGTATAATAGGTAATAGAGGACGGAAGTACACAAGGAATGGAGGAACAAAGTTCAAGATATAAAGAGGAAAGGTTTGGTCATTTCAGATAGAGGATCAAAAAGCAAAATAAAAGTGTAGGGAAGAAAGATGGCACAAATAGTCACAAGTGGGACAAGCACTGTGTAAGTAAGAATATTGAACCACAAAGAATAAGAGAAAGGTTATAGGATATGGAAAAGTCCTTCTTGACGATGTAAATTGGAGGCTTAACTTTAGTTAGAAAGTGAAGAAAACAGCAAAGAAAGAAAACTGAATGAAGTTAGAACTTCATTAACTTGATTAGAGTAGGAAATATAGAGTGCAATAATGATATTAATAAGATATGGAAGAAAATTGGAGAAAAAGAGGATGAGAAAAGGAAATAAGAAAATAGAAGATAAGAAAAACAATGAAGAGACCGGATAGGAAAAGGACAAATAATATGTACAGCTGAATGGAATGACAGAGTTTTGAGTGTTGTGTATGAAGACGATATAATACCCGTTGAGTGAAATAGGAAAGTATAATTAGATATGATAGACAAGGAGAAGATATAGGTAGTGTGAAGTTTAGGAGATTAGAGATTACAAAAGTATTTAGGTAACGAGGGTAATATTGTAAAGTCGATTAGAGAGGCAGTGTAACTATAGGGATACGGATAACTAAATACATAAGTAGAAGTAAGGAATAAATAGATGTGTGTGGTTAAAGAATATAATTGTGAACCAAATCCCCTTCTTGGTTACGTAAGTTAAAGGGAATACTGAACTACCAGGAAAAAAGGAGAGAAAGAGAGAAAGAGTATAGCAATTGCACTTGATAGTTCGACATCAATTTCGTGAAACACTCGTTTCAAGATTTATGTGCGACAAATGTATGGCGTCGACAGTTCAAAAGTCGATTGAAAACTCACTTTATAGACGGACATATGTTCTATATATAAAGCACGGGCGCAACAGAAGCCTTCGCCACATCGACCATTCGATAATCTCATCCGTGTCACGCTCGCAGTAACGTTCGATTGCTGATAGGTACGATAGGATTTCGGCCTGAAGCGTTCTGGAAGGCGAGAGCATTTCTCGAATTCAAAGATATCGAATTTGCATTTTCTTGGATATCAGCGGATCTGTATTTTTCAGATGAAACTACATAAACCTTACATAGCGCGATATCTCTGTTTCGATTCTAATGAATTGCTAGTATTAAAACTTTATCGAATCTGCGTTAGCCAATTTTCTCCAGTTATTAATCACCAGCTATTAAGGTAAAATGTTAAATTCCCTTTGCTTCAAATGCTCTGCGCGTAGAATCGACTATTTGTACACGTTTGTAACAATAATTACTGCGCGTCGTAAGGACCAGTTATTAATTGTTTGCACGATATAATCGCTGATGAACGTGCGTCTACGTGCGAGTCTCCGTCTTAGCGGGGCTGAGGCAAAATTGAAATCCGTTCTCGTCGAAGTTGCTTACTCGCTCGCTTGCGTTCAAGTTACAAAGCCTGGTATCGGCTGCTGAAATTTTCAAAGCATCATGTCAGCTCCACGTCGCGTTGCGTCGCGCCGAGGATGTCTGCTCGCGATGAGCCCCGGGAAAGTAAGACAGAGGCGGGCTTCGACAAGGACGAGAGGTGGAAGAAAGGTCGAAGCGAGACGACGAGGGAGAGAGGACGAATGCGGCGGCATTCGAGCGGCGCGGGGAAGCGACACGACGGAATTTCAGAAATTGCGCCCGACATTTTCGCATGCAGTGTATATATACTGGCTTTCTGTGCGCCTCTGCCTTCTCGTCGTTCTCCTCCTCGCCCTCCTCATCCATTTCCTCTAGCTGTTCCTTCCAAGTTCTCGCGATCGAAACACCAGGGGATGTATCGGCGCTCGGGAGGTAGCTGGATAAGCCGACAGTTTCGCGAGATGTCTCGGCTGTGCGACGTCGACTTCGAATTCGAATGAGTCAGCGGGAGGATCGAACGGCGCGTAAACTTCGACTCGCGAGAGCCCGAAATTCCATAAAGCGCTTTATTTCCTCGGGTGCAAAGCGTGGATTTCAGCGCGCGCGGAAAATCAATCGACCGACACACTCGCAGAGTCCGGATGCCGCAGTTTCTTCCTTTTTTTTTCTCTCTCTTAGTTTCCCGTTGAAATCCCCGATAAGGGGATAAAATGGGGAATGCTTTTTGTTGGCCGCAATGTTATCTCGGGAGTGATCATTTAAAAAGAGAACGCTTTAAAGGGTTGTTTCCGAGAATGCGATCCCGTTTGGGCGCGTTCTCAAAGACTCTCTCCCGTTCATTCTACGAGTGAGAGACTCACGGCGGGTTTTCCGCGGAGAAAATTGCGAGTTAATTTCCCGTGCGGTCGGCCTCTCCAGCCTGAAGCGCCGGCTCGTTGTCGTCGTCAATTATTTTTAATTGCGCGCCGATCGGAGCTCCGGGCTTTGCGCGGCGTGCATTAAAATGCGCCTGGGTGTAAAATTGAAACTCGCGAGGCCGCTGTGGCCGCGCGCACATTGTATTTCGTCGATTCGTTAATGTGATTTTCAACAAATAATTTTGATTCCCCTCTGTAACTGTCCCTCTCCCCCTCCTACCCATTTACCTACCTATCTACCCTGTTCATTGCTCATAACCCTCGCGATCATTCGTTGCATGATTTTGCACGAGGTCGTCGATGATGGACGAGTTCGTGTTCAAAATCATTGCGATACGAGAGAAAGAGAGAGAGAGAGAGAGGGGGAATGGTAGGGAGGTTGAAGGGGTACACAGGGGGACGCGCGAGTGATTGGAAAGGGGAGGCGGCCGGCAGGTGCGTGGCTGTTCAATATTCATCGGCGAGAGGCGTCGAAATGATTTTAAGTGCCTGCAGAAATTGCCGCGGCACCGGCGTTTTCTGATAATCTGCATTATTTCGATCGCTTTGATCGTCGCTGCTTTAATAATATGTAGATTTATGTTTTTATCCGAACAGCGGCGGCGGCAGAAGCGGCGTGTCACTTCTCCCACCTCGACGCCACAGTCTGACGCGATGCAAAAATTGTTATTAAGTTATTTATTGCATTGTGTTAGCGCGATGCTTTCCCTTTACTAGAACCCTAGAAGGAACCTTCACAACATATATATTTTAGACATCTTAATCTGAAGTCTTTGGGGTCAGTTTCTTTCTAGCTTATTTTTTTTTAAGTGGATCAATGAAACATCATTGAAAGCAGTAAATATACGCATATACGATTTGCAGCTATAAGTACAGCACTGACACTGCTCAGTGCTATACTTATAACTAATGTCAGTGACTATTCACTGATTCACTTTAAGAGAGTACATTCCGTAAAAGTGCTAATAGAAATCTATATAACTTCATATTTCCACCAACTTTTTTTATCACTTGAACTGAAAATCCTTATTTCAATAATTTACAAGTAATTTAAAAAATTAGAAATCGGGTGGGGTCGAAAATAAGTCTAGTGTGCCAGAAGACAGTTAATTATTATCTTAACTTTATACTTCCTCTAATGCAAATAGAAATATGCATAAAAAATAATATATTTTACGTGTATATTAATCAGGAACATAAAGAGAAAAAATAATACGTGATTATAGATATCGTAATATATAATGTATTTTTTAGAATAATATCATTCGTCACGAAAGCAAACAAATCTCCCAAAACTTTTCGAAATATTACGCAACAAATCGTTTAGGCAGATATTTAATTCAGGGAGAATAATGTATTTCGCAATGACTCCCGTCGTGCTGTTTTCTTTTTTCCTTTCTCATATTTTGGTACGCGATTTAAGTGTTAAGTACGCAGCGGGCAGAATAGCCCGTTGCACTTGAATGCACTTTTTTGGGGGATCGTCTGGAGAGAACTGAGTACACAGCGATGGTTTGGTTCGATAAAAGCACGGAGAGAGAACTTCCGGAGGTGCATCGCGAAATGCGTCGTCGGAAATTCCTTCCAAAGGCGCTCGATTACCGATCTGAAAAATCCGTGGCGGAATAGTATTAAAGACAGGAGAAAAAAATTTATATATGTATACATATATATATATGGTCGCCGCGAAATTACCTCTTTCTCGTTCGATTGTGCGTCGAGCGCATACACTCACCGCTTGCTTCCTTCCCCTTCTGTTCCTACTCTTGCCCCTCTCTTCGTCCCTTTTTAACAAATGATTCTTTCCTTCTTTCTCTCTCTCTGCTCTATTCCCTTTTTCTGACGGCGGCCTCCGAGATGGGAATCGCGTTGTCATCAAGTTTATCGCGATTATCGCGGCGCGCCGGTGCAACGTGCACATCGCCAGCACACGCACGCACAACATCGTGTGCAGCATCGCGATACGCGGCCGAGGAAGAAGGAGGGTAACATTGATGAAAGAAGAATCGTGGATCGCCGATTCTATTCGCGCGAGCGCACGGATACAAGGTTAGAGGAGATAACATCGCCGGATTAATTATGCGTAATACATAGAACGTGCGCGCGCGAGAGCGGTTAGGCTAGCGAGAGGATGCGCTCATCGTTGTACGGGTTTCTTCGCTCACCCTCTCTCCTCTTAGCGGAGGGTTGCGGAGAGAGGTAGCCGATGCATTCAATTATCGTCGTTACCCTGGGAGTTTACAGATGTCTCGACGATAATCGCGTTGCTCCGCGACTTTCACGTTGGTCGCGCTAAACATTGAGCGCTGCTAAGCATTGAGTGCCGCCGACATCAGGAAAGAGAGAGCGACAGAGAGAGAGAGAGAGAGAGAGAGAGAGAG
>NW_022639493.1:1564022-1605675 GCF_010583005.1 Odontomachus brunneus | reverse complement strand
GAGAGAGAGAGAGAGAGAGAGAGAGAGAGAGAGAGAGAGAGAGAGAGAGAGAGAGAGAGAGAGGGTGAGATGAGAGGGACAAGGTCTAAGCAGAAGCGAGCAGAAGAGGGAGTCTTAATTAGACTCGTCGGAAAAATTAACGCAGTTCTCTCGAAACAAACTGGCAGCGCTCCAGATGCCTCGCGTCGCTGCGCTTCCGCGGCAGCGGAAAAGCGTCGCGCCGACCGATGCAATCTGCGGAGTGGTCCGCTGTGATGCATCCGGCGGTCGTGCCCCGATGAACTTCTTCTTTTGTGCTCTCTTTCTCTCTTTCTGTTTCTGTCTCTTTTTATCTTTCTTCTTCTCGCGATTGTAATCGAGATGGGTGCTCGTTGACTCGCGATGCGCTTATCTCAACGAACCTTGCTTCGCGAGATCTCGACGTTTTCGACGGATTTTGAGCGGAAACTGCAGCTCACATAGAATCAAACATCCAAGATCCACAAAACTACCAAAAAATTCAAGCTCATATCGAAATTTGAATCCTACGTTTGGCCTAAACTTTCTAATATTTTTATGTTCTGAAAGATAAGTGTATGTTTAATACACATAGAAACTGAACGTTCTTGACGTCTTTAAATGACAGAAAACACATAAAATATTGTAGTTCCTAAAGAGGGCCTAGCTAGCTAGTTCAATAGAATCGAGAATGGTTGACATAGATAGGCTTCACAGTACCAAAGTAGAGTGAAATACTTAATTATTGACTCCTTTAGTCAATGACTCTCTAGAATAATTTAGTTTTTTTTGCGATCAATGGCGGTTGTTCACAGTTTTTGTTTCAGTGAAGTCGCAGTGAAGTTTTTTTCGGAATCATTGAGTGCTAGCAAGAAGTTTAAATGCAATACTGGTTGCATGAACAACCCAAATTCTTTCTAGAGTGTCAATGACTAAAGGCATATCAGTAATAGGGTTTTTTTACTTTAGACATTAAGTGGAATATTAAAATCACAGATAAGATAAAAATTTCGACTCTGGTCTTTTAAAATAATTTTGTACTTATTATATATGTTTTACAAATGAAATATTCTGTCTTGTCTCCTTTGCTAAAGTGCGCTATTTTTCCCTCCCTATATAGCAGCGATTTCCTCCTTCTTTCTCACCTCTATAAGCACAGGCGCGTTTTACCGAAGATTTAACATCCGCGACACTCGTGAAAACGTGCAATTTCACGCGTAATCCACCTCACTCCCTTTGGCTTTCGTTCCGTTTCCTCACGCAAATTCCGTGGGCCTTTTTTAGCCGACAAGTCGATAGGTTGACGATGCGCATGCGCTATACCGCAGGAAAAATCGAGCGAGCATCGTCGGTAAACACTATAAATCAGCTTAATCCTCGCGTCGAGCGAAACGAAAGGCTTGGGGAGGGGGAAGGGTGTGCTCGCGTTCGCGTGAATGTGGGTTAACGAAGGCGAAAAAGGAAAACAATTTTGGCGTCAGCATTTCGGAATTTGCAGTCGACACGACGCGATGTCGTCGAATAAAAACAGCGTGCGTTGCAACGGAGCGAAACTGGACGAGTTTCGGCATGGCGACCTGTGACCCAGGAAACCACAAAGCACGCGAGCTGTGTTTAGAAAATAATGTTGAACACTATACGTTAAACAACATCATTTTCACAATGTTAGCGGTCTGGGATATTGAAATTAAATTTCGCTCTCTTGATTATATTTTAGCTGAAAGAAGATAAGCTAAGACACATTATTTATTTATTTTCCTCTTGATATAAGTAAGATAATATCTATTTTACATTTCACTAACGTTAACACATATGAACGACACTCGTTTTGCTTCTGTATCTATAGGAGACAAAATAATGTAAACACTTGGAAAACACTATATTGCTTTATTAAGTTAGCTTTGTAAAGTTTTGGAGGAAATGTTTTTGTAGAAACAGGGTTTTCAAAGTGGATATTGAGTCTACTGTCACTTTTGTTGCAATAATTCTGTGTTCCTTAGCCACAATCATTATTAGTGTTCGACGGTCCTTGTCTGTCAATTTTAGTTTTCACCAATGAAGTCTTGCCATGCTTTAGAGATGCAGTCAAAACTGTTGCTTTTAAAATTACATAAGTTAGCTGTAATGGTTACAGATACTTCTGCTAAATAAGCCTAACGATTTATCTTCTTTGGAAGTCTGACAAATCACTCATTTTATGCTCGTATTAACCTCTGCTGAACACAACGTATAATATACTAGCAAACAAACTAGAAAATATAGACAATGAAAAGAGAAACGAAAGCATCTTTTGTTCTCGCAACTTGTGTTTTGTTAGTGTAGCCAATATGCAAAAAGAATATCCATGCAATACTGGTGTTCACCATTATTTTGTCTTGCACATATTTTAATTCCACCTACGATATATGCAGCAGCATATTTTAATTCCACCTACGATATATGCAGCAGTTTCGCTGGTCGCGGGTATCGCGATTTCCTCGTAATCGCGATCATAAGTCGGCACGCGTCTCCTGGCGAAAAAGGCACAGGGGACCGCTGTGGTCGAGCTGCCCGCCTCTATCCCGGTAAAGTGTACGATTTAGTAAACGCAATAATAACGCGCTCTGCGATCTCGGCATACTGAACGTATGCGTTCTCGGAAATCGCGATGCACCGCGGGGTGAGCGCGTCGTTGGCGCGAAACGCGAGGAAGAGAGGATCGGGAGCACAGCACGGCACGTGATCGTTTCTTTTTTTCTGCTTTCAGGCGTAGTCGGAGCTCGGAACCTCACGATGGAGTGCCGCAAGGGTCGACGGAAAGGAGCACCGATCCTCGGCGGGCTGCTGCTTGCGTGGCTCTTAACCAACGGCTGTGCCGTCGTCGCGCGAAATATGGGTGAGTGCGAGAAAATATTTACGATTCCGGACCGCGGTTCCTTGCCGCGGGTAAACCCCCTCGAGAGACCACCCCCCCTGTCCTCCACATCCTTGCGCCAATTAAGGGGCCGGCTACAACGCGCGCGCGTGGATATTTACGCGCGACGCGCACCCCGCTCGGAACCTTTCTCTCGCGGAGGCGCGACTCGCCGCAGGCGGAAGCCAGTTTTGCATCCCGGCGCCTTTCGCGTGCTCTCTTTAACCTCGCGCCGCGAAGAGAGCACGTTTTAAATTTTCACGTCGCGACCGAGCGCAACCGTCGCCAGCGAGATTGTTCCGGCCGGCTTTGTTTCGGGAAATTAATGGGAGACGGAATTTCTTTAAAAGGGTCCTTTATTATAAAGTGAAACGCGTCGGGGTATTTGTGTAGTGTGCAAGGGAAGTGTGAGATGTGTTAATTAAGCGGTAAGCGGAGAGATTACCGGCTATACGGGATTTCTGTGGCACGGAGCGTAATCGGAAGTTATTCCCCGCTATCGGATATTAAGAGTCAATAGAAATGGTTTTGAGACAAGTGCACTTTCTAAAGTATAATCAGTGTAATCTTCAACTGACGCACTAGATGATTATTATTTAATATGACATGCGCGCGTAGGGGAGACCTGATCTAGTTGTCTCAGGAGCCATGTGTGTTATTGTGTGTTTATCGGAGAAGGAACAGTAAAAACGAAATTGCAAAACGTCCTTTTTAGAACATTTAGGCACTTTTCCTGAATTCCATTAAAATCACTATATTATTACAGCTAAAAAAGAAGAAAAATTCACTTAGGAACAATTAAGAGTATATTTTCGAGCGTCTCAAAATTTGGCACTAATACTTTTCATCATGAATGAAAAAAACATAAATAATGTATTATTGGTTAGAATGAAGTTCCCTGCAAAAATGTATAATACACTGTTTCGGGCATATATACACACATATAATAAAAGTAATTTTTGTTCATGAAATTATTAAAATAGAGTATATTGACGAATGGGTTAAAGTTGTGCAGTACTTAAGATTCGTCAGGACTGTAGCGATTTATCGCACATGAAGACTCCGAAACTACCAATCAGGATATATACTATGTGGCCAACTTATCCCGAGTAGAGAGCCAACCAACCCCGAGTAGATAACCGTTACTTTAAAAAATCACCAGAAATATTGAGATCTCGCGGAGATTCCGAAACTACTAATTAGAATTTATATTATGTGGCCAAACAATCCCAAGTTGATAGCCAACTTGCCCCGATACCTGAGTTGGATTCGCCACTATTAAAAAGAATCGTCATAATTATGGAGATTGGAATTATAATGCATATTATATTACCAATTTTCCCCGAGTCGATAGTCAACCGGGGAGAGTTGGTCACTACTTTAGAGGATTGCCAGAACTGTGGAGACCTTGCGGAGACTCCAAAACTACTAATTAGGATTCATATTATGTAGCCCACTTATCCCGAGTTAGTAGCCAATTTGCTCAAATTCGGCCACTACTAAAAAGGGTTGTTAAGACTGTGGACACTCCGGTACCGGAGCAAGTTGGCATCTGCTAAAAGGATATATTACATGACCAACTTACACCGAGTCGCCAGGCAACTTGGCTTGTACTGGAAGCAAGTTCCACTACTTAGAACAGTCGTCAGGATGTAGAGACTCCGGAACTATTAATCAGAATATCACATGGCCAATTTATCTCAAGTCGCTAGACAGCTCAACCCGTATCTAGTAGACAAGTTGGCCATATTATAGCATATTCGTATTTTAGTTATTTAGTTTTTCTTTTAGTAAAAGAAAAAAATATAGTTTACAGGATCATTACGGACAAACATATAAAAAATTGTCTCTATCATATCTGTACAGTAAATTGCAACAATTATTTGAAAATTATAATTTTAAAGTTCTGAATAATGCATTATATGGTTCCGGTCTCCCGTCTATGTGACCGCCAATGTTATTGAAACTACGCGTAACCCATTATTTCCGAGCGTAATTGCGCTTCTTTGCGTCTGGTCGATATCCGGTGAGTCGTCTATGTTAAAAAATTGTGCTTGTGTCTTTTCACGTTACTCTCGTCTTCAGTTCTCGTCGGGAATCTAATTATAACATGATTCCCAGTCCCAGCGGCCGAGCATGTTCACCCGTAAATTTTCAACGGGGAACCAAAATCGTCTTGAAAGCTTTAATAAAAGGAAGGTGTAAGCGGTCGTGACGTGTACGCGCGCGCGCGCGCTGGGGGCGGTGTGGATCGTTGTTGCCGGTAAACCCCGGAAAACCTCGCGAGATGGATGGGAGGTTTCGGCCGGCATGTTAAGTCCGGGAACACACCGTAGCACGCTCGTAGAATTAAACCGTTCTCGTGCTAATTGATTTAGGAGATCTCCCGTCGCCGTGCGCGCGCGTGCGTGTGTGTTTCGTTGCAACACTGCGCGTGGTTCCTTCCTTTATATGTCCTTAGCGTAACAAGCTGTATGTGTGTGTGTGTGTGAGAGAGAAAGAAAGAGAGAGAGAATCCTACATTTTATTTAAAAAATTCTTAGGGTAGCCTTCTTTTGAATCGCGACTAATCCGAGTTTTAGTTGTGCTTATCTCGTATAATAGTCGCGTGAGGCATTAACTATCAGCTTAAGAATCGGCCGGTCGTATTTTATTAAACGTATAGCCGGAAAATCTGAACCCTAATCCTTTATAGCCCGAGTTATCGTCGACCTTTCCTTTCAGTTAATCTATATAAATTTAATTGCTTCATGATAACATCATGTAGTTTGCATTTACTTCGATATTTTCTAATTAATGCAATATATTTATATTAATATATTCGTATTAAAAATAATATTGACGTGTGTAAGGAATAATCGACGTAAACTCAACAGAGAATCACAAAGAATCGATAGAAAACTAAAAAAAGGAGGAAACGAAATCAATAATGTGGTATCTTCCCTGACTTTTTAATCAGCATTCTCAACGCTCCGATCACGTCTGCACTTTTGTCATTCTCTCGCCGTTCGCGCGCAGTATCTGTGCATTTGCGAGCGCGGGATGAAAGTTGGCGGAATGCATTTCGGGGCCCCGGCCGTTCTGCCGAAAAGAATTCCGCTCAGGCGCCGACGGCGGCGCCTACAAATTTCTCCCGGGACCATTTCCGCGCTCGCATATTAGCCCGGCTGTGCGCCCAGCTGCAATCTCCGACTACCGTGTAACTGATCGCGGAAGTTGAAGAAAAACCCGCATCGCCAGCCCGGGCCACGCCAGCCGGCGCGGCCCGACGAGGAAAGCGTTATTTTCTCTTCATAAATCCGGCACTTTCCGACGGGAACGAGAGCGCGCGCGTTCGAGCGAGCTTGCGATGTCGTCGTCGTCGTCGTCGTCGTCGTTGTCCTCGACATTACTGAACGACCGGGCGGTCAAACGTTAATCCTGAGAAACACGCCGGAATTTATAGCGTAAACGCGCGCAACGGTGTCCGTGCGAGTCTATATATAGAAACGTGAACCGAGAACGAACGATCTCTCTTGTAAAGAGAAATTAAAATGTTTTCTAGTGTTTGTAAAGAGAAAAGAAAGCAAATCAAGAGTCAGTATTTTTCACAATATTAAAAATGAATCAAATAGATGCACTATTAGGTTGAAGTAAATTGTAGTTAATTAACCTTTTAAAACCAGGTCATTAATCCCTCATTCGAGTAAAACGTTTTCTTTCATAAAATAGTCTTGAAAGACGTTTCCAATGAAAGGGTCCGAATAAAATTTACTATCAAAGAGTACGATTTTCTGAATTTTATAGCATAATTATATACAATCGGGAGCATTGAAAGCTAGTCTCCCCACTTCTCAAGCCGTCCCTTCCTACCTACTCAAGAGACCATCTCCTATTCCCATTCAAAACGAAAGCCTAGCGAATTTTTTAAACCTTTGTGTGTGTATCGCTGTGCTAGGGTAAACATTTGGCCTAGGTGTTTGCTGGGCATAGAAGAAGGTCTCAAGTAAATAAAGGGAAACGATATGGAAAGTGATAGGAGTATTCAAGTGAGTAGCTTTCGATGTCCCCGATTGTACATTTATATTCTCCGTATTGTTCCAGCTACAAAATTTAATGAATCTTGCAACCATAATGATGAATATAAAAACGTCAACCTTTAAGGTAACGATAAAAAATTCAGAAAATACAATTTGCTAATTTTTTTTCGTGAAAAATCTTACACAATTTTGAACGTCTGCTCTGATGCGTCTGATACTGCTCTATACGTGATTACTATATTGATTTTTTTAGTGTAATAAGCAACATTTCCCGGATTTTGAGCAGAGAGTAGAGCTCTATAGTTCGATAGCATATTAGAGAAATCACCTTGTCAATATAAAAATTTTGAAAAGAAGGAGTAGGTCCAAGATAAATTTCAAAGTGAAATATTTGGCGCATGTGTATGTTAACACTGTCGGACATTAT
Source organism: Odontomachus brunneus (assembly GCF_010583005.1). Lineage (NCBI taxonomy): Eukaryota > Metazoa > Arthropoda > Insecta > Hymenoptera > Formicidae > Odontomachus > Odontomachus brunneus. The sequence goes on along the minus strand of NW_022639493.1, from coordinate 1,598,339 downwards.
TTTATTATTCTGCCATTCAAAATTATTCTAACATCTAGCGTACGGTTCTTATAAACCTTAAGATAAGTCTTTCTCTTAATTTGATTATATACCTCAATATATATCTCCAGCCTTTGATGTATAGTTTAAATCAAATTACACCCGATAAATCCAAATTAGGGCTGATCTCCTTCATGCGTAATTCTTTTCACGAGTGTTGACTGGCTGACTTATCGCAATTTATCAAAGATTCGCCTCCCAGTGTCAGTCGAGACGGTAGGTGTGGTACTTCTCGACGTAAACTAGGGGAAAGACGTGGAAGCGAAGGGCAGGAAGGAAGGGCTGGCTAGCACCCGATAGGGATAGAATTCAGTAACGCATTGAACACACGCGAGCATTAACGAGCGACCGGCAGTCTCGAGAGAAGCGATTTCAGAGCGGCGTGTTCAAGAGGGGTTGAGACACACAGGGGTCGAAGGGAGGTAAAACGGCGAAGACCCGCCGGTGAGTGTTGGAAAGCGAGAAGGAAAGAGAGAGAATCGTGTCCTCTCTCTATCCCTTCACGATTATCATACACCCCGTTGCGTCCAATCCATGCAACCATCGTCGTAGTTGCGTTTCCAGTGTTCTGCCTCCAGTCCCTTCCAGCTACTCCCTTTCCGGTTAGACGTACGTGCACGCACACGCCTACACACGCGCGCGCTCGCGTACGCACATACACGCATGAGCGGGAGAACCGCAGGAACCCAAACGATAGATAAATCAAAATCGCTCGCATTGTGCGCCCGTTGCCGCCGAGGCTCAGACGAGGCTTTGTGTGCCATCGAAGGTGGATAGAGATTTAGGACGTCGTGGAATCGATACCGCTCCTGCGACTGTTTTCCGCATGGAAAACGCGACGTCGCGATATAACTGCTTGCGATTCGGGCTGACGGAGAACCGGGAGGCGTCGCTCGCCTCTCTGTTGAATTAGATCCTCGTGTTTGGACGCGCACAGAAGACATATGGAGATGAGAGAGAAAATTAATTAGCGAAATTAAACATAGCGCGAGATGTCATTGGTATAGTCCTATTAACTTTGTCATGGAAGGTTATTACGTCCACTTTGACACGAGGTCTTTAATATCGAAGGAAATGAAAACCGAGCGAGAATTCATTATTCATTGCAGAAAAATTCATTATTTATTAGGGAAATATTGAGAAGCTCTCTCACATAGTTCATCGCTTATTCTATGAATGAGAAACGAAAATACAAGCTGTCACTCCTGCTTCTTCTCTTTCCCCTCTCTCTCTTTCTCTCTCTATCGCTTTGAAGAAAGTATATACTTGATATTTTAATCTGCTAAAACTATAAACTTTACTATAGCTGGTGCGTTAAAATTTTCGGCTTGGTGTCTTTAGCCCGCCACTCCTTTCTCCCCCTTCTTTCGCCACAGTCGAGTATACGCGCATTATTTCAGTTATTCAGCAATTAGTTTTTTAGTGCCGCTCCGCCCGTCATAAAACCGAAAATGATTCCTCTTAGCGAGCGTATAAATATGCCGGCGCTTCGAAAAATTACATGAAACCCCCGATAGCCGCCACTTTGTAATCCACCCTGATGGCCGTCGTAAAACGTTAGTTAACGGCGGGGAGGATGATCTCGATCGGGCTGACCTCGCGAATAACGCGCCGATAAAATTTGCAGCGGCGGCTATCGGCCGCGCGAAAGCGGCGCCGAAAGACGTCCACTCGCACGCAATTACTCGCGCGGCTGGCATAGCATTTTTACGGAGGGCGGAATTTCCGGCCCTCGTCGATCGACAATAAAGGCATGAGAGCGATCGCGCTGCTAGTTTACGGCGAAACGCTAAGCCGTTAGATTCCGATTGGATCATCAGGTGGAATCGTCGATCAAATTTTCATCGCTCGCGTGGATATCACGCGAAACATTTATTCCGAACGTAGGGACGTTCAGGTTACTTGGGTACTACAGAAAAAATAAACGGTTCCCAAGCGTGCATCGAAGATAAAGGGTTTTTCCTCGTTTATGTCATTTTCTTTATATTCTAATTTTGCTCACACATTAAACCCTGCACTTTCCATCAAACTTGAATGGAGAATCTCGAGGTATAATATTACTACAGGCTACTGTTTTTCGATGCTACAAATGATTAACTGAGCCATCATTACAGCACTTCAGTGAAAAGTACACTGACACTTTGGGGAGTGAGACGTCGTGACGTGGGCACTAATATATTTCCAAACGTGTTAAGTTATTTATTACACAGGATATTTATGATTTTCGTGCACGCGTTGGATGAAATTGCCGAGAATAAGGAAATACCGGAGTCGAAATTTAGAATCCACTTTAAAACCGGTATGGTCATGGTCATCCATTATCATTTGATAAATAATCATAACTTTATGAATCTCTGATTATATCCATTAACTTGTAGTGCTAATTTCACACAAGATATATGAGCAAGACATATACAAATAGCTGAATAACGGTTTGTGAATACGAATTTATAATTAATTATATTTAATCAAAACATCGTAGATAATTTATAACTACGAAACCGGCCTTTTATTCTCATCTGACTTCGCAAGTATTAAGATTTATTTTTCTAATAATACTTTTTGAGACGCGAGTTTTTACTTGGAATCTTTCAACGCTTTTTTCTCATTTCTATTTATTAATCTGTTTATTGGACCGAACGTGAATTCTTACTGTGGTGTTCTGTGGTGTTTACACAACTACTATCTCTAGTCAACATAACCTCAATATAGGAGGGACAGCAGTGAGTCAACATATGTAGCACCAAGATAGAACGTGTACAGTTTTTCTGGAGATTTTTTCATTTATCTTTTAAATTCGACCAAACCAGAATGCAAACGTTCAACTCAGGATTTAAAAAAATAATAAAGAAATTAATTTTGTCTCTATACGTATCAATTTTGCGAGTCATGTTGTGTCATATCGCGACATCACACACGTCTTCGTAACTTCATCGGGAAAATGTGGGCGAATTCTCGGCATAAATCATCATATGCCGCGCACGTTGATCGAGAAACGCTCACAGTTGATCAATTATTGCCCGCGAGACTTGGTAACTGTATTATCGGCCGTAATTGCCGTAAACGGTTGCCAGTCTACCTTGTATCTCTGCCGATGTTGCGGACCACCTGGGACATATACCGTGAGGAGGATCTCATCTTCTCTCCTCCTTTTCCTCCCCCTCCCCTTCTCCTTCTCTTCCCTGCCGTGCGCTGTACGATGACGAGGATTTATAAGCGCGGCAAAGGGGAGGCGCTGCTGGGCAATTTACGGCCTCCATTTACGTCGCCGTGCTGCATTCTGAGCAATTAATATTTACGCCGGATAGATCAGTAATCCTATTATACACTCGGCACAATATCAAGATAATAAGCATCGTGGACAGCGCGTGATTACAGGCTGCGCCGTGTTGGCTGCCCGAGGCGAGCCAAGTTTTTCTCCGTAAAGCTAAGATTTCTCGAAGAAAAACCCTCATGTTTCCTCTATGATCTCAGGGCGAGGTGTGTAAGTTGCACTATTCGAGAATACGCGAAAAAACGAAGACAACTGTGATACATTTTTGCACTATCGAGGTTATCTTCCAACTTTCCCCTAGCGAATATGAGATCTAATCACGTGAATCTGAGCGTTTTATTCATTGTTAGATATTGTATGGATGTAGTTTAGTCTATCATATTGCTACTGTGCATATTAAATTATTTTTAAAATAATCGACTGTGGTTGGTCAATTTATTACGGCTTAAAGATTAAAGCAAGGCTGTGGACAAAGGGTAATACATAGTAACGTCAATGAAGTGAAATCAAAAGAAATACGAATGAAAACGCTTGAATTGATGACTACCTGTCGACATCACACTTAGGTCGATATCTTTAGACAGTAACGAAATGCATCGGAAGGAAACGGAGTGACACGTTCTTCAGACACGAGAGACATTTCTTTCACCGTCTCTTGAACTATCGAACCACCTCGCACGTCCTAATTCCGATGCATTGTGATATGAACGAAATATCGAACGCGGTGTGTTATTTTTGTCGTCTCGTGACAAGCTTTGTTGTCGCTATCGGGAATCGCAGAAGTGAAATTCACGAGACGAAAGAAAGGAAGAGAGTAGAGACAGAGAGGGGGAAAGGGAGAAACTAGAACATCAGGACAGCACACGTGTCCTTTGCCATGGTAAAGCTGCGGAAAATCTCCGACGTTCGTGCAAGATAAGCAAAATAATTCCAGCGTCCATTGTTGTTTCGACGGTCGTTAACGCGAACGAACGGTCCTCGCTCTTATGGGACAGCATCGTGCCGACAAACGACCGGCCGAGCAACTCTCGGAACCCCCCGCGCGTCCTTCGTCCGAATTGACGACCTCTCTTACCACCTCACTCGCCTTCGTCCACCTAACCCGGAGCAGAAAAAGAGAGAGGACTGTAGCTCTCGTGGCGGACTTCTGTGTCGAAGATTTGTGGCACATCGGCAACACGCGGCGGCCCCAATTTACTGCGCATTACCTCGCCCGCTCGTCTCGCATTTTCCTTCGCGAACGTTATCCACCGTCGTCTTCTGCTCGCATTCTACCGCCATTTCCTTCCTCCCACCCGCCGTTCTTCCGGCCGGTATCCCGTCAGTTGCGCGATTTCTTCAACTTCTGCGCTCCCCCTCTTCGCCTTCTTCTCCTCCATCGCCCTTGCCTATTTGAATCTCAATTTTGCGACTCTCCGCGCATCTTCGCTGTGCTTCTGTATATTTTCAGTATCTTTCTTCATCCTGCATTTCTCCTTCTTGTGCCAACGTTGTAGTGCTTAGTGCTGTTCAGCGCTTCTTCCTTTCTCCGCCCACCAGATTTATTTCTTTCGCTTTTCGCCCCTTCACTCCAACTTTCTGTTGCCCATTTGTCTGTTTTCTATTTCCGATTCGTCCTAGCTCCGACTCGTTTGTTCCACCTTTCACTGTGCTCTCGTCCTTCTTTTCTTTCCCCTCCGTACAGCTTGTTCAACCGTGCGTCCCTTTGGTTTCCTTTCGCCTCTTTCTCAGTTTTCTCGTTTCCTCTTTATATTTATCTATTCTCATCCTTTTATTTTCCTTCAGAGTTTCCGCTTTCACATCTATCTGCAACACGTGGTTTTCCTCTTGCTTGCACTCGAGCCAAAGTTTGTTTATCACTCCTCGTCGTTTCACGGGATTGCAACGCGCGTCCCCGAAACCAACGTGTACAAACGGCGATCGCCCTTTCGCGTTATTTCTTGTTCGTAACCGCCGCTACGTAACTAATCTGATTCCCAACCACGTGCAAGCGCGGACCGCGTTCCTCTCTCTTCCTCCTTTCGTCCTTGTCCTCTCTCCCTTTTGCAACCCTCTCGCGCACTGTGTGCCCGCCGTGTTCAATGAGTTTCACGCGATCAGGCGCGCGCGGATCGACGCGACTCCACCTGTCTAAATTTAGACGGGCGGAAAGGTGGTCGTGCGCCGACAACCACTATAATGATTCGGTCGTCGACATGGTACTAAATAATTTAGGAAAGTAACGATCGATGAATTTCTCGATCTCGTCCCGGTGACTCGCCAAATAGGAAGGAATCGTCGCAAAATTATAACTGATTGATTCTTAACTCTTCACATGGCATACATCTTTTGGGCATCTTAATCTTTGTTTGTTTAAATTTTAATAAAAATCTCTATAAATTATAAATATATTTTTAAGTAGAATAAATTTACATAAATAAATGATCGTAAATATTCAATTAAGCATTTTATTTTATTGCGAATATAAAGAGAAACGCGCGCGATGAAAACCTGAATTTACATAAAAATTTGTTACTTTTTATGATATCGAAAATGACTTTAATGTGTCATGTATGAGGGTTAATTATGAATTAATCCTTTTCTAATTTTCTCTTAATTGTTTTTCAAAAGATTAAAAAATGGATAGTACTATATTACTATCGTTATTACGTCACTACTTTACTACTTTATTATTACGATTACGCTACTAATTATGAGTTAGGTATTTATAATTTTGCCTGCCTCACTTGCACCACTTAGCACCCTTATTCTTAATTACATTTTTCCTTCGTGCAAGTGCAACAAAATTATTATTACTATATATAACGATTCGCGCGTTTAGCTCTTATCCGTCCGTTAATTTCTCGTTTGGGTCTTTTATGAGCCGGGAATTACATGGGGAGACTCTCCCCATGTTAAATCCAGCACTAACATGGACCGCAGCGACGCGACACGCGCCAACCCCTCTCCCCGTATGGAAAGTGTCTCTCAGACCAAACGGTGGAACGCGGCCAAACGAAACCCCGCGTCCTCCCTCGGGCAAGAGAGCTTCGTTCTCTTGCCGCTCGCGTTTTCCAATTCGCACCGAATGGATCGGTCGCGCGGAAAATAAGAGATTGCCGTGATCTTCTCTCCATGCCGCTACGACACTACCGCTCCCGCTGGTAGCGATGGCTCTCGGGTTCAATCCCGGTTTCAATTTTCAAGCGAACCGAACGAAGTATGGATGTTTTTTGAGAGGGATCGAATCGAACGACAAAGCGCGCATGTTTTTCGCGAGCATGTAGTATGTATAGATGCGACTTTCCGAGATTTATTCCGGAGCGTTAACCGGTGTTTATGCCTCAAGTTTATAATAATCGTTTTTACTTTACAACATACAAGAATTATGTTGTACTCTCTGTAGCTACTTAGCCTACTCTTCGATTGTAATTCACCAGATGTTGATCGGGAAAGCGGTATGGTGAGTAATCATTTATATCAGTAAATTTGGCACGTGTATGTTAGATAAGGAAAAAGTATTAATACTTAGACACGTAATTCTAGATATTCTGATTGTTTTGGATTTTAAATATAGAAAAATACATACTGTGCATTTAAGTAAATACTTGCTTCAAGTATATCATAAGTTTATATATCCGTAAATCTATTATAAATTTTCACGTTATAATTATCAAATTTATTCAAAATATACATTTCGAATTCTAGTGAGTTTAGCATGCCAATCAAGAATATTAAATTAAAACAAAAGTTCAGTTTGCTTACTGAAGTAAGTTTGCTTATTTAGAATCGAATTAATTCTTTTGTTCGTTAAAATTTTGTAATATTTTTGTAATTAATTCTTCTTTTGAGCACATAATAATAAGCCTTTACAAAATTTGTTATAACTATATCTTAAAATGAATATAAAAGAAAATATTCTTTGTTGAAAATAAAAGAGGGAAAATAAATTGAGAAGTCCGTTTTTTTAGTAGAATGATATTTTTCTGTGTGTACTAATATTCAAACTGTCAATAAAAAATATATATTTTATAGATCTCTTCAAGAGTTTAAATATTCGTTTAAATATTTAAAGACTAAACCAATAAAAATGTCTATAGTTAAATATATGGTACAAGTATTATTGCTTTTAGTTTCGTATTACACACGTAATGATTCAGCACTCGCGTGTGGGGGTCAGCGCGTTTAAGCTCACACTATAAAAAATTTACGAGTTTGACTGTTACTGCGTCTATAAGTAGCTGGATTAAAGATAACTGTCGCGATTTTCTCACGTATGTTATTACTCCAGATACTTCCAATAATATTTCCTGGCGCGGCTCTACATATCAATTGACATATTGACTATAAGATAATGCGGCACCAGGTCATAAGGCTTGGAAACCTCGACATATGCGCAATGTAGACGGTGTGATGTCACTCACCTTTTAGTATTTAATAGTTCGATTGTATAGACTGGATACTCGCCAAGCGAGTACAACCTGGATACTTTGCAAATAGGATTATTGTATTTGAAACTTGCTCGTTTTGGATAACTCTCATTAACGATAATAGTTGCCGGTGCTATAAGCATTTGTCGAATCGTAAGCGCGTAACTTAGCACACTCGAGACTTCGTGATTTAACGATAATAACAATGATGACAATATTTATATTGGCTGATGTGTGTGAACTCATTTTTAACGTATTCAACACGATTTCTCTCGACATCCCGGCGTTCTACAATTCATCCGTTTCTTACCGCTTTTACGTGTCCCTCATAAATTTCTTTCCCGAATAAAATCGCGTATTATTCTTCTACGTCGGTGCAGAGATTAAACGCACAACGAATAGAACACGAAGAGAACACACAAAGCGCCGCGCGGTTTCCTTTTCATATCTCTCCTGGCGATACCTCGCACTTATTCCACATGCACTTTGCGAGGCCGGAACGAGTTAGCGGCGCATATTAAATTGTTCACCAAACAGTGCGGAGAATTCGCGATCAAACGCGGCGGCCCGTTATTCTCGGATCGCGAATCACGGGGAACGATTCCCGCCCGACCTCGCGAAAAGTCCTCATTCGCGCGGATTAATTCGTTTCGCCGTTGTCTCGGCTCGTGGACTGCGATTTATGTACGACTCTATCCATCGTCGATCTCTTGTCAAGAAGGGAGAATCCATCTCTCACTCGTCCCGCGAGGAGAGAAGCCGATGACGTTTTGCCGGCGAGCTAGCGGGAAGCGCCATCAGTTTCGCTCTCCCGTGCGTCTCGAATCGCCCGGTGTAATCGATTTCCGATTTTCGAGTGACGGCAATTTTTCAACGCCCCGTGAAAAATAACTCCGGAATAAGCCGGAGCCGCGCCGCGGCGCTCGCTCCCTCTCTCATTTCCCGATGGCACTCTTATCTCTTCAGGTATGTTGAGTAACTAGCTGCAACTATCTGATCAATGAATCTCAATTCTGCATTTAAATATAATCGCGTTACTTTCTCACACATTTACACAATTTTATATTTATATCTAATTTTTATATCTTTTATATCTTATATTTATATCTAATATTTATATCTATCTATTTTTGTTACTTTATATTTGTGTATATACAATTAGAAATTTAATTTGAAGAATAATAATTGAGTATATACGTAGCTTAAGGACATATCACTCATATAGTTAATTTGAAGAATAATAATTGAGTATATACGTAGCTTAAGGACATATCATTCATATGTTCCCTGTAAAAAGTCATTAAAGATTAGAAATATGTTAATATTTTCATTTTTCGTATAAAAGTGTTTGATATACGATACAAATTGAATAACAGTATATTTTTATTTTAATATCACACGTTTTTACTAATCTATTTACTTTATTTTATAATATTTTTTATGACTTCAATTGTTAATTGTTAACCGCAACGAAACTTTAAATATTTCGAAGTTGATGATAAACCTTCTCTCTCCTTTTCTACCGTATGGAAAATTTAATGTTATATTTCCTGCAACATCTTATCTATCTCTACTCTTCCACGAGCCGCATTTATCGCATTCTCTCGAGCGCGTCGTGCGGAAATCGTCGAATAGCAAGGGATGAGAGAGATCTGACGGGGAACGGAGGTGGTGGCGGCGGCGGCGGCGTTATCTATTTAATAGATTACGTTCGATTCTACACCGCTATTGGGAGCCTGTGTTAGCCGCTTCCACAACGGCATCGGTACGCGGACGCGATAAAAGGAGGATAATGGAGGGTTTAGAGAAATCGTGGGAGAGACAGGGAAGCCGCGGGCGGTTTTTTACTAAAAAGCAAGAGGAAAAAAAGCCGAAAGTGGCCTCGGCTTTATTAAGACGCAACGCGGGAGCGAGTCGAGATAATAAAACGATCTCTCGCGCAACCTCGGCCGATCGTTCTATTGTTTTTCGTAATGCTCTCTTTCTCTCTCTCTCTCTCTCTCGCGCGCGCGCGCTCCCTGCATTCCCTTTCCACGGACTTTTCTTCAGTTCCTGGAAACCAACCCTGTCTTCCTCAACTGCCACCCCTCCACGTCACTCTCTTTCTCTCTGCGCCCTTAGCGCACTTTGGACTTCGCCTTGTCTTCGCGCTCTTGACCCGATTTATCCGCGTATCCGCGCCTGAAATCGTCTTCCATCCATTTCGTTCCTCTTCCTCCACTGCGACCCGTTTCCCCCATCCCTTGCAAGCATCCCTTTTTTCCGATCGCGTCCTCGTTAACATTCATACGAGCGCTGCTCGAGACCTTTTTGCTAAGTCAACTCACCCCTCGAGGCGCGGGGCGAAAGAGAAGCTGAAACCCCACACGCCGCTGCCGCCGCCTCCTTGCTTAGCCTCCTCTCTTTTTCTCTCTCTCTCTCTCTCTTTCTCTTTTTGGTCTCTGGGGGTAACCGCCAACCCCGGTTTTCCCCTGGCGGCGGGGTGCGCGTCGGTTTGTTCATATTCGTGTACGGTTCGCCTGGAAGCTTTTCGGGGGCTAAATCCGCGTGTAAGCGCCGCGCGCGCCATGTACGTGCTCGCTCCCGGACGTTCCCTCGACGTTCGGTTGCTGCTGCTGCTGCTCCTGCGCGCTCGTCCACGACGCGGACCCGATTGAAATCCGAGAGCCGCCCGTCCGCCCGCCCGTCCGCTCCGTGATTCACCGCCGACGACGGCGACGGTGAATTCGAATTGTCTCCACCCGGATCGATTCTCCGACGCGAGACTCGATACCACGCGATACCAGATATTAACCTACGTCGAACGTGGAACGCTACTTCGAGCCGCATTGCCAGCGAGCACGTATCTCGATCATATTATTCTATCAAAACACATATATTATTCTGACAAAACAAACAAAATTGTAAGCAGGAAAATGTCTCTAATATATTAAATCTCTAATATATTAATTAAGTCTCTAATATATTAAATATAATAAATTAAATATTAATATCGCGTTTTGTCTCTAATATATTAAAAAGAAAAAATTGTAATAAATAATAAAATATGTAATAATAATAAAATATGTAAAATATATAAATAATAAAATATGTAATAATAATATCTCTACACTTATGGGGAGGGGTGTACGTTCTCAATAATAATAATTTTAATATAAATAATAATATAAACAATAATTACTAACAATAGATAAATAAAAATAACACTATAATTCCATTACTTAAAATAATAAATAATTAAAAATTCAGCTGAACCTGCCTAAATGGAAGATTCTCGCGGAAAATAGAATATAAAATTTGTTTTCAATTCAATAGAAGCCGCGCTTGTGTGAACAATTGCTCCACATAACAATTTCCGATTTCCCACGTGACACTTCATAACTCGCGGATGAGACGATTTCGCGCGGACAAATTCTTCCGCGCAACGTCGAGAGTGATCGCTCGAGGACTTTCCCTCCCGTCCTTCTCTCGCCATCCGTCCATCCATCCATCCAGCCGCCCTATCCAATCGATGAGAAGAAGCGTGAAGAAAAAGCGTTGCCCCGGCCGCGGACGGAACTTTCCGGCAAAGTTCCTGCGGGCGCATTAATGCGCGCCAAATTAAACCGGAGTTTCTTCGCCGCTGCGGAACTTTAAACCGCTTTTGTAAACTCCGGCCGCTTGTTCGCGCGAGTGTAAAGCGGCTGCGCTAAAGTAAAACGGCGAATTACAGCGATACGGCCCGCGGCTCCGATGTATCGGAACATCCCGATCCCGCCGAAGGCTGGAACTTCGCGACGGACAAAGCGAAGGTTACGCCGCTCGTCAAACAGGAAAAAAACGTCCGGGAAAATCTCTAACGCGCGGAAAGTATTCGCCGCGCGCTGCGTTAGTCTCGGTGGAAAATCGTCCGTTGAATATGCAACGAGGGCCGTCTAACTTTTCTATCCGCCTGGTGTGTCGTGTCGCTCATGTCCGCGATGTGGACTCCTTGACAACGCGAAAGCTCTCGGATTTTTATTTATCATTCGTTTTTATTTATCACTCATCGAGTTTCAGCGGTGTTAATTGTGTAGCGACTCCTCGCGCCTCTACATTTTTTACCGACTCACTTCCGGAGCGGAGAGATTGGAATTAGTTTTTCATTATTCCCCTCCTCTCCGCGTCGTTTCTCGATTGAATAATTCTCGCGCGTGAGGAGGATCAAATGGAATTAAACTAATACGAGGAGTGTACATGTACGATATCGAGTCACTTTCAACTCGAATTACTCCGCGAAGAATATATACTATATACTGTGGAGCGCGTTTGACGTGAAATAACGCACATGCACCGCGACATTTCGCGACATACACGTACACAGTCGTAATTGGATATTAACTAAATTAGCCATCGTCTATATTTGGTACTAGCTGAACGAGCTGTATAGGCTGTACTCGGCATTAGCTAAATTCGGTATTAACTGAGCTCAGCGTTAGCCGTGTTTGGCGTTAGCTAAATCTGGCATTAATTACGAGCCCCGTGTTGCATTTAATACCGGCACGCCAAGCCATTCACTAGTCTTTCGCGGCAAAATCGTCTCGTGGTAACGCGGGCCGGCCACAAAGTAACCTCGCTTTACGGTACATTAAATGCGGTACTCTATTGAAGCCGTAGATCGGGAGCGAACGTTCGACGAAGTGGCGGGTAGGCTAGGCTAGGTGCTCATACCAGCTGGAGTTAGTGCGAACGCACACGTTAGAACATGACCCAATGAATAACACTTATCGGCCCGGCCGTATCTCACTTCAAAATGTGTAAAACGTGGCGGCGCGGCATCGCGTCCGCTACAACTGCAACTCGGAATCAGATTAAGCCGTAGTCGCGGCGCGGGTTACATTAACCCCTTTGCCCCCGGCAAAGCTCGATCGTACTTTTTCTTTGCACTTGCGATATGCAGGCATATAATTTCAGAGTCATCTGGCACTGTTAACCCAGTTCGCGTGGATGTGTTCCGATTTTTAATTATTCAGAGTCTCACTTGAGATGTTGTTCGCCGCGACAGATGACGAAATACATGGAAACAATCTCGTTAGAAGATTTCGCAACGTTAACAGTTCGGAAAATATCAGAAAGTTCTGTTTGATATTTTTTAGTGAAATCTGATTTGTGATCAAGCTTCCATAAGAAAAATATTGTTCATTCGAGACCTGAAATATGCAATTGATATTGACACTTTTTATATGTATTGTTTAAAGTTAGCATGCTATTTTTATTTCTGTTTTTAACAATTCTGTTATCTCTTAAATTGTGAAATTTTGATGGCAATCTATTAGGATATTATAGACTAATATACAAACATTACATTGTACACAGATTTCAGAATTATTAATCATTTTGTACATGTCCTGTGCATTACTGAAAACACGGTAAAATTAAAAAGTGCTTATATAAAATTATAATATTCTCTTAAAAGCTATAATATTCTTAACGTGTACAATATCGCAGGCTGATTTAACGTTTCATATAAGCGTTATCGTTTAAAATAATCTCGAGTGTTTTCCAGATAATCTCCATGAAAAATAATCCAGGAGTAGAGGACTAAACTAAAGCGACATTTCTAGAGCGGACGATGTTGCGCGGACGAAGACTTATAGCGACAGATGCTCCTAAACGTTACGTAACGCCGCAGGAAAATTTAATATCATAAGCGATATCACGACGCGGATAAATCCGCCGCGTCTCCGGCTAGATCGTTCGAGCGTGGAACGTTCTCGCGAACGCCGGAATAACGGCGGATAAATCCGCGAAAGTTATTCCCGCCGAGTTCCATCGGGCGCTATCATACCGCCCGGTAATATCGCCCGATCGCGAGAGACTTTACAGGCGGAATTGGCCGGCGTCTCATTTACGCCATCGACGATAATACCGACGACGACGACGAGATTCTTCCGGTAACTGCAGCGTTACGATCGCGCAATAACGATTGCGGTTTTATTGTGGTGTGTACTCTCGTCGTGCTCGTGCGACGAGAAGGTATGTGGCGTAGTACTGGAGGTGCGAGGCGACCGTTATCGAGTAGAGACTCATCGGCGAGACGGTTTGACTTCTCGCGCTATGAAATTGATTCGCGTGAAACGAGCGTGCACTCGCTCGGATCGCCGACGATTTAGCGCGAAAAGAGTTGTAAACTCGAAGCGTCTGTGCGTACTTCGCGGCACGGTCCATGAAGGACCTCTCTGCGCGACGTCCGTGTAAACAGAGCGTTCCCACACACGACGGCGTGCCGATTATTCTCGAGGAGCGATTCGGGTAGTTCGTCGTGGAACAAGTAATGTCGGTTAAAAAATATTCACGTCTCAGAATTCGGTGTTAGTAATGAATTGCTATTACTGCTACTACTAGAGAAGATTGGATTGGATCTAATTGACTCCAGCAGGTACATTGGTCCTGTGCGCTTTGTTTATGTATTTATTGCGAGAAGAAAGTAGAAACGAAATCGTAAAATGTTCCTTTTAGAGCGTACATACTTTTCCTTGACTTTCATTACATGAAATCGAAATAATATTACAGTTAAAAAATAGAAAAAATTCTTCTAGGAACAGCTGAATACGAACGTTTTGAAATGTGGTATTAATTTCTTCATCGTAAGTGAATACACAGTGTTATTAGTTTGTATAAAATTTTCTGCAAATGTGTGATACACTTTCTTGGGTAACAAAAGCAATTATCATTTATGAAATTATTAAGATCGAACATAGAAACGAACGAGATAAAGTTGGCTACTATTTAATGTTTGTCAGAGCTGTGTAAACTTTTCCTGAAGATCTCGGGACTACAATCAAAATGTACTATTATGTGGCCAACTTATCCTGGCATCTAGCCAATTTCCCCCGGCATCAGAACAAGTTGGCCACTATTTAAAAAGGTCATCAATGGCGACTTCTCCCGAAGTCTTCGAAACTATCAATAGAGATATATTTTATATGTGAATTTTTTACTTTGAATTATGCCAACTTAAGCCAGTACCGCAATAAGATGGCGACATGTTCATATTTCAGTTATTACAGAAGAAAATTTATAGTTTACAAGATTATCAATGCATGTGTGTTGAATATGGTATAAAAATATAGAAAGGAAGATAGCGTATATTACACATATTTGTATAATCAATTATAATAATTACTTATCTAACAAAAGCCGTTTTATTTTGTCAAATAAATAAATTTTAGTACTAATCGATAAAGAGAATGTTTCAATAAGTGCTAAAACTGATTATGTTAGCGAACTCGTCAGGGTTCCAGAAATTTGGAATTTTGTCCATTGCCAGATAAGTGTCCTTATTTGGTCATTTTGAAGGTCTTTATGAGACTATGGCATCTGAAAGTACCAAAATGATAATTAAAATTTATTCTTGATGATTCAATTTTCGTCTAAAAAGCAGTGCTTTACGGAAACACTGATATTGATTGAACACTTTAGTACTTCTAGAATAAGACTTAGAATAATAATGTTTACTATACATGGTAGGCTATCCTTCGATTATATCTCAACTTTATCGTTTAACCCGTAACAGGCACCATGGGGTCCCAGGGACCCCAACTAATTTTATTTTTATAATTCCTAAACTATGCACTGTATGGCGCTAATATCTTCAGTATCTTTCGAGTAACAGTTTTCAGTGTGACAGAAGAAAAGATCATCGAGTTATTTGTAAGTAGCTGTGAATTATGCATTTGTTTTTCGTCTGGGGTCACAGTGGTACCGTTAATGTTACTTTTATGAAAATAATTTTCTTAATCTTCAGCTCAATATGACTCATTCTTCACGCAAAAAAGTAAAAGCTCTCCTTTGAGTTAGTAGAACCTAAACTTAAGAGACATCTTACAATTCAATATATTCATAAGCCATTGCGTTTAATAATTTCATCTATTTTAAAAATTGAAGAAACTGAAAGATCTAAAATTATTTTGCAGAGTAAGATGTAATAAATGTCCTAGAAGTAAAGATATGAAGTTCAAAGAAGTATATTATTATGTTAGATGCAATGAGCCCAACATGCACCAAATGTGCAAGCACTATCTGTAACGATTGCATCTAAAAACCTTCTAAGATTTTAATATTGTATTTAATTTAACAATATTTGTTTATATTTTTTATGTAATCTATAATTTGTAGACTTAGATTAAAACATAATTTTTTTTCTTTTTCCGATTATTTGTCTTTCAGTGTATTTTATTTCGACACTGTCCACACTGTATTCATTTTATATTCAGTTTATGTTTTTTTTAGAGTACTGAAAAACTGCGGTTATTATTATAAATGTCTAGTTATAATACTAGTAAATTATTATTTTCAAACTATAAAGCGTTTTTCTTCCTATCTTTTATTATCATGTTAAAAATAGCAAAAATTTATTGGGGTCCGCCGGATCCAATGATACCCATAGCTTGACTAAAAAGGCATGGTATCTGTTACGGATTAACATTCGCTTAACTTAATGATTAACTTATACTCTTCGAAAGAAAGAAAGAGTAGAGCCCGTCGTACAATCATAATAATTTACTTAACGCGTTTGTTATTAGCGTCTCGATGGATCATCCGTTCTCTGTGGCCTTGCATTTCGGTAGCTTGTTTGCATAATCCGTGAACAGGTCGAATTATGCACTTCCGCCGGGCGCAACGTGAAAGATTATCCTGCGGAGTTTCACGCGAAACTCCGCTTTCTCCGCTGTCGGAGTTGGTTACTGGTTTTTTTTTCTTTGTTTCTTTTTTCTTTTCTGGTAATTACCATCGCGCGTGGTATCCGAACGGCGTGCACATTGTTGCGAGAGGAGGGGAGAGCCGCCAAAGAAACTACGGCGTTGCTGTTTGATTTATGAAGTTTATTAAAGCCTACGTGCTGCTACGTCAGGGTGAAACGTTAAATGTGCGATGTGGGTAATTGTTTTCCGACCTGTGCGCTTAATTTACAAAGAAATTATGCGTTGCAAAAGTACGAGCCTTATCGAAACATCTTTTAACGTCAACGGATTAAAGTAATCGTAGCTTTTAGTTAATTTTCGGAGGAATTGGATTTCTCTTACCTACAAAAATTCTCCACTTGACTAGTGCATTATTATTCACAATATAGAAAAACATATGCTTTTCCAGGTATAAAGTCAAGAGGTGTGAATACTGAGTAAACAATCAGAGGCATTCTTGACCAAACACGCTTTGCGAAACCGAGATCATCACGTTCGGAATGTCTTTCGACGCGGCTCGCGCAAAAATGCATTCATTCACCGTGGCTCTTTGTTAAACGATCGTGCCCATCGGGAATACTCTGTCGCGTCCGCAATCGGCACCATCGCAACGCGTCCTCTGCACGCGTGCGTTCGTGCACGAGAAAGAGAGACCGGCACACACGCTATTACGCCCGTTATCAAAATACATTAACGTAGTTCGCTATCGTGCTCGTTATCAAAACACAAGCGGCAACGTTTCATTAAAAGTTTTCTGCAAAAAGAGAATCGCCGTCCGCAACACATTTGCGGCAATAATAACTCGAAATATTGCGCGAAAGATCAAAACGCGCGTTTTCGCAAGCGCGCGCGCGCGTACTCATAAATATACAGGGTTGTGTGATAACTTTGTCCGCTATCTCAGCTATTTTAAACAATATGGGAAAATATTGCCTACAAAAGTTATATAGTTTCGAAAGACACGTAATGCAGCGACAATGATTTTTTTGGTGAGCGAAGGTATTTAGAAGATTTCAAGGTCACCTATAATTTTTTAAATGGAATCATATAGTTTGTTAAATATTAGTAGATTTCTTTGATCATTCTGCGTACAAAACTATTCAGATAAAATCATGGAATGGCGAATACTTTCCGAAATATTTTTCATTTTAATCTGATATTTTTTAGCAGAAGATATGAAATATCTCGTAAAATATTCGCTTTTCGATAACCTCACCTTGATAATTTTTTCTACGTAAAATGAAATTGATTGTTGTAATAAATACAAAAAAAATACGAAAAATCTTAAAAAAATTATCGATGAATTTTGCAAAAATTCCATCAATATGCACAGATTAATATTATCGATCGATTGCTCTCTCGTCATTCTACGTACGAAAGTATTTAAGCGAGATTATTGAAAAGTGAATAATTTACGAGATATTTCACATCTTGTGTTAAAAAATATAAAAATAAACTGAAAAATATTTCAAAAAGAGTATTCATTTTTAGATAATTTTATTTTAATATTTTTATATGCAGAGAATAATCAAAGAAATTAATTTGTGTTAGAAAACCTATAGTATAGTCTATTTAAAAAATTTAAAGCAGCTTTAAAATCTCTCTCTCTCTCTCTCTCTCTCTCTCTCTCTCTCTTTTCTATATTCTATCTCTATTCACGAAAAAATTATTATCACTATATTTGTTTTCTTTGAAAGCATAAAACTGTTGTCAAAATTATTTTTTTATATTGTTTGAAATAATGGACGTGTAAACAGAGATTGTTCCATTCTGTGCGTATTCGCGTCGTTTATATTTATTCATCTATTTATTTATTCATAAATAACATATAAATACAAACATAAAAACACGAAATTCGCTGAAAGAGAAAGAAAATGTTTATGCGATACGATCACAAGTGTAAACAAAACAAAATTGCTTTTTTTACATTCCATTTATAGGATGAACCAAATATATTTTGCTTGTATTTGTAGGTAAGACAGTCGACAAATTGACCATAAAATTTAATAGTAGAATGCATATTCCACAAATATAAATAAAATGAAAAACATGGCGGAGAGTGATTCTATAAACTACTTCTTAAACGTCTAGAAATAATCCTCGCGGACGAACGCTCGGAGGCGACTCACTGCTGCTCGCTTCGCCAAACCTAATACAACAAATCCTTATTGGCCGAATTCTCACGCTATTGAAAAATCATTAGACGCTTCGTTATTGCTTGTCTGGAAGAACACTTCAACGCTCGTTCACGATAACTTCTCCGGATTCCAATGACTTTCGTCTCATATTCGTCGTATATTTGCGTCCTCACAATATCGAAATAACGATTGTATTAAAAAGTACCACAATATGCAAACATATTCTCACGCAGTGAAAGTAATCAGATAGAATCAGGTCAGCTTTAATTGAATTTAGGAATATCGTTCGCTATAAAACGATCTTGAGCAAATAATGTAGATGAAAAGGGCTTCACTCTTGAAGCACAATTACAAGAAATTCAATTTCATTTACGTAATTATGTGCCCTCATAAGATTGCACGTAGGATCGTGCTTTAGATCGCTGGCAAAAAAGTAAATTGCTTTTTTTACGCGCGACGAAGTTCGAATGTCTCTCTGTGCGCACGTAACTATATTATATCACTATTCCAGCAGTGTTTATCAGTTTACGAGTTTATTACTCGATTTATTATCTAGATTCGGCTAATGTTTGGCCAAAGTTAGATTGCGTTTATCTCTAAGTATTATTTTTACTGACGGGCCGCTTTTATCGCGGGCGCGCATTATCGCGAGCTCGAGCGAATGTCGAGCGCGGCCGAGAGTTCGTGGCACGCCGGAACACAACGGCTGGTGCATTGCGCGAATTCCTGGCTGCCGGGAGCGAGCGAGCGAGAGGTTGCCGGAGCCCGTGCAATTAAAGCCGGATATATTGTTCTCGAGAAGAATAAGCCACGGCGTAGTTAGGCCTCGCTCGCGATACTCGCGTTGTGAACGACGTATCCTTTTAATTTCTTTCTTTTTGAGGCGCGAGTTGGCCGAATTAGAGTCAACTCGCGCTAAACGCGCTTGTAGCCAAGAGAACGCAGCGTAAAAAGAGTTGCACTTGAACCTCGCATTACTTGCTTGCAAATACTTAATCGATATGTGGACCGCTTGGAGAAAATGTTGGAAGACAATCCACTGAATGAACTGAATATATATTTTAAGTTTTTATTTTTTTTTAAGTTAAGTGTTTATTTTTTAATATTTATTAAATATATTTTATGTACATATAAACGTATAACGATTTTCCTGAAAATGATTTTAAGGAAATAATACGATTTTTTGGTTAATACTTGAACCTTTAAGGAAAAAAATCATATATTTCAATTTGACAAAAAAGATAATTGTTTAAGTATACGAAAATACATCATATTTTCTGTCAAGAAATAAACAAAATCATTAATTCAAATTTTTGCGGTATTATTATGTGATGAGAATTTTATTAAAATTATCAAAAAGGATTAGCTATACCTGAATTATGTTTTTTTGTTAGTGATTAGAATTTGAGAGGGGATATAGAGACTTTGATCACGTATAATATAGCTTAAAATAAATAAGTTGCTTATATAAAATTTTTCTTACATATATTATATTTAAATTATAAATATTATAAAGGACTGAAAAAATATAGCGAAAAGTCATTTTATTTTATACTTTAACACCTTAATTTGACACACTAGAATCAAAAACAACTCTATAGCAACTTTTTCTTTTTGTTACATGACAGAAAATTGAAATAGTTCAACAATGTTTAAACTTCATTCTCATCAATCATAACTTTTTTTTTAATGCGTGAGCTATAAGCTCCCATTCTACCAAAGTTTTTATGTAATTTAAAATTAAAATTCGGTTGGGGTCGAGAATGATCCCAATGTGCCATATTCAATATTTTAAATATTCTTGTTAAATTTTATATAAAGATGAAGAAATTAAGTTTTACATTTTACAAAGCGAAGTATACTATTTTTTTTCGATTTTAATGTATCGGGCATTAAATCACTTTGCATTATTTTGTTTATCTGGCATTGTGCAAAATTGTTTTGTAAATAATTAACTATTCCTTTTAATTAAATTAAAATAATTTTATTTTAATAAATTTAATTTAATGCGACAATTCTCCTTCATCGTTTAATTTTTCATTGTTTAAAAAAAGGAAAGCGAGTTCGCGATTTGTGAAGGTCCGTGAGAAGAAATTGCCTACCTACGTACGCACGCAGAGCTCTCTCGAATTCGCGCATTTGATTTACCTCGCGGGAACAGTGGTTGCAGTCAACTGCAATTTCGGCTGGGGAACGTCGCGTCGTCGCGCCGATTAAAACGACCTGACCGAGATAACGGCGGGCTCGTTTTAACCGAATTTTTAAGAGCGTCTGACACGGGCGACGCGGGCCAGTGAATCCTTAATTAGGAGCCCATGCATTGTTCCGCGAAGCGTAATGCGAATCGCGCGGCCGCGTTCGTTCTTTATTCACGCACGGCAAATTCACGCGCTTCCACGTCAGCAATATGCGCGCACGCATATACACGCGGGACATCTTCATCGCGCCAATTAAAGACGAGTTACATTGTCCTCGGAGTAATAACGTGCGCCGATTCGCGCTCTAAACAACCGATTGTAATGCGATCGGCCAAATTGGTCGCGCCTGCCTTCACTGAGTTTCCTCGCGGGCCTCTTTATTACGCTCGGCCGATATTTCCGTGCAATTAAGTTGCCCTAAGAGCCCTAAGAGTCCGCATAAGGCTCGTTAAGACCGCGTCACGTTAAGAACGCCGTGGCTGAAAATTGCAGCGCCAGAGATAGCGGTGCACTTTTAACACGTTCGTTATCAGCGTCACACATATGTCGCATCGGCCTCTCACTTCAAGCTTATCTTTGTTCGAAATTTTAAATTTTACTCAATATGTTCGCTACCAGCGCCACCTGTATATGACAACGACGTATTAATTTGCATAATAACGTATAAACAAACAAAGTTTGTTTTACACAATTACATGAAAACAGATGTAATGTGGTCTGTGGAGAGAATTCCTCGAATAAATTGTGGCAGCAAACATGTTAAAGCGTTTCATTTTAACGCATGTTAAAGCAAATGTTCCAATGATTGAATAAACCAACAAGAAAGCACAATCAGTGTTTTACATTTTTATTAATAAATAATAATTAATGGAATCATTGACAAAACTTATGTAAAACTTTGGCTTATCAGCGATCGAAAAATAATAGGAAATAAAATAATTAATAAATATCATTTGTAATTTTCATGAGATGTATTAGATAATACCGGTTGCAATTGAACTGAAAAATCCTGTCCTAATTACCGAATAATAATGACTCAATGATTGAATATTCATAAAGTAATATTACAAATTGGTAATTGGCACAAATTAGCATAAAGAAATACAAAATTTTAAAGGCTTTTTAGAAATATGAAATGTACAAGTATATTATTAATATTTCAGTCACTTGGACATGTCCAATTACATTTACTTTACAGTCCGAATAGCTTGTTAAGAAAATAAGATATGCTTGAAAGTTGCGCAAGCACACACATACACATGTGTACTTCGCCGTAAATATCTCTATTTATAAATTTCGTTGTGGACGTCCAAAGTGTCGAATGCTTTTGTCCGTTTTCCTTTTACTCTTTTTCTCCTTTTTTCCTCTCTCTCTTCTTTTTTCGTTGAAGAACCCTCGTTAGCTAATAAGACACATCGCGGGAATTTAAGACTGATTTAATTGCTCGACTTCACGGAGATACGGTTGGCCGAATTCCCAAGATGCGACGCGTTGTATAATACAGCCTTTAGGCGGTGCACGGTTGCGGCCGCGCAATAAACGTCGCGCGCGGAAGTTATCGCGTCGCTCTGCTCGCGTCCGCTCGCTCTCGCGAGAGGGCGGCCGGCTCACTCGCGGCGCTCTCTCGACGTATAATAAGCGACGATAAAAAAGAAATTAAAAAGAGCAAGAATATTCACGGGCAGGTTAACGACTCGGATCCGCAAGGAGAGCTGCCGCTATAAAAATCTTAAGGAGCCGGCTCGCTCCGAAACGGAGCGGAGCGCCGTCGCCGATAGCGAGCGCAAGAATGTTATCTTTATTGCGAGGCGGACGAGGCGTTTATATATTTATCGGGCAACGGCCGATTATGGCCGATGATGCGGATAACGGGCTGGCCGGACCGCAAGATTCCGATCGCGGGACTCACTTCCGGAAACGATGTTCCCGAAATCGTTACCTTCGATGACTGCGCATCGTCGTTTGATCCTGGAACGGTAACGTGAGTAGAGGATGCACGCATACACTGATGGAAATAAGCGAGGCAACACTTAGAGTAGAGAACATTGCAGGTTTTTTAATAAAAATCATTCCAAGATCATATAAGGAGTCACATTGAGATTAACCTTTAGGCTGCCGGCATTTTTCATTAAAAAAGTGTTTTTTTCTCAAAAATTTTTCTATATAAGTAACATACACATAACACAGAATTTTGAGATTTGTGCAAAGCCACAAAAGTGACTTTTCCGGCAATCTAAAGGTTAAGAGAATGCTGGACACTAACATAGCGTTTAGGTATTTTGCATTGCCGTTTTATTTGCTTGTATAGAATTGCAAATGCTTATTTAAAATGAAAATGCAAATGTCAATGAATGGCGGAGTACCACATATTACATCAAAAACAGAAAAAATTTTATAAATAAATATTTATTTATTTTTATGTGCACAGGGTACTCTTCCATTCATTTGTATTTGTGCTTTCATTCTGTATAAGCACCTGCATGTCCATACAACCAAGTAAAAAAATAATGCAAATAGCTGCATTATGTCGATATGCAACATTTTATCTGATTACTTATTTATAACATTTTATCTGATGACTTATTTATAACGAAACAACGGTGTCCTAAGTAAGGTAAAACATTTACTGGCCATTCCCTTAATCGTTGGCATTCAAGAGAAACCTTAATTTCCTTGAAACCAACGGCATTTGTGTTTTAGTTAATTAAAAGATTCTCATTTGGAATTATGAAGTGCAGGGTAGGAAGTTGGATTGCAATACTTGAAAGTAGGTTTTTCTAGACTGTCTCAATGACCATATATGAGGCTCCCATCAAAATCCTTAAACATCGATTGAACTTTAACCTTAATTCATGTCTTTCTCTGAAGACAATTAAGCTTATGTTAAGACTGAATCAATGTCTGTGGAACTAAACATGAAAGGGACGTCCATCATGGAATGTTTTGCTCTACTTTAGAAAATTGCATTACTTATACTTGTGTGCAAAGCATATACAAAGCATGAACCGTTTATTTTCTTATACTCTTATTCCGTTGTCTAAATCTATTGCTTTTTTTTGCGTCGCTTTTTCTCCGGAAGAATTGTATCGTATTCCGTTATTATAAGGAGGATGAGCGATACAACCGATTATTGCGATGATGCGGATAACGGATTCGTTGGACCGCAATTCTTCGATATTGGAATTACTGCCGGAAATGATATTTGTGGAATCGTTTCTTTCGATGATGCAGCATCTCTTGCGTTCGTTGCTCCATTTCGCGGTTTTAGATTGATGACTGAACTCTGATTATAGCGCTCGCGTGTGTAACTGGCAGGGAACGTACGCGCTTATATGCTTTATATTATACGCTAAATAGAATGTTGTTTAACGGCTTGCTCCTTTTATGGCTCGATTCATTATTTTGCGTGTTCGGAATGGCTTAATCGAACTCTGCGAAGCAAGATTAATTTTTCATAAAATGAAGCGGTTTCTCGCGACAGATTTTAATAAGGCATTTTCGCGAACGCGTTCTTTATTTTCATAAGTAAAACGCAATCTGTCCAGGTGAGCTGGCGCGTTCGTAACTTGAGAGATACGGTATTTTTTTATGAGAGAAAAAAGCTTTTAATTAATTTTTTCTGGTTTATCCGTAAAAAGTTCGAGTCATGCCTTTCCCGTAACGAGCGGGTCGGTCTCGTCGGAAGTATTACTTCTCCGAAACAATTATAGGAACCGAAGAGTCGTTGTTACTTTCCTTTTCCAATCCAAGCTACGTGCTCGTACGTACAGAGGAGGAGAAGCAGGAGGAGGAAGAGGAGGACGACGAGACGCGCACAGAAGAGTAGGATGAGGAAGGAAGATCGGCGGAGGTGGAGGAGCGCGAGTGCGCAGGGTGGGCGAGAGAAACAGGTTGGCGCAACGTCTCGCTTCAAAAGCGCAAAACATCACACGCGATGCACCAACTTTCCTCGGTATTCTCGTATGCTTCCCCTCCCGCTGCGCCTCCTCTTTCTCGCCTCTTTTCCTTCCCCTCTCTCTTTCCCTAATAGCGATTCTCTCGTCTTCGACTGTCGTGGGTGTTGCTGTCTTACGTTTCCCTTTATACTTGTCTATTATATATCCTCGCTTCTCTATCTTTATTACCCCTATTTTTATTCTTGCTCTCGTGACTATCGAAATGTACTTCTCTGCTGGGCGACGAATTCGATTTTTACATCGTTACAGATAATTAATTTCTGCACATACAGTTAAATGATTCATCTCTCTTTAGTGATTTAAAATGACTGGGAAATATTTTTATTAAGCATATCTAAATTTTCCGCTATCTATATTTGTCGCTATTTTCTTTGAAAACTTTTGAAAAACAGGATACAAAATATACTTGATTCTTAATTACTATTTTTAAAAAGAAAAATACGATAATTTAAGTAAATAAAAAGGAATTAAATATCCTGTTACGAAACTTTTTCGAACACATTACCTAAGGAGATAAAGTTCGCAACTATTCCTCGATAAGTATGCCGTATTCAATAGAAAAATGTATCTTTTGAGGATTACTAAAAAAAAAAAAAAAAAAAAAAAAAAAAAAAAAAAAAAAAAAAAAAAAAAAAAAAAAAAAAAAAAAAAAAAAAAAAAAAAAAAAAAAAAAAAAAAAAAAAAAAAAAAAAAAAAAAAAAAAAAAAAAAAAAAAAAAAAAAAAAAAAAAAAAAAAAAAAAAAAAAAAAAAAAAAAAAAAAAAAAAAAAAAAAAAAAAAAAAAAAAAAAAAAAAAAAAAAAAAAAAAAAAAAAAAAAAAAAAAAAAAAAAAAAAAAAAAAAAAAAAAAAAAAAAAAAAAAAAAAAAAAAAAAAAAAAAAAAAAAAAAAAAAAAAAAAAAAAAAAAAAAAAAAAAAAAAAAAAAAAAAAAAAAAAAAAAAAAAAAAAAAAAAAAAAAAAAAAAAAAAAAAAAAAAAAAAAAAAAAAAAAAAAAAAAAAAAAAAAAAAAAAAAAAAAAAAAAAAAAAAAAAAAAAAAAAAAAAAAAAAAAAAAAAAAAAAAAAAAAAAAAAAAAAAAAAAAAAAAAAAAAAAAAAAAAAAAAAAAAAAAAAAAAAAAAAAAAAAAAAAAAAAAAAAAAAAAAAAAAAAAAAAAAAAAAAAAAAAAAAAAAAAAAAAAAAAAAAAATGAAAAACAATTCTCTTATTGGATACAGGATAAGTTACGCAATTCATCGAGAAACTTTCGCAACTTTTAATCATCAAAAGCGTTTATTTCATTGTTGCTTCGTGCATGGCGCGATATGACAATTCGCGAAAAAAAAGAGAAAGGGAAAAACGCAGACATTCCCGAGCAAGAATGACAGAAATGCGTGTAGAAACGTGCTTTGTGGCAGAGTTGAATTATTCCTCCGCGAATCCTCTTCAAGCAAGAACTTCAACTATACGAGAGCCCGACAATACCGCGAGTAGTTCGGAAGCGCGTTGAGGAAAAGCGGCAGTTTTTCGTCGGATCCGAGACGAAAGTCGGTGATCGGTGTTGCGTGTGTGCGCGTGCATCTCTGTGTGCACGTCTGGAACGTACAATTAATTGCCGTGCGGGCCAACTTCGATCCGCGAAATTATTAACCCGCCTATTATGCCGAACTCGCACATAAGCAAACATTCGAGCATTATACCGCGTGATTTATTACATAGCGCGTGCGTGGTGCTGCAACTCGCTTCCCGGAATTTACATATCGGACGTTGAACAAATACAATCGTTTGCCCGAAAAGCTGCACCTCCGATATTCACCGACGGTAACTGAGTCTTCTCCCATTACGAGCGAGAGGAAGAGGAGGACAAATGGGAAGAAGGACAAGGGATTCGTGGGAACAAGATACATCCTCTTTATGTACACGCAGATGAAATTTGGTTGTTTGACATGAAGCTTTAAAGCGCGAATGAACGCGTTTTGATTGAAGGGCATAACATTTTCGTGATTTTTAAAACTCAAATGTACTTCTAAAAACAAGAAATCCACTTTCCTTCAACCAAAATGCGTCGTTTTGTTCATTACAATCAAACTTCTCGTTAATGCGATCCAGCTTTTCTTCTGTATAACGATTATATTGAGAAATAATTACTTGAATATTTATTTGTGGAACATAATGTTTATTCTTTATTCTACAGAAATAAACTTTATATCCCACAGATAAATTTTCAAGTATTTTCTTCTGCGTATGTTTGCAGATGCAAGCTCGTATGTGGTTGAGACTCTCGATGCTCAATTTTTGATTGCCAACTCTTGGCAAACAAGTACACCAACTCTTAACGTACAATCACCAACATTCGCAACTCTCTCGATTCTTGAGTCTCAACTGCATCTGTCTTTCAGCCAATTTATATTTCATCACTTTGCAACCTTGATTCGTGATTTGCAGCTCACATTTTCGCGGCTAAGTGCACTTCGTGCGCGGCTAAGCGCACGAAGAATATTAATGATGATAGGAAAAAGAAGGTGAAAAAAAGGGAAGCATATATCAATTCAGTGGCTGTCGTGTCCGGCGCGAAATACAGTTAATTTACGCTCGTTTCCAATAATACACATTCCTTTTACGTATTTTGCGAATAAGCGAGCTATCGGAACCGACGCGATATCGCGGCGGCTCATTACATTATACCCGCGCGCGCGCGCGCGAATGTGCTCTCGGCCGTACATTCACACGACTCAACGGTAACAGTCACACAACGCGATCGATCCGATTCCCGCTACCAACGCGCGTTCGCGGAAAATCAGCGATAATGACGCCGGAAAGGGAAGAAAAACAGAAAAAAAACTCCCAAAAACTCGCGCGCGCACGCGTCAGATCGCGCAAATTACGCACGAAACAATTTTAATGAAGCCGGCGCGGCATAAAGGATTACAAATTCAATCTCCTCGCAAACGAGAGATGACATGCCGCCGGGCATTCGTAATAACAACTAATTTACGAGCGTGATAATGGAGTGCGAATTTTCGCCAATCAGCTTTGAGTGTCGTCGGTCGCGCTTTAAAACGCGCGCGACGTTCGTTTTTTTCGCTCCCGATTTATTTGTCGTTCTCAGCCGCCGCCTCCGCCTTCCCCTCGCCCTCCCTTCCCCATCCCCTTTCTCCTCCTACGATTTTGCTTTCGTGTGCTGCTCTTTTTTTTTGCACTTCAAACGCAATTAGTGCAGTCGACGTTGGTTGCTCAGCCGACGGGGAGGATTATAATGGCGGTGCGCGTGCAGCCGCGCGGCTAATGAGATCCGGAAAAATCGGGCCTTCGGTTTAGCCGGCCGACCGGATTGTTAAATGACACTCGTTTGTGAAGTCGGCTTCCGTGTTTCGGCCCGCGTTCGGCGAGAAACCGCCTCTCGACGACCGGCGGGAAGAGAAAGGGGGAAGAAGACAGAGACCGCGAGAAAGAGAAAGAGGGGACCGTCGTCGTGCCTCGTCGGAGTTCTCCTTTTTGCTTTCGCGCGCCGTTGCGCGGGGCTGTAAACGAGGCCGACACCTTGCACCACCGATTCTTCTCTCTTTTTTTCTCCCCTCACGGGCTCGAGCCGTGTACGTGGGCCTGCGACGTCGCGCTCGGTCGCTTTAGTCGGGCGAACAAATCGCCCACGGTTTGTCATTAACCCTGCTACCACCACCACCACCACCACTACCGCCGCCGTCGCCGTCACCAATGCGCGATAATGAACCACCGAGCGCAATTAACGAATTTTATATGTTAACCGACAAATTTCACTTGAAATTTAATTGCAACTACGTTCGACGAGGAGAAGAGAGGCGGAGACGGAGAAATAGACTTCAAAATTTCTCGCAGAATCCGCAATTGTGAAAGACCATACTAAAAAGAAAATCTGATAATGGTTATGTAGGTGCATTAATAAGACAGTCGATGGAATGACTGTAGATTTAATAATAGTGTACATCCTATAAATAAAATTAAAACAAATGGTAGAGATTTGTGATTTTGATAATGCTTCTTATACGCGCTCGGAACTCCGCTCGGAATCGCTTCTCCGAATTCCAACGGTTCTCGTCGTATTTGCGTCTCCACATTTACGAAATGCATTTAGTTGCAGACTTCAAGTAAATACTTGGTGAGTGTGATAATTAATTAGCAAATACTTAGTGAACTTGAAGCATTGAAGGACTTTTACTCATAGTAAAATAGTCTAAAGAATTTAGTAAGAACATTTCACATCTGTCTCCAAGTGTTTGATGTCTTCTTAAAGCAACAAAATATTTGGCGACTATCAACTATACTTATATTTACATCTACCATCTGTCGATGCTCGTCGTATGTTGACTGTTGTTACATTACTTCTAGTGTTTGCCAATAAGTATGGCAGTACCACGTACTTTGAAATTTATAAAAAAATCATGGAGAAAATTTAGCACATGAAGTAAAAATAATCGTCAGTGTGATACTAAAAACGACCTAGTATACAAGCACACGACAGCATACATCGTCACTACAGCTCATTTACTATATCGTGCCTGATCATTCACTAATCTTCTTTAATTAATATCTCGAGATTTATTGCGTATATCGCAAAATGAGACTTTTATGTTTATCTCAATTCGTTCTACGTTTCCACGAACGTTACGGATTCAAATCTGGGATACTTTGTACATATAGAGTTCTGACAACTACATATTTAATTCATATAATCAATTATTTCCTTACACATTTGGCCCGCACTTTTGTAAAAATGATTTAGTAAAAGGTACCAAATTTTAGTATTCGTTATAAAATTCTTCTTTTAGTGAAATTCGGTTCATATAGTGCGATTATCTTATTGATAACGTACGTGTTTATGACGATTAGATGATCAAATGTTCCTTAACTGCGCATATCGACAGTTTCATTTTACGTTTCTTGTAATATACCGCAATTGCGGTTATCGCGTTTGCACAACGTTGGGACGCTATCGCGACAGAGAAACGCGCACTGTTCGGATCCCATTTTCTTTCCCCTTTTTTTGCGCTCGCCGAAAAATATTGCGCGTTTGTTCCGTGAGATTGGCTACGTGCGAAAGAATCGCAAACAACGCGGGTGAGGGCACCTCGATTTTTCAGCAACTTTTTGCGACTCGTGCCCGGAAGTTGCGTGTGACTGCGCGAATACACCGACCCGCACACCAGTGTTCGCGCGCGCGCGTTGCATTCTCGTTTGCGCTGCTAAACGAGGGGGGTCCCAATGCAGTCGGTGAACAAAGGAGAAACAAAAAGAGATACAAAGAGAAAGAGAGAAGAACGAGAGAGAGAGAGAAGGGGAGAGAGAGGAGAGAGAGAGAGAGAGAGAGCCAGCGTGATTCGGCTGTGAAAAGTGCTGCGTTCAAAGTTGCGTGCCGAAGCTGAACGTTACATAATGACGTTCATGCGCTGGCAATGGCGTCTGTAGTGGTCAAAAATGCAAGCGCATTTCCCGGCAAAAATCTTTCCTTTTCTCCCGATTCTTCCGCACGGTTTATTTTATCGCTTTGTGCGGCTTTCAATTTTTAGCGATATTTTTTCTCCATCCCACAACTGCACTTTCCTCTTCATAATGGCGTAATGTGTATGTCACGTGTATTTGTGTATATCTGATATAGCCAATTCTGAAAGTCAGTTTGCACATCTTACGTTTTTGCTTTTGCCGGAAACGTACATACAGAGTGTTACCTAAGCATATTTATTTATTCAATTTTTTTCTTCTCAAAGATGAAGTACATTTTTTGTATTTTCTCGATAATGGTGCGTGTGAGTGAATTCTGACAAAACCTTTTTTGTGTACAAATGTCTGAGAATTCTGAAAATGAGATCGTATTCACCTTATTTGTAAAGGTAAAATGTTATGTATAAGATAAGGATAACTATCAGGTAGTATATCTTGGAAATAAAATATTTTAGAATATTTATATGTTTATGTGAATTTTTTTCTTATTTTGATGTAATCACTTCTTGCATTTTTTAGGAAATATTCTGCTTGTCTATAATTACTACTATTATACAAATATCGCGTATCTCTATTAAGAGTTCAAATCGTTTTGTTGAACAAATTTGCGGCTTGTGAACAGTGAGCGTGTGTTTTAGTTTCGGAATTATAGTCTCACAGAGAGATTCGTCGATCCTTCTCTGCATTCGTTACCCCCTGATAAAATTTCTATGGCTCGAGCACGCGAATAGCCATAAAGACGACGTTGGTTAGAAGTAAATTTGTCGCTCCGGAAAAGACCATTGCGATCGGGAACGACGGTGGACAACCGAATGCCGAACGTCCGTGGATAATTGAACGGGAAAGAGGGCGAGCCTCGGAAACGACGTGGCTTTTACTAACGAACGCCATTTGGCTCGCGAGAGAGGTGCCTCCTCGCTCTATCCCGAGCGCGCGCTCGCTCTGGTTATTTGTTCGTCTCGCGTGTGTGGAAAAAGGGAGAAAAGAACGGGAAACAATCGGCCGACCGAATCGGACGGATGCGCGACGCCAGAAAGTAATGCGCCACCAATTTCTGCCGGATCAATATTTATTCCACGATCAAATTATTCGCGAGTAGATTGGTACGCTGGAATCGGCCCTTCCTCTGCTTTCTTTCTTTCTTTTTTCTCTGTTTTCACTTCGCTCTCCTTGCAATGCACCTTTTGGAATGGATGTGGCAGCCACCGAAAATGTTACTCAACCGTGAATATACGATCGTTGGTTACGTCGAATAATTTATAGATATGAAAAAGTTGATATTGGATTACGCGTGATATTCAATCCCGATGCGAAAAACAGCAACGTTCTAAAAGTAGAATTTCCAATTCCACATCTTTCAACGAGATGCGCATGGCAAATCTGATAAAACACAATGCCATTATTAAACTTACAGTTGGTAAAGTAAACAGAGATAATGATTAAAGGAAAAAATGATGTTCATCGTTCCCAATAAATGATTAACGGCAAGAAATCAAATTTTGCTGAATTAATGAAACGATCTGGACTGCTCATCTGACCTGAGAATATATTCATTTTGCGGTGGCAATATCGACATCTGGTGATTTAATCGCATCCTACAGATAACACGTTGCGCGCGATAACAGTTTCGCTAGAATTTTATCCATTCAGCGATATAATATCGGTCATATGTTATTATCGGCGCCATGATATTCATAGGATATTTATTTCATTACATACACATTTATTCCGGCACATACACTGCGATAAGTTTACTACTCTCGTTTCATAATTATCTAATAATATGAAGCGTATTTCCAAATAAATACATCCGGGCGAAATCAAACTCGATTGTTAAATTCCGAAATCGAAATCTTACTTTTGATCTGAACTTTTTAACATTTTATTCATATATTCTGAACAATCAATACATGTTTAATACAAACTGCTACTTAGCACCTCTAAACAATAAAAAACACATAAATTACGGAAATATACGGAAAAAACGATATGATTGTGCCAGCTAAATTTAATAGTAAAATTTGGAGGATGATACAACTATGCTGCTCGCTACAAAATATTTCTAGTTATGCGTACTATATTAAAAAAAAAAAGTTGATAAGTTAATAGGTTAAAAGTGGCGTCTTAAAATCGCACGTGTGACAACGGAGATATCTACTAGACGGGAAAAAAAGGTTTGGTTGAATTAACTAAATATCTGGTCGAATATGAACGATCCAGAAATTTCGATTGAGGTAACCCGAATTCTGTTTAAGTCAACCAAAAATCTTTTTAACTTAAATAGAATTCGGGTTACTTCAATCGAAATTTCTGGATCGTTCATATTCGACCAGATATTTGGTTAATTCAACCAAACCTTTTTTTCCGTGTACAAATTCCAACCGTGACGTATTTTATAACACGAGCACTCGCAGGTTCACAGATATTAATGGTCCGTAAATCGACCCCCGAAATTATATCGTGAATCGTATCGCGGGCGAGAAGAGACTGAGTGGAAGATAGAGCGAGAGAGAAAGAAGGAAGGAGAACGGTAGGTAGGCAAAGCGTGAATCGTCCCGAATTTAGCGTAACCAGCCGAATAAAAGCCACGCTCACGAAAAAAGGGTCGAAACGGGAGGGTGAAAAAAGAGACGGCGGCATCTCTATTCATGCAGGTGCGCGTAGGAAGAAGGCGAGAAGATCCCCCTTCGCCCCGCGGGGATTCCCCGCGCGATTCTTAGCGCTGAAAGGAGGTAGAAGCCAGCTGTTGCGTAGTAACAATACTAATAATAAGGATGAATTCGCTCTTTTCTTATTTTTTTTTTAATTAGTACACCGCCCGTACGTTCGTCGCGCCTTTCGTTACGCGCGCGGAGCAAAGACCGAGCGAGCGGAAGAGGGCGGAATGCACGACGGGGGGAGAAGAAGAGAGCACGGCGGGAGCTGGAGAGGGGACGGGTGTTTTAATTAAAAAACGCGGGAATCCAGTAGAGAATTAATTGTGCGAGCGTATTGTTTACTATTTGTCGGCGCTCCCGAGAGCACGCGGGATTAATAATTCGACGGCAGAATACGCACGGAGTAGCAGCAGCACTAAGCTTCGATGCGGTCGCTCTCGTATACACGGGCGAAATTAGTAGCTGTTTCGCGTGCGTCATCGTGTACATCGTGACGGTCGTCGTCGTGCCTCGTCGTGGAGAAGTGGTGCTGTGCTTGTGTCGTCGTGTCGTCTTCGCTCGAGATCACGGCGCGTTTTAATTTGCGAACGCGCGCAGACGTACGAGTGGCGCGGTGGTAATCGATAAAATTTCGCGGTAAACACGTTTCTGCGGCACGCGCGAGGAGAATATTAGATTTCTAGAGTAAAGTAGATCGGGCCTTCCGGCAGATCTTCAGAGAGACGGGAAAGCGCGTCGTTATATTTCTGTGTTGGAAAAAGCGTGACTGAAATGAGAGGAATCAGTAGTGTCCCGATTGGAACCGACGTTTCCGGCATTGATGGCAAGAATACGCCGGACGAGCGATAGCTCTCGGAACCCGCGCGTCCGCCTCTCGAGCGTGTAATTAATCATCCCAAATGTGTAGTCTGTGTAAAAATAATCAATTGCGACGACCCTACGTCGTCGTTGCAATCCCCACGTGTGCCTCGAGTGGCGAGTGACCGCAGCTTACCTTAAGTCCCAGTTACTTTCCGAACAATTGACCTCGTTTAAGGGCGCCTTATTGCGCGACAAAGGGACGCTAGAGTCCTTCGCGGAGAAGGGGTAGAGGGACAGAGGGGCTGTGTACAGGTCAAGCCGAAGTGGTTGCCTGCAAAAAAGGCTCTTCGCACGGTACAACGCTTTATTTCGCCCCGAACTCTTGCTCCTTTTCCATTCCTTCTCTTCTCTTTTCTCTTTCCTCCCTCCCGTCTTCTCTTACCTCTCTCTCCCTCCCCCCTCTCTTTCTCTCTTTCTCTCTCGAAACACGTCGCATTGTGCTCCGAGATGGCGGCGTCTCGCGTGGATGGCGAATAAAGGGAGGCACGAAGAGCGCGTAGGATGCAATTAACTCGAGACGAAGAGCTTAATCCGCGAAACTCCCTCGTCGTCACGTCCCCCCTCCCTCATTTCCGTGCCCACCCCCTTTCACATTGCAATCGCTCCCACCCTCTCCCTCCCCTCCCCCCTCCCGC
>NW_022639493.1:1559436-1563881 GCF_010583005.1 Odontomachus brunneus | reverse complement strand
CCCTCCCGCCACACCTCGCCGGCACGGACGTCTCTTATAAATTTTCGAAAAATTCCGCGGTCGGTCGAATTAAACGCCGGCGAGCCCTTCCATGCCTCGGACGATGATTTATGAAAGATTCCGGGCGATTATCCGCTTGCTTAATTGACCGGCGGCCTCGATCGATTCCTAATTCATCACGGAGGTCCTCCGAGAACGGCATTCCTCGCGCGGGCTGCTCCTCAGGACACCATCGCCACCGGGATAGCACGTCCGCTGGCTTTAATGATAATTGCCGGCTTCGGCGTGACCGAAGTTTTGCGGCGATAAAACGTCTCGCCTCGAGTCGCCTCGTCTTGTCCCGTTCCGCCTCACCTCGCCTCGCTTCGTCTCGCCTCGCGTGTGGTTAGAGATTTATGCGGTTAAGTCGAAAATCGCGCGCGGCCAAGTCACCGTCGTTGTCACATTCCAGAGGAAAGACGCGGGGTCAAATATTTCCGAATTCCACTTCTGCAAAATTGGAAAATTGCGAAAAGATGTTCGTACGTATCGTACGCGTTTTACTCCCCTTCGAAAGATTAGTTTCTTTTTAGTTTCTTTTATTTATATCAATGATTTTTGTCGAGTTAGGAGATTATTACAAAGCAAAGTATTAATTCGATTAAATTAATTTAAGGAAAGAGAAGGTTTATCATTGTTTAACTGTTAAATATAAAACATTTTTTATTTAAAAGAATTGGAATTTCGCCGATTTTCTTGCTATCTAAATTAAAATCGCCCTTTTAGACTTCATTATTTATTTTTATATGCACTGTCTGTGCAAATGTTTTAATAACTCAAAATTCTGATTCTAATAAAATATCCATGGTATATGTCTAGAATGACAACTCAAGAGATCATTTCTTTTTATATTAATTTTTCTATTTTCCTATTTTCACAAAATAAAGATGGTTTCACCGTATTACCACTGTATAACCACCCTGTAACAAAATAGTTCCATTCCTAATCATTCTTAAGTTTTTATCTATAAAAACTCTGTTTCTTCAAAAATCGGTAAAGTGCATTAGTATATCCTGAATGGTAGTTTCGATGCGAGATTACTACCTGAAATTATGATTTGGTTCTAATAGGCGATCTCATGGTGAAACCATTGTGCTTCAAAAGGTTAAAACTCGATTCTATCAACACAAACTTTCAATGTTTTTCAAGTTTGACAGAACATAGCAAAAAAGGTACAGATAATACTCTCCATTAATATTTCTCCAAGACATTCAAGTATTGACGAGCGAAATGAGTTTAATAGTTAATTGGCGTGGTATGACGCGCTGCCAAATTTTACCGCGATAACGAAGCTGATCGTAACGGACTTCTATTGACTTTTCACCCCCTGTCGAAAGGGCATTTATCACCCTGAAACCCACCGAGCGGATGAAAGGAGTGGGTGAAATATAACCGGAAGACCTACGTGAATATTTTTTATTCCTATCGACATTTAATTAAAAGTTGGCCACAGCGTGCGCAAAAGAGATATCACAACAAGGGTGTATTGCTTGGTAACGAGGTGCCCCCTGGTAACGAGATTGGAGAAATAATGAAAATGGAAATTATATTATATGAGGGATGCTTATATAATAACTCTGAGTGAAGAAGATAAGATTATTGAAGGGAAATAAATATAACAGAGTGATATAAAATAAAACACATAGTATAACAGTATAAGTATCCTAAAAAATTAATGAGGGACTTATATAGAATGAAGAAGAATTCGGTTAATGATAGAACATTATAATAATTAATACTATGTATTTGTGCAATTTATAACGTGTAATCTGTAGCACGAATAAATAACGTCCATTTAAAGTAATGAATGAAAAATGCAAAGGAGAATAAAGATATCATAAGGACACACGATCACTGGGACACAATTAGAACGAAGGTGCCGAAAACTTTGCGAAAGTCGACAAATTACGTTGTCGCAGCATGAAAGTTGGATTATTCGCGAAACTAAATTGAGCCATTCAGCAGAAAATCGAGTCGGTCTGATTTCGAGTTAGCGAAAAATATCCCGTTTCTCATTGTTAGAACTTCGGGAACGAAGTTTATAAATGTCACTTAGTTCTATCTTACATAAAACTGTCTAATTACTACTTCTCGTTCTGCTACCACTTGAAAAAGACAAAGAATAGAGAGACCAATCTTCGTCACATCCGGAAAAGAAATGCGAGGGAAACGAATGTAAGAGGGAGAGAAAGAGAGAGGGGGGAAGAGGGATAGGGAAAGGGAAAGAGAGAAAGAAGAACGAGATGAGAGAGGGTTGGATGAAGGCGTGCCAGGGCCCGCGTCACTTTTCATCCGCGCTCTACAGCTCGGACGTCCTCGAGACGAGATATTTCCTCGGACAAGAGGAGCCTCATAATGAGACAGGACCCTCCCTTATCGGCCCTTTCCGCCCAATTAAAAACGAGGTGCCCCTTCTCCGGGACGCGATCGCGCGCAATCGCTCGGAAATCACCCCCTCGTGCCTGACGGGGTGTCTCGGACGTCATTAAATCCGGAGAACGTTTGTCGTCCTTATCCGAGAGTACCCAGAGCCTCCTCCTCCTCCTGCCTCCGTCCCCCTTTCGCCGATAAATTGGACCCCCTCGCGAATCTAACGAGAATGTCTTGAGCGAGCGAACGGACAGAAGGATCGCGACGTCGTCCGTCCACGGATGTTGAAAGACTTGGCACGAGGAGGTTTTCTTCTTCGTCCGCCGTTGCACCCGTGATGCAGCGCACGCGGTGTGTTATTTCATACCGAGCAGCCCGCTGGCATCTTCCCGTATCACGCGCATTCTGCGCGATGGACGAGCGGGCTTTGATGGCTTCTCTTCCCTACGCTTTTGTGGCCTGATCTCTCGACAGGGTCGATGCATCTTCGGCTTCCCTTGAAACGTTCGGGCGAGCTCGTTACTTCCTTGGCTCAGGGCCTCCTTTCTCGGCGTGTATCTTCGTGGGAAACCGAGTTTCCCGGGGGAAACGTTTGCCGTTTCGTATATTTGCACCAACGTCAATTATTCTCCGTCGATTAGGAGTAACGTCTCGGAATTAATTGGGGCGGGCCCTAAGTATGTAGCGGACCTAGCCATGGATGTCCCAAAATAGGTATGCTTTCGTAAGACCCAGATGTGGCTAAGATAGGTAAATTCTGAATGGAGTTTCGTAAATAAGTCATGAATTGATGCTAACGTGCCCTAAACGAGGCTCGTGCTATTAACAGCGTACATCTTTATATATCTTATTTTTCAGACTGTCATTACCCCCTAATAAAGTTGATCATAGCATCCCACTATAAAACCTGAATTATAATACTCTTAATAAGCATGTTAAGAAAGTATTTATAATTTATTATACCTTAAATAGATATATTAAAATAGGGTCTTAACTCATAGTTAGTTTAGTCATAGCTTAATTAGGCATATCAAGATGAGGTCAGATTTATGAACTTGGGCACTAATTTGTAAGAGTGTTACGTCTCTGCATAGGACCCAAGTGGACTTGCCTTGATACAAGTAAGGAAAAGTCATCTGTATGTTATAAGTACTTTCTAACCTTTTTTTAAATTTCTACCCAGAATCCAGTCTAGACATCTGTCACGTGCGCGATAATATTTCTTCCTGCGTGCACATCCGTCTTTCTATCTCTTCTTCTTTCGTTTACCTGATAGATGCTCGCGCATTTTATAATATTGTTGAAATTTATGATCAGAATCGTGATTGTTACCAAGATTAGAAGAAGAGACTTTGTGATGTATTGACTATTTTCAGATCAGTCATTTTAGTAACTTTACCAATATTACACAGAAACAAAAATGTATTAATTAGTAAACGAACAATTAATAACGTTACTTGGAGATTAGATAGAAGAGGTCACTCAGACAGTTTTTTTTATACCTGGCTCGCTTATTCGAGATGTGAAACCATTTAAGTCCTTTACAAGATATATAGATCCCGCAGCAAGCGTGTTAAGTATTTTCGCTTTTACCACATGTGTGCCGTGAGCAACAAAGACGACGGTCGCGGAACACAATGGCTTATTATCTCCGTTACTTCTGCAACATTTGACGCTATCGCGCCGCGAATGAACACCGGCCAATATTTCCACGACGACGAAGGTTCGGGGAGAAACAGGACGGCGGATACTCTTGCGTAGTTGAACGTGAAGGCCGCACTCCATTTCATCAGCCTCGTCGCGATCGTTACTTTCACGACTAACAATCCATAATAAGCGACCAGGGGTAGGCCGGGTGGAGGGTTTGAGGCGGTGGAAGTCGGGAGGAGGGCTGATTGTGATTCCGTGCAGACGTTCGTCGGAATTCATGAAAATAGAAAGCCCGGGTAGTGGAGCAATTTGGTAGTTCTCCCCGTTGAAAACGGTCTCGCGAGGCCTGTGCGCGTATCGCCCCTCCTCGCGTCCCCCCCCCCCCC
>NW_022639493.1:1544857-1559354 GCF_010583005.1 Odontomachus brunneus | reverse complement strand
CCTCCCGTCCCCCCCCCCCTCTCATATTCTCGATAGAGGGTGACAAAAGAGACGGCGGTCGATGTGTCCCGGATGGTGTCGTCGCTGACGCTCCTCGGTGGACGGCCGGAAGTTTATTACAGGGGATACAGAGCCGCGCTCCTTCTTTCTCGCTCCATCCCTTTCGCTCGCACACTCTTCTCGTCCTCGCGTGCGCGCTTGGATACTGCTGACTCGTGGAGATGAATAAGGCGGCCGGGGTTGCTGATGGAGGGTTGGGATGAGAACGACTAGATAGCACGAGAGACAAGGGGAGGAAAGAGGTCTCGAGCCATCGGTGTTTCCGATAGACTTCAGTGGAGCCACTTAGCAGGCTCGCCTCGTCGCGCCTTGGACCTTTTTTTCGCTATTCTCTTTCTTATTCTTCCTCTTCCACCTTGAATTCGTTCCCTTCGTCTTGCTAGATATATATACCACGGGATATTCCACGTACGCGCCGATTATCTTGCTTATTAATGAAAACGTGAGGGAGCGGCTTTAGTCGAGATTTAGTCGGTTTCGTAAAGTGGTGATTTTTATCCTTCATCCCTTTCTCTCTCTCTCTCTCTCTCTCTTTCTACCTATTTCTCTATCTCACTTTCTCTTTTTCTACCTTTTCCTTTCGCACTTCCTCAGGACGCGAGAGAAAATCGAGTCCCATCGAGATATCCATCGAAAACCTGGGTGATGTGAATGTATTAGAGAGCGTTTCGGATATCTCGCGATCTTTTCGACAAACGACACTTTGAATAAAATGATGGAATTAGATGGTTAGATAGCGTCGTTATTGTATATCGATTGCTGTCCCTTTATAAATCCACTTTCTACTTTCTGTGAACTTGAAGTATCTCTCCTTAAAAAATAACAGAGTTAAGGCTTGGGGTTAAGGAATTCCTTTTATATTGGTTAGCAAACTTATCATCCAATACACGTGTCAGGCTCTTATGTGATAACGGAATTCATTCATTCGTTGAGATAACAGTCGTCTCCCAATTATTCGCTCTCACAGCTACGGTAATAAAATCCTGAGCGTATAAAATCCACGCTTTGAAGGAAGCACTTCCGTACATAGATATACGTACGCGCGCAGCCTGCCGGTTCCGCCTTATAGAAAAGAGTAATCCCGCCATCCACTTTTCGTCCCCCAGGAGATTTCGAGAACGCTTTTCCGCCCGGTCGACCGCCGCCTCCGCCACCACCATTGCCGCCGTCGCCGCGTGGGGTATGAATAAATATTAGAATTTTGCGGATAAGCCCCGTTTTACGAGGCGATACTTGTTTCCTCGAAGACGACGCGAATGGATCGATCGAACGACCACCCCCGTCTCGTCCTCTTCCTCCTCTTTCACCTTTTCTTCTTCCTCTTCATCTTACTTCTCGGCTCACAACGGCGTACGACGACGGCATACGACGACGGCACGTTTCGCCTATCAGCGTATTATTATATTTCAGTTCACTGGCTGGAATCGCGGCCGATAGTTTTATAGAGAGCATTCGTGCCGCGTTCGTTCACGCCTTGTTACTCGCGCGAACGTATCCGTCTTGGCCTATTATGCGTGTGCCATTCCAGCATCGAATTTGCTGGCGTTTTCCTCCAAATTTCGAAGGACTTTTCGTCTCGATTTCTACTGTCTGCAATTTCAATGTTTGGCTGTTGGTGAAGCAAGGCCTTACGTTAGATTAGATTAGATTAAGTTACGCTGTTGCCACAATATATTCGTATTTCATGAATATGTGCGTACATATATCTTTTAAAGAATCACATATAAAATTCCCTGTGATGCGTCCAACTTTCCGGATGTAAAACCGCGGCGGATTAATCGATCGCCGTGCTCGCCGTCGTACTCCAGTTTAAATAGGCAGAGAGAAACAGCCGACAAGAGCGGGGTGAGACAGCGCGACGCCGGGGTAGAGGGTGCAAAAGCGACAAAAAAGGCGTACTTGATGTACATGGCGCGAGATAAGCGTAGTAGATTGTACAATACCGGCTTGCAGTCGCAGCTCACGGATCGAAGTCTATGAGCCTCCAGCCGAGGGG
Organism: Odontomachus brunneus; assembly: GCF_010583005.1. Taxonomy (NCBI): domain Eukaryota; kingdom Metazoa; phylum Arthropoda; class Insecta; order Hymenoptera; family Formicidae; genus Odontomachus; species Odontomachus brunneus. Next base: position 1,557,298 of record NW_022639493.1, on the reverse strand, counting down.
GTGCTGCAGGGTGGTAGACCAGACACCTCTCGTGTCCACTCGCGCGAGATGATATAACTCTCGTGATATTCTCTTCGCCTGATGGCCTACTTTGGCAAGTCGATCTTTCGCGGCGTGCACATGCGCGTTTTCCGCATATTTTCAAGAAAGCACCGGTTTCCGTGAGATCAAACACGATAATATTCAAATCCATAGTCAATGGAATGTGCTATTGTTCTGTTGGTGACACCAAAATGGCGGATTGTCGAAAAACGCACGAGAGATAGGCAGACAGAGAGAGAAAGAAAGAGAGATGTGTTCACATGGTACGGACAATTGCGTTCTCCTCATAAGAAGTGGATAAACCTCTCGGCTGAGGTGAATGACATGGAGGGATGTTACACAGGGTGAGGGTGAGAAGAGCGACACTGTTGCGAAAAGGGATATTGCGAGACTAACGCGTGCGGCTGTGCACCGGGCAAAAGTGGGTACCTATCTACCTACGTCGCGAACACATGGCGAAGAGCGTAATAAACGCACACATACATACACAGAGGAGGGACGCAGCCCGCCGGCCGAGGGTCCCAGATGCGAGCAACGGGAATACATAATTACAATGTCCTCGTGCCCGCCTGCTTGGGGAGATTCTCTCGGAGGTTAGCTGACTCCACTCGGTAATCTAGACGATGTTACCCTCGGGACGCGCCACCGCGAACAAACGAACGGAAAAGTCGGAAGGAGATTGGGCCGTTTATAGAGAGGGCTGTTCCGCCCACGCCGCCGAAATTTTCCCGCTCGAAGATCGTTCTAAACGAACGGCACTCGCCGACGCGAGTTAAGTCCGCGAAGGGTGAAAGCGATAACTCGAGGGAGGGGATATTGAGACCTCCACACCTGAGGCTATAATTTTTTCTCAGTTTAACGCTGTTCTCGCAGCATTCGTCTGATAAAAAGTACTCTCTAAAGTACAATCAGAGTGCATTCTTTACTGAAATGTTGCATTTATAACTGGTGGTTCAATTATAAGTGCAATACTGCAATCAGCAAAATCTCATTGAGAGGATAGATAGGTAGATAAATTGATTGAACTTTGAGGTAAACTTCTTTAGGTGTACAGTGAGATATGTCGCAATGACATTAACATTGGATCTTAGGATCAGTTAACAGTAGCGACTGTTTCTATCATTGACCCACTTTGCGAACACTGACAGTGTCATTACACTAATGGAAATCCTTAATTCCATTGCCATGAACGTAGAAAACCGGATATGACATATTTATAATGAATTTAATACAGATTTTGTAGTAAAATCTTATTTCTACAAAATTACTACAAAATTAGCGAGATATAAAATGAAGTAGTGATATATAAAGTAGCGAGATATAAAGTGAAGTAGGAATGTTTCTATCGAAAATCAATGTGTATTCACTGACTGCCGGTGAAATACTCTTTTTCTGATTCAGTTAGACGCATTTTTATTGATTCACTTTAAGAAAGTATAGAAGATAAGAAACACTATTAGGGAGAGCGAAGGGGATATAGCCACTGTTAACTGTCTGCTGTCTATTATGTCTCATAAATCGAGATATCGCTCATTAAATGTATCCTATTGTCCATTTAGATTATCAACGAGATCTTACCATCTTGCAGTTCTCTTAGTTCGAGTTTTATTTGTTGCATACTGGGAGCGATGCAGTAAAGCGTAGCTTACCTCGAAACTTTCCGTAACGGGGAACGGTAAACTTGTAAGGGAATTTCTCGCCGGAGTTAAGACCGAGAACTAGAATTAAGAACGTCCTTCCCCGAGACACCTCGTACACGCAGACGACGTCTAATCCTGTCGTGTTCCCTTTCTAGAAACCCTCTAAAAAAAAAAGAAAGAGGAAGTCTCGAGCGCCCCGAGGATTCGCCACTCTTCGCTCTAAATTACGTGGACGAGCGGGCGAGGGGAGTCACGCGGTCTCGCCATTGCGGCGAGGAAAGTTCCAAGAGAGCGAAGGAAGAGCGCACTTTCGCGTCCGTTCGTCCTTTCCGCCGATCCGAAATCGCTCCCGTTCTTCTTGAGCACGCCAATGGCCGTCGCGATGGTCGAACGTGGCGGTTTTTTCCCCTTCGTCGAGTACAAACGACTTACCGAAGTCTCTCTACAAGTGACAGAGAAAGAAAATGAGGAAGAGAGAGAGAGAGAGAGAGAGAGAGAGAGAGAGAGAGGGAGGAGGAAGGGAGAGACACGCCGGTACTCGCAGCGCTCACGTGAATGGGTCGGCCCGCGTTGTCGAGTGCCGACGGAAGCACCCCTGAAAATTGTAGCATCCTCGAAGTCCCCATGAGCGTTTCACGGCAGGACAAACGATGCGCGGTCGCGTTCGCTTCATTCTGCTTGTTCAATCGCGCGACAACGCAGCTCCGACTCGTCGATCCTCGAGGAGGAGGAAGTTCAGATTTTTCCGTCCAGCAAAAGTGCTCGGTTCACGATCTCGTCGTTCAGTGGAAGGACGGAATAGACGTAGGAATACGTGAGATTGCTCGGAGTTCGGATAAAACGTCAATAAAGCGTGTAAGTTGCGATTTTCCGCGGGAAAATACACGATTGTTCATACAGATCTGCGTTTCGCCGAAATTGGCGTATACGGGTGTGTTCACCACAATTCTACTACATTTTTATCAATATCTACTACATTTTTATCAATCAGACAAGGAAAAGTTCTAAATATAATTAATCAATTTTTAAACAATAATAAAAATTTCCAAAACGTTGTCTTTTTGTTAACAAAAATCAAAGTTATTTTGACCTTTTTGAATGGAACCACATATTTTTTATTTGTAGTATAAAAAATAAATGTAAAACCTATAAAAATAAATTCAATATATGGTAACTCATAATGTTATTTTTACTAACATTTAACAATGAATGAAGGTGCAGAAAGAAAATACGATTATTATTTTACTGTGCTTTTTTGTTGTGATAATAAAAATAACATTATGAGTTACTGTTGAATTTGTTTGGTTCTCTCTTTCGTTCTCTCTCTCTCTCTCTCTCTCTCTCTCTCTCTCTCTCTCTCTCTCTCTCTCTCTCTCTCTCTACGCAATACTACGAATAAAAAATATATAGTTCCATTAAAAAAAAGTGAAAGTAACCTTATATTTTAACCTTAGATTTTTTTTACGAAAGAAGAACGTTTTTGAATATTTTATTATTGCATTTTACTGCCGTTTGAAAACTGATCAATTGTATTTAGAACTTTTTCCTGATCGTTCTCTACACTGGTAAAAATGTAATGGATATCGCTGTGGTGAACACCTCGTATATAATTACATAAAATTTTTAATCTATCTCTATATAATACATAAACATAAAAGAATATACACAAGTGCTATATCTTTGACAAAATATTGTCATTATTACAGTTTTTATTGTCATTATTATGGCTTTGCTTTCTTAACATTTAAAATTTCTGTTCAAAAGATTGATATTTTTCGTTTCAATGTCGAGCCAAATTGACCTCGAAAATGTTCCTTTATTATTCCTTTCATGTAGTTGGCGACAGAATATCTCTCCGAACAATTTCCCGTCGATGTCGGTAACGACTTCGGTTTTATCACCCCGTTATAACGTACGCCATTAAACCTGGAAAGCTGTATGGCCGCGCGACAGCGCGAAACTAATTAAATCGCACGATAAAAAAGAATGTATACGTATATCGCGATGCGTCGTGTCGCGCCGCATCGGTCGAATCGTTCCGCCCTCGCTAATTACGAGCGGAAGCGGTGGTGGCGAGAGCAACAAAGATTACATCGCTGTCGGGGAGATTAGGGACGAATCGCGAGGACGGCAGGGGATGAAGGACGAATCCGAAGGGGAATACGGACGCTCGGAGATCGAGCTTTTACGAGCTTAACCCGTCTCGTATCGTGTTTCCGCAACGCTCGTCGTACATACATCTCGTCCGTAGACAATACGATCCGCCGTCGGGATAAGACGCATCCCCCTTCATCGCGAAGAATGATGGCCGGTCGTGTTGAGCCCTTTCGCGCCCTCGCGCGTCTCATAACAACCGTCGAAATACACACGAACACTTCTCGCGGAATGCTTGGCGGCACATATATTCCCGCGATACCGCCTCGCGTCGTTTAACACCCTTCCTTTTCTTCTCTTGTCTTCCTGTGCCGCTACATCTCGCGAGATCTCGAGCGTTCCAACGACGACATTATAGAATTCCGAGCTTTAACTTTTTAACTATATTGCATATGTGTAACAGTGTGAATCTTAATTTTAATTCTAATTACGGAATTAGAAAGAAAGGAGGAAAGGAGAGACACGCCGGTACTCCCAGTTATCTAATTCACGAAATCGTCTTTAAAAATCTGATGCAGAATTAGTACTAATGTAATTAATTTGATATAATAATCAAAAAGGAAAAAATAATTGCAACTATGTAAGATTAAAATTGATTGAGATATATTAAACTGTTGCACGTTTTAAAAGTGCTACAAGATAAATAGATATACAGAAACATAGGAGAGACCGGGTTTAGTTGACCCAAGGAGTATATTGACTATTTGACATTCATTATAGTAGGGCCACTTTCTCGTATATGCGCACAGTAGGTCCCAGTGCGCATGCACGAGAAAACGGATCTTCTAACTACATTGCACTGAATCCAACTTCCGAAAAACGACTTTTGAAAATTCGAAAATTATTCTCAAAATTTTGGATAAAAGTTACTGTGGGAACAGAAAAATGTTCACCCAAATTGTACTTCAAATGATAATATTCAACGAGATATGTACGTTAGACCAATGTTAGTAGGACTACTTTCTGGCATATATGCTTCAGTGCGCATGCGCGAGAAAGTGGCCTTGCGAACAACACTGTAACTTTCAGAGAGAGATTTGGAAATTGGAAAATTTTTTCAAAATCTTCGGAAAGTGTTCGAAGAACATAAAAACATACACTTGAGATGTGCTTTAGGCAATAGTACATTCGGGGAACACGAAGTCTGAAGCTTATTGGCCACACGAAGAACGCTACTCCTTCCACGCGCCATCCCCTTTCGGTCGTGATCATTCGGTTGAGCATCAATGAAAGGAAAGCTCGAACCATATTGACCGTTTTTTCTTCTGTGTTTACAAAGCACGAGCCTAAGCAAGCGTCTAAGCCGCGACACTCACGGCGCGAAATCAAACTATGTGTCCTTTAATCTCGCGCTTTGTAAACACAGAAGGAAAAACATCAATGTAGTTCGAGCTTTTCTTTCATTGACGTCCAACTGAATGATCACGACAGAAGGGAATAGCACGTGGAAGGGGAAGCGTTCTTCCCGGTTCCGCAAGAAACTTTCCCAGTTGCATTTCGGACTTCATTTTCTCTGAGTGAACTCGACGGGAAACGCCCGCTTGACTCCACTTTCGAAGATCAATTTCTGAAGAATCGAAAATTATTTTTAAAATATTAGGAAAGTTATTGAAGAAACACAAACACTCAATGTGCTCCAGGGGATAATACTCGACGAAATATGTTGGACTAATGTTAGCAGGAGGCTCCAGTAGACCCCGGTAGACCTTAGTAGGCCTCAGTGGACATGCGCGAAAAAACGGCTCTGTTAGCAACATTGCACCGGACCCAATCGAACAACGTCGAGGGATATCGAACATTTTCGAATACCTCTAAATTAGATTAGGTTAGATTAGGAGGTCTATTTACTATTATTAGGAGGTCTAGGAACTATTTTCTCTCTCTCTCCCTAATTTTTTTCAGAATTCAGTTAAACATCCGCGCGTTATGTTTACTCGTTCACGAATGTTTATTCATTCACTTGCGCGCGTGTTCATCTCTCCCGGTATCATATCTAATTCCGTTATGCAGTTACACAGTTACATAATTACACGGGCGCCGGTGTGTCTCACATTTAAGAAACACAGCTCATCGGAGTCAAATTTCACCGGCTTGCGGGCTTGCGCATTCGCGTATTCGTAGCACGCGTGTCTCCTGCTTACGCACGGCGTAGCACGAGCGAGAACGCGAACTTATCTCTGGAAGCGGGAAACGCAATAGAAGTAATAACATCCCTTATTACGACGTTACACGCGATACGGGATCGCGCGCGAGTTCGTGTTTCACGAGCGTTACCCACACTTAGTTTCTTCCACCATCTTTGCCTAAGCGCGCTCACGTACGTATACTATGTGCACGCGTGCGTGAGAGTCATACCTGTCGCGAAATGCACCATCCGCGAGTTCACGCGCTCGCGCCCTGTGTGGATGCACAATCGTATGTGCGCGCGCGATGCATTTACTGACCTCGCTTTGGCGTCGCCGCGCTTTGTGCGTGCGTGTGTCGCGCGTGTGTCGCGCGTACTCGTATACATACACGTATACACGCCGCACGTATAATGCAACGGTATAATGTATATATGAACAAAGGAATGCTGGTTGCCAGACGCATTCGAGTGCACGGCGCGTGTGTATATACGTGCGAGATGCGTATTACATCGATAAGCTACGCTTACCCCGTTGGTTAATATTATATGGATGTGCATGCGAGCGTGCGCGGATGCATTACAGGACCGCGCGTATTATGTTTATGCGCGTTTATGCGCGTTTATGCGCGACGCTCGAGTTCGCGAGCAAGAAACGGGCATTCAAAACGCGTTACGTTTATCACCGGGTCGACAGCGGGGCGTGTGTGTCGCGCGCGAATGGAGGAATAATAACAATTACGTACTTATTTTGTGCGAGCTCCGCGAAAACAGGCGAGGCGCGTTCATCGAAAACTGTCGCGACTCGTAAAATTTTATCTCGATGTAACGTTGAGTATCCCCCTTTTACTTTGTTCTTTTCTCTCAGGATATTTTCCTTCAAAATTTATTCGTTAAAACACTCGGACGTTTACTTGTTGCGAAACGTCGAACTGTTTTTGCAGGAATTGCTTATATCTACAAAATAAAAAAAAAGAAGAAATTAGGAATTAATTTATATGAAAGTAATCACAATTTTACTGAGATTCAGAGTCTGCGGCAGAAGTTATCTCACTTTTTAAAGTGTAAGTCTAGCAAACATGATAACATCAGATAATGTCTTAATGACACATTACTGACTGCTATTTTTAGTAAGGGAAAAAAGAGATAATTAAAAGAGAATGGCAAAACCTAATTTTTTTTATACATGTGTTTTAAGTACTTTAAGTATACATAATAATGTATGCAAAGTTCCATTGTAGTTTAAGAATAAAAATTTAAATATCAAAAATTATATAAAATGTATAAAATGTATATCAGAGACATGAAACTTAGTTAAGAAAAAATACATACAATTATATAAATAATGTGAATTATTTACAAGCAGATTATTCGACCTATAATCACGTAACGCCGAGTGAAATGGCTTCAAATGATCAAAGATATTAATGTTCTTTTAGAAGATCGATAAAATAGCATTAGGTGCATTGCAGCGTTGCGCTCCGCGCCCTCGATCAAAGCCGGGAGAAAGAGAAGGAGGGAAAGAGAGAGCTTCATTCGCTAATGAACATTAAAAAAATACAGCACTCTATGTAAGCGTCGAGCGGAGCACCGCGCATATACATAATGCAGCATCGTGTCGATGCACGAACAATCGACGTGGCGAGGTTGTTAATAATGAAAGCTGCATCCCGTGACCTCCCGGCCAATCAACGGAATGTTTGCGATATAAATGCAACACGTTCGATATAAAAAAAAATCGGTTTGAAATTAATTTGAAACTGAAACGTGTGCGCGAGGGACTCGAACTTTGTTTTACGCGGCGAAAAACGCAACTCGCTCGCGCACTAGATCGAGAATACTAAAAACTATATTGTAATAATACTTATACAGATTTCCAAAATGGGAGACGCGCGTAGATAAACTTGGCCGGAATAGGAACACACCGATTCCGCGCCGTTGTTCGAATAACGCTTGGCGGAAAAAGCAAAATAATAGCATACAATGCAGTATTTAAAAAAATGATAACAACAGAAAAATTTACTTTTTGAATGATGGTGTGGCATATTGTGTATAAATTAAACATAGTTGGTGTTTATATACGCACACGTTCTCGCAACTCCATCGTTCTCCGAGAAATAGCAAATAAACAACAACAAATAAAAATGTTATTTGTTCGAATTATTCGAAAATCTCGAGTTATGGAAATTTGAATATAGATCTCGCATAGCTGCAATCTTGGAAAATCATATTTCCCGTTAAGGGTGAGCAAGACCTCTCTCAAGCTTGCAGGACCAAATGAACAGAATCGAATGGGACCTATTGCATTTTTTAGTACTCATTTTGTATTATTTTGTACCACAAAAAAAATTTGTACCACGTGCCATTTAAAAAAAAATCGTGGCGCTGCTAACTTGATATCAAGCTAGTAGGACCAAAAAAAAATAAAAAAAAAAATAAACCAATGTACACACAATTAGTACTGAATTTGTACTAATTTGTACCATTTGAAATAAATCGAAAATTTTATATTTTCTCCTTTAAACAAACCCTTCCTTATATAAACCTAATATAAAGATAGCAGGATCACGATTTTTTCACTTTTTCTTGATGGTACAAATTAGTACAAATTCAAAAACGATAAAATCTATCATTTCTTGTCGTTTTTTGCCAGTTTTTATTTTGTTCTCTTTATATTAAGTTAGCAAGACCACAATATTTTTTGAAATAGTACGGGGTACAAAATTATTTTTTATGGTACAAAATAGTACACAATGAGTAATAAAAAACGCAATAAATATAATTTGATTCTATCGATTTAATTCTTAATAATCGAAAGAGAGAATTATTTTTGAGGTTGATTAAATGTGAGGTTGTTTTAAGGGGTAAACAGAAATATTTGCATACTTTTCTCGGTGATACAAGTCAGTACAAATTAAAAAACGATAAAATTTATTGCAATTTGCCGTTTTTCAATGATATTTACTCTGTTAGCTTAAAATTAGGTCCTGCTAACTTAATATAAAGAGAACAAAATAAAAACTGGTAAAAAACGACAAGAAATGATAGATTTTATCGTTTTTGAATTTGTACTAATTTGTACCATCAAGAAAAAGTGAAAAAATCGTGATCCTGCTATCTTTATATTAGGTTTAGATAAGGGAGGGATTGTTTAGAGGGAAAAATATAAAATTTTCGATTTATTTCGAATGATACAAATTAGTACAAATTCAGTACTAATTATGTGTACTATGGTTTATTTATTTTTTTATATTTTTTTTTGGTCTTGCTAGCTTGATATCAAGTTAGCAGCGTCACGATTTTTTTTAAAACGGCACGTGGCAAAAATTTTTTTTGTGGTACAAAATAGTACAAAATGAGTACTAAAAAATGCGATAGGTCCCATTCGATTCTGCTCATTTGGTCCTGCTAGCTCGAGAGAGGTGTGAGCAAGTGATATCTAGATATCTCCTTATTTGCGGTGGGGAATCAGTTAACCTAGAATTAAATAATAGGTGGGGAATCAGTTAACCTAAAATTAAGAAGAAATGGTGAGCTTCTAATATTAATAATTGATATTCAGGGTAGCGAGTTCTTGATTCGTACGTTTCTAATAGCAGTTAACAAGACAAGATAACTCGTGTGGCCGCATATACAGTGCGTTCTTGATACGACCAGATGCGTACGATCGCAGCGCAGGGTTGATAAATTCGTCAGGAAGATGGCGAGAGGGGTGGTTGCTCGTCGATGCGTTTCCCCATGCCGAAATCTTCCCATTTAGTCCCGAGGTTGCGTTCCTGACGAAGGATCGCGTGTATAAGGGAGTAGTGATGTTCAAAGGGTTTGTTTTTCATGACGTTCATCCTTATACACGCGAGAGAGAGAGAGAGCACATTCGACAAACAACCAGCCAACTATGGTTAGCAGGGTGGATTCTTGGGGAGAGGGCCTGTCGTAACGTCACCGACGTGTGTAATAACGATGCAGACCGCTGATTACTTTCGCAACTCGCGACGGTGGCTTGTTATTCGCTCGAACGACATCGAGGGACGTAAATGAATATCAGGGATATATAACGCGAGGGATGAAAATTAATATCCCGACGATGAGTCGCGTACGGCCGCCGTTACGCTTCGTTGGGAAATCATGTTTTGAACATGATTTTATGTGTCGAGTGCATATATACAGAAAATGTCATTCTACTGCTAAGGAAAGCGGTCACTCTACTTTTGTTTTCTTTTAAATAATGGTTATCTTTAGGCAAAGAATATTTTCCCGATAATAATTCTCAAATATTTACTTATTATAAATTGAGAGAAACTTACCAAATTTGAGAAAAATTCATCATCATGTACTCGAAAGAAGAATTTGTTACAAAAATATCATAAAACTTTATCAAGGGAAGAGTTGATTCAACTCTGTGTAAGGAAATTCAATTTTTGTTTTAATTTGATATTCTTGATTGAAGTGCTAAACTTATTACTCAAAATGTATTTTTAATAAATTTGATGTTTATGATGAAAACTTCTAACAGATTTGCGGATATATAAGCGGATATATTAACTCTATTACTCAAATTAATTTCTCATGTTTAAAAATTTTTCATGTGCATAGAATGTTTAAAACTAATGTACTCAACACATATAAGGTGACTCTGAGATCACGTTGAACAGTTACTATTGCTGCCAACATACTAAAAAATGGCAGCCTTATTGTGACTTTCACATCGGCCAAGACAGGGACAACATTCATATCGAAGATAAATAATGATGAAACTGAATTGCGATTTCAGAGTCACAATAGGTAGTAGACAGTTAAATATTTGAAACATATAAGATTTACTTGAACGCAGTAAGATTTACTTGAATGCATTATTTTTCTGCGCGTGGTGGTATCGATTTTGAAGTTTTTTTTATCCTTGTCGTACAGTTTTCAGTATTTTTTGGACCGTGAATTTTTCGCCAATAGCATAACTTGCTTTGGAGAAAAAGAAGCACGACGTTAAAAGGAATTTCAATATTGCCCATTTAACTCAAACATAAATATTTATTCCACCATTATTCCACCTCATTTTTGTTTATTTATTCTATATCGCGACTTTTAAATGCTTTAGCCGCATATCTTCTCACAAAACAATGTTTAGCCGATGTATTTCATCGCTTTTATAGATCACATACGCCCTTCGCTTAGGGTATCCCAGCACTTTAAACGGATTTTACGATTCTCCTCGAGTTCGCTAATGTCCTGTCGGAAATATGTCTCATTTACCGGTAGACGGAAAATGTTCTGGCAGGACGGGTCTCAATCAAAAGTCTGTCGTCATTCAGAGATTCTCTATGGAGGAAGTGTCTTATTTGAATTTGCTTTTGTCTCGAACGTAGAGCTCAATTACTGTTCGGTGAAGCGTAGGATTCCATCCGAAGCCGTAAAGAGTGAGTCGTCCCTTCTTCTTTCCTTCTTTCTTTCCTCCCCCTTTCTTTCTTGTATTTTTTTTATCGCCCTGCCCGTCGAGAGTGCTGAACGGTTTTACGATCGTCACGGAAAATCTTTCTCGTATCCGATAAACGGCGCCAACCCTCCGCACCCTTTCCGCCTGGTCTTTCCTGTGACCCTTAAAAATTAGAAGGAGCAATAAATTAGCGCTCCGTCGCTTCTCCTTCGTCGAGCGGCCGTTGGTTTGGTGCCACGCGGACTACGGAGGGCTTTATCGTGCCTACAAAGTTTTTACGGATGGACGGGCGGTCCTGAATCTTTCGCCCGCGCGATTTCTCGAAATTAAGTGCACCTCGGGAATTAATGTACCGTGAATTAAACCAACCCCGATGTTTCGGCGAGTGAAACACCGTTACGAGAGCGGCGCATCCGCGAATGCCGGACACTCCGTAAATTAACGGATAATTTCGTTGAGCGGCGCAATTTTGCTGTGGCGTCAATTTTCGACCGGTGCAAATCCAAATCCGCGTAATTACGCAAAATTACGCGAAAATTCGCACAATCCGAGCCGAGATTTCTCACTCATCTTCGACAAATTTGTTCGTAAGGATTTAACGTGCATTTGACTGCGTATGTAATCCCGATGGCACCGCGGAAATGAATTTTCGCGTGCGCGAAATGCGAGGTAAACGGAGAATTCGGTTTGCTGATAGTCAGATCGATTCCTCGGGCATTATGAATCGGACTCGCGTATCGGCGATACATCGCGACGTCGTCATTTCGCTTCGCATCGCAGGAACGCCGCGAATAAAATATGCGCCGGATAATCCCCGAAATTTCTGGCGGGCCCTCGAAATAATTTCGCTATCGGCGACGGATGATTTATCCCGGCAGGAGTGAAGGCGGGGATGCGTACATCCTAGCCCGCGGCGGAACGCAGGGGCGCCGCTCGAGGGGGTGGGAAGGTGGCGAGGAGCGATGCGGCGCGGCAGCAGGCACGAAAGGGAGGAAGGAGTGTGAGAAAGAGAGAAAAAGAGAGAGAGAGAGAGAGAGAGAGAGAGAGAGAGAGAG
>NW_022639493.1:1540889-1544574 GCF_010583005.1 Odontomachus brunneus | reverse complement strand
AGAGAGAAAGAGAGAGAGAGAGAGAGAGAGAGAGAGAGAGAGAGAGAGAGAGAGAGAGAGGAGGCTTGATAGAAGTTTACAGCTGTTTGCGTCGGATATCGATGATCGCGAGGGAGGCGGCGATGCAATAAAAAGCGAGCGAGAGCGGGCGAGCACGACTTGCGGGAGACGGAAAAGAAATTTGCCTCTAAATTCCGCCGCGCGGGGTGGTCCCCGGCAAGCGCCGTCGCTGCCCCCGCGCCATCCCCCTAGTCGGGAATAAGTAGATCGAGATTCGAGGCGCGCCTTTGCTGACGCTACTCGGCTGGATGCCGTTGGAACGCAATAGAATCCCTTCCGCCAACAGGATCCTCCAGGATACCGCGATATCGCGGCTAAACGAAGCGCTTTCCGACTGATTTATCCACTCGATCGCTCAACCTCCTCTTCCACCTCCTCCTCCTCCCTCCCTCTGCCCGTCTCTCCTCTCACCCTCCGAGAGAAGCTCCAGCAGTCTCCTCCTCTCTCGCCGGGACTGTCTCCGCATTCTCTTACGGCACGCAGGGCGCGGCGCGAGACTACGCGGAGGATTTTTCTTTCCTGCAAAGAGCGAGCTCCAAAGAAAATTTAAGTCCATAGAGCGCCTGTAGAGTATGTCGGTGCGCCATCGTGTGGAAAATGTTTCGACGCAGAAATATCGAGGGATAGACAGAGAGAGAGAGAGAGAGAGAGAGAGAGGGAGAAGGGGAAGGAAGAGGAGGGGGAGAGGACGGATAGGAAGCCGCGTTCGATAAAAACGGCTGAGCGACTTGGTGAATTTCTTTGCAATCGTGTCTCGCAAGCTTCGCGATCGAGATGCTTCTCCGTGTGACTCTCGGTATTTATTCCGAACGTACTTGAGAGAGTCGCAAGAATAAAACGGGAATTTTAAATAAATACTACATGATATTCCGTTCTTTTCAAAATATCGCGTTTATTGAAACGACGCGCTACGACATGACGCGCATATAGTGCGACTTTGTTTTGTAATTTTTCCGCGTTTGATTTTTTTTTGGATTGCACAAAACAATTGTTAGTTTACCAATTGACGGGGTATCGATGAACCGAGCAATTTCTCAGTCCGTGTGGTTCGCACAGCTCGGCGGGATCGTTTCCACAGTCCGTAAAGCAGACATCGGTTGATGCCGATGGCCGGCGAATCGCCGGATTTATATCCGCCGACGGGATCTGAATTACTCCCGTGGTGCGGGCGCACCTCTTTGATTTCGGATTCCGTGAGACTCCGTTAGCCGACAAATCGCCAGTAATACGAGGAGAGAACGAGCGAGCGAGCGAGCGAACGAACGAGTCAGGCTGTGGATGGGTAAAGGAAGAGAGGTATCAGTGGCGGCCGGCGCGTTGCTTTTTCCGTTGCCCGCCTATTTTCGCCGCCACAAATCATTCGGCACCCGGGAAAATATGTTTCTCCGACGTGGCCAGGCCCGCATTAATGCGCGCTCACGACCTCCGGAAACCGCTTATGAATCTGTCAAAGTCGCCATATAATGACGCTTTAATTCTTTCTTAGGGCGCGATGGGGAAAAGTAATGCAGCAATATAACTCGTTTTTTCACACCAACGAAATGAATCTTAAATTATATACATATGTATGTTTCTCATATTTTGAAAGCATAATACTTATTCATTCAGTAATTTACGAGAAAACATCTCCTTATAATACAATGCATTATTTCTAAGCAGATTAGATAGAAGACACAAAATACAAGTGTAAAATTCATACAACAAAAAAATATGAGAAAAATGAAGAAGAGAAATTGAATAATATGAAAAGTCCGCTAAACTTTTCGTGATGGCGTTTCTTGTTATAATGAATACATTGTGTAAGACGAGGCATTAAACTTGATAAAATATTTTTATCAAAGATAGTTCCTCTCTTCTTCCCTCTTTCTCTAGAAAATTTTCTATTAACCTTCCAGATTGAAAACTTTCAGTCTGCAATTTACGATGATTGTTATTTCTTGGAAACTCTTCGCAGAAATCTAGAATCACAGGATAGTATTTTCAGTAAAATTTCTACCTCCAATTACAATTTTTCATTCGCCTTTTTACTACTTATAAAGTCACTCTTGTCGCAGCCAACGAACGATCCGACCCTGGGGTGTTCGCGCGGCTTCACACGTTTGTAAATCCATTAACGGATTTAAGACGGCTCTCGGTTTCTCTCCTACGACCGCCGCTTTTCTCACTTGTGTACCGGAAGAGAGATTTATGGGCCACTAAATGATTCCACGGAATTTAATTGCCACTTTATTATCACGGAGCGTGCTTATTTACGCGTCGCTGCGAAATAGACGTTGATATTCGACGAGTGATCCGTTGACGATGTGTGAGTTCTATTAAATTCCATGCGTTCAATATTTCTCTCCCGACACCGGCAATTTTACGCAATTGCAAATTGTGATCCTATAAAAAGAGATCCAAAGATTTCGTTTATGGAAAAATTTCATCTTCCAAGGTTTCGAAAGTGCAGAAAAGGGGAAGAAGAAGAGAAGGAAAACAAAAGGTTAGACCAAATCTTCTTTCAAGGCGGGTGCGTTGATTGGCTTTCACCCTTTTTTTCTAGCGGCGCTTTCATTTAAGCGACCGACCATAGCGTGAACTACGGGGTAATGAAGTTCGCCTAAGCGAGTAAAGACTCCGCAGAGTCTAAGGAGCTCGGAAGAGAACGCCCCTTTGTAAGCTCCATCTGGAGCATCTCGGGCCGGGCGTTTTAAACGCCTGGGCGGTTCATTGACATGGCATTAATAATACGCGCTGTCACGGATGTCGACGACCGAATCAACAAAGTCGACAACACGCGATGACGCTGCTTCTTAATTGCCGGAGCGCGAGCGCCTCGACTAATTACGCGCTCTATGTAAAGCGATGTTTAGACGCGTCCGTTCCTCTCGGACGCGATGAGTCGGACATTTTTGTGCGGGGCCCTTAAGCACGATGATGCTTAAATTTCTTCGCACACAAATATAACAGTGTATCTCGAATCCCGCGGCTTCTCGACTTTCGTTATTAATACGTTAAGCATGTTTCGGCTGCGTAAAATTCCGAGGGTCTCTCTCTTTCTCTCTCTGTCTCGTCTTCGAGCTGCGTGTCCGTCGCGTTCTCCAGTGATATGTCATTACGCAAATGACGAAGCGGGAGGATTAAACGGACTTAATCGGTGAATTAAAGCCGGGAATATCTCCGAGGAACTTCCGGAGCGCGAGTGCGTGCGCGCACTCGAGGAAGTTCTCTCGGAAGAGTCGACGCGGCGGAAAGAGACCGGAGCGAAACCCGTTGGTGATTTGGACTCAGCCGTGGCATTATCGTCCTAGTCCATGTACGGTATTGCTACCGGCAGGAATAATAGTCAAGGACAATGGAATACCGCGTAGCGATAGCGGCTCGGTGATGGCGGCGCGGCGTCGGCGGCGACGACGACCGTTGACGGCCAGCTGATATAACGTATACGTTACTGCGGGTGACGGACAATGGTTGGTAATTAATTACCTACAAAGTACGGAGAGAGCTGCATTGTAGTCTGTATCTGGTATTTATCTTGAAACATCAACAATGCACCGAGAGAGGGTGCTGGTGGAGAGAGAAAGAGAAACAGAGAGACAGACAGAGAGAGAGAGAGAGAGAGAGAGAGAGAGAGAGAGAGAGAGAG
>NW_022639493.1:1521659-1540646 GCF_010583005.1 Odontomachus brunneus | reverse complement strand
AGAGAGAGAGAGAGAGAGAGAGAGAGAGAGAGAGAGAGAGAGAGAGGGAGAGGGAGTAGCGCAGCACGGCGCCACGCGCGAAAGGTCGGGAGAGAGAAAGAGCGAGAGGAATCTCCGCGCTTACAAAGGGATTACCGCCGTAAGTAACGCAACATCCAACGCGCGTACATACCGTCGTTTACGTACTGTCCGTCGTTACTTATTCCTGGTTCTTGCCGCCGTGCTTTCGGGATTTTCCGACGGACGTTGTTGCGGCTTACCGTTTTTAGCGTTTGAGACGTTTGAGCCTCTCAGCTCGCGCCGTTTGTCTTTAGAGCGCGTTTCGCAAAACGTCAAATGCGAGACGTAAGTAAAATGTGAGCCATATGTGAACGATCTTCGGATTTCTCCGAAGGAAAAAAAAAGTTTCGGATTTCATCGAAGGAAGAAAGACCGGTATTCACAGTCGGATCTTGTGTTTGAGGATATATTCACATCTTGGCAGAGAACAGAAAAGCCAGTGCTGGTAGTCAAGTGCTAGTAATCGCCAATTTCTGCTTTCCTACCAGCGTAAGTTCTGATTGGCTTCTATCTTTCTGATTTTCTATCAAAATATGAATTCTCCCTTAGATTATCTGAAGTTCATCTTCAGACGCTGTTCGGATCGCACTTTTTATATATACGGTCCTTAGAATAGACTGCGCATCGCTGCAGAAAGGATAAACTTAGCATTAGTAAGAGAAGGCTCCTAATGCTAAGAAAATAAGATGCTTTTCTTGTCTAACTGTCTAGTTGGTAGGAAGAACGAGGAAGAAACAGTGATCACATAATCAATGTATCTTATTTTTCTTTCACTATATTCCACTATGCGCTACTACTTTATGCTCACAATTTGATGTTGACTATTTTGAACATATATATTTTGAACACATGTCTCTTGTGTTCCTCGCACATCACTACCTCCTAGAATACTGCGTGACAGAGAAAGCATTTGACTTAGCATATGTCTGTCCTTCAATCTTACCATCAGCTGTCTCGTAAGTGTGTGCAGTCTATTTTCCAAGTCTATGGAAAAAGTATCTTCCGCCGACGATCGGGACAATTGTCACGGCATATTCGCGGGTAAGAGGGGACCGGAAATGTGCTGTTGGCAACGACGCGTTCGACGGAAGGTTAAATCGCGAGAGGTACATCTGTAAGTGCAGCTAAGGGTCGGAAATTCCCGTCGCATTACCGGCCAATCGTGCGCACAGGCCCGTCGTCTGGCACGCCTAATGCACGCCACCTAATGCAGTCGTGTTTCGTGCAAGGCATTCGCACCCCTTCATCCCCGTTTCGACCCTCGCTGGTGTTACCACAAACCCCGGGACACGAACGGTCAGATTGAAATCAGAGTCTACGACAGGATAAAACGACTCGTGCCTGTGGAATAAAGGGGACGCGAAGGACCGTCAGTTCAGGATCGACAACGTCATTTGTGTTACGAGTTTGTCCATTCGGGAACATTTCGATCGAGAGCGATTTTTGCGGCAGTGCTCAACTGTGCTACATTGTATCAAGTGGAGCAATCCGATACGTTGCGAAGGGATACATGAAATAGAATTGCTGTGCCAAAAGATGAAATTAAAAAGAATTTAAAAAAAATTAAAAAGCAACATCATAATGCAACACATTAGGAAAGAATTTAATTAATTTTCGATGTAATATTCAATATTTGCATGTACAATATGATACTTTATATAATGACGTGCAATAATGAATATATATATATATGCGTAATTTTAAATGTTATATACAAATTTTTAATGTATGTGCATTTTTTTTCTGTTCTAGGTAAGTCCACTTGGCTTCCTTCACGTTCGTAGATTAATGTATCTTCGTTATCACACGGTAAGACAAATCGGTAATTACTCATCTATTACACAGAAAAAAAGGTTTGGTTGAATTAACCAAATATCTGGTCGAATATGAACGATCCAGAAATTTCGATTGAAGTAACCCGAATTCTGTTTAAGCCAACCAAAAATCTTGTTA
The DNA here is from genome assembly GCF_010583005.1 of Odontomachus brunneus. Lineage (NCBI taxonomy): Eukaryota > Metazoa > Arthropoda > Insecta > Hymenoptera > Formicidae > Odontomachus > Odontomachus brunneus. Next base: position 1,538,633 of record NW_022639493.1, on the reverse strand, counting down.
ACTTAAACAGAATTCGGATTACTTCAATCAAAATTTCTGAATGGTTCATATTCGACCAGATATTTGGTTAATTCAACCAAACCTTTTTTCCGTGTAGTTTCTCGTGACATATAAATAAGCTTCTTGCTTACATTACTCACGTTATATTACTTTTTAAGCTCACGTTACTTTACCAGCCGATCTGGAAGAATCACGTAGAGGCGAATGATCTCGTTATCCTTTAAACATATATAACTATAAACTATTCTATAGAACACAATCTCCAAAGTTGAGACATAAAACGCCTTTAAGACATCTTGAAGTCGTCTTTAAAACTTCGGAACATCTCTAAGACATCTCTAAGAGACTTTTTTAAGGTGTCTTCAAGACATCTTATACCTCGATTTTATACGTTGTATTGTGTAGGATTATTGTAAGTGTAATGTATCAAAGAACTTTCATCTGGAACCCTTACTTTTTAATTTACTTGTCAAAGACATTAATATATTTACATACATTAACTTTTGTTTTGTGCAAACGACTTGAAGACATGTCAATACGTTGATAGTTATGTTCATGCGTTTCTCTTGCAACAGGATCTGGCACGAATGTTTTAGTACAAGTCAAAAGACTTATTTTTTAATAAGTTCTAACCACGTTATTCATTTTAATCTTGATATTGTTGGTGATACTTTCAATTATATGTTACGTGATACAATTTTATCAAGTGTAGATCGGGTATGTGATCTGAGTATCTATTTTTACCTTTAACTTGTCTCTTTTGAACATTACAATAGTTGAACAGGACAATAGTTGGCATTGCTTTCAATACATTAGATTTTGTTTGCAAAAGTTTAAAATTTTTTAAAAGCGTAACTACTTTCAAAATTATATGTAGCGTATTCTATATGTAGCATTAGCGCGTTCTTAGAAAAACCAGTTTCTATTAAGCTCTACTATAATAGTGATAATAACCTTACACGCATGTTGCTATTACAATTTCCATGTTAGAACGATCAAAAGATATGTTTGAAATCAAAAGAAACTATAATATCAGTTAGATCAACCATTTTTTTTTCTCTCGGCGCAGTAACATTGAAAAGAATTTGTATGAAAAAAATACTATGATATTTTCTCCGTGCATGTTCAACAAAAAGTGTTTTCTCATTAAGAGCTATAGTCGTAGCATACGTAGCACGTGACTCCGTGGTACGATAACACGAGAACATCTCCCTTTCGGGCTGAGCAGATAGAGTGTTCGGTTGTTAGGCATAGAAATATCATTAATCATGCCCGGATAGCGCGCATCTCGTAGACACGACATCCCGATCCCCTTAAGGGCATCCTAATTGCGACGGCCGAGATCTGGGATGCGATCAGCCCGGCGCGGGGCTACGGGGGAAGGGAGAGCCTTTCGAGGGACACGAGGACCGGGGCCTCCGTTAGAGAGAAAATTGTACCGTCCGGTACAACGTACGGCACGCGGTGTGGGACGCGTGTCGCCGCGGCGCGCCGCAGCGCACGGAGAGGAGATGCAATCGGCCATGTAAAACAGGGCTGCTGCCAACGTACGTCCACCTCCACCTCTTCCCTCGACCCTTTTCTCCCTCCCTCCCCCCCGTTGCCCGTGCCGAGTGCAGCACGGTGTAGCGCGGACGAGTGCAGTCACGAACGGTCACGAAGGTGCGAGAGGGAAGGAGGGCGGGGGCGGCCACCCGTCGGTCCCCTCTTTTCGTATCCTCCCCTGCGCGCGATTAATCCTCCGGTCGGTCGGTAGGTAGATAGGTAGGTAGGTAGGTAGGTAGGTAGGTACTGCGATACTCCGATTTGATCTCTTCGTGCCTTTCAATACCTCGCCTCGCATTTATTAATCGCGGCCGATGATTCGAGTATATTTCAAGATATACACCGCGACCGCGCGGCGCGGCGGGGACTTGGTGCGCGCGAGGTCCGATTTTCAGTCGGAATTAACAACGAGTTAGCATGCGACCGACGGGAGATTCGTTAACCACGCTGAAAAACGAGCGAGTCACAGTTGATAATTTATGAGAGGCATACGTAGCGTAGATTACTCTCTCTTTTTCTCTCTTTCTATCCCTCTTTTTCTTTCTCTCCCTCTCTCTCTCTTTCTCGTTTTATGTCGGTTAAGTTTGTTTTTTATTTTCTACAAAAACCTGATGTGAAATGGTTGTCAATTAATATTAATGTAATTTCGCGAGTAGCTACCGGAGTGTGCACAGAGAGAAAAAAAGAGACAGAGGGGAGAGAGAGGGCGAGTAAAGTGCAACGTGTTATTGATCGACGGTAATCGGTGAGAACGTTATTCGCCGGCGACGCGTTGTAAAGTCGGAAAATTCGATAGAAAATTCCACGCCGCTGTCATCGCGGTAGATTTTACGAAGCACCCTCCTGCGCCGGGCTCGGTGTAAAACGCTCCCAACGAGAGCTCGCTCGATATCCGAAGGCTTAGCGTGTCTCTCCGAGAATGAAACGTTGTTATTTCAATGTTCCGTTGAATTCGTCGCGCTAGTAAGACGCGAACAATCGCGCGAATGCGACAATTATGGGACACTCGACGGCCGCGTTCCCATAGCCTGGCCGACCGTTCTCCTTATCACGATAGTTCGTCGGCGGTCTCGTCCCGGGGGAAGGACTTTCAGGACAGACTTCGGCCACTCCATTCGTCGACCTGGAAGTGCCTCGGCGGTCTCTCCTCTCCGCTGCGTGCGCGGACTCGTTCCTGAGTGGCTTCCCGATTGGAGTATTTAAGTAGGACACGGTCGAAGCGTTAATGAATCTCCCGCGGGACTAGTCCGCGGCGCAGGGTCAATATCCTTTAACGGGGCACCTTTCCTACCGCAGGACGCGACAGATCGATTCGCGAGACGCGCAACCGCGAGTCCTGCCTTCTCTCCGCGGGTTTCACCGTTTGTAAAATGCGAGACCTGTCTCGCGGAAACAAATGCGAGTATTAATTGTGCTCGTTGAAAAATAACGTTTATTCTTCTCCGTTAGTTACATCTTGGAATTCAAGCTCCGCGACTGATAAATTACAATCTCGGATATTAGATAGACAAGACTTTTCTTTCATGGTAAGCGAAATTATGCCGTCGGTGTGGCATAATTACATCAGCTTACAGTATCTGGATTAATCGGGTTATTTATGATTTTCCTTTGTTTTAAGGTAATATAATTTTGCTTTGAATTTTCGATGAAAGGGACTTTTACAAGAGGATGTATGATGTCTGAAAAATACTTAAAATGGATGACTTCGCCGTGATTTTGTAACTGAATGAATTTTTCAGTCCTTTCAAGCCCGATAATCCTGCAAAGGTATCGACAGGATTGCAGAGGCGACAGAGCGAGAGCGGAGAAGGCACGTTGAAAACTGATTCCTGGCTGTCGAGCCATCACCGAGCTGTATTATATCATCCGTTATATTATATCCGATCCCGTTGTGACGCGGAATTATGATTCACGAGCAAAACATTTCGCAAGCTAAAGCCACTTTTTCTTCGGCTTCGTCGACATCCTTGAGAGAACGCCGGGGAAAATAAGGTATCGCAGTCCTTTCGCGTTGGCGCTGCAGGACGGGAATGGGGTAGAGAGCGAGAGAAAGATCTTCGCAGAGAGATGATTTGTGGCGCCGGTTCCTTTTCATTCGTCGACAGGTTGCATGACACATCTCGAAATCGATGGTCGCGAACCGCCGCGTAAGCCACGTCTGACGAAAACACTGATTGACGTGAAAGTGTTTAACCCTTTGCGGTTATCCGAGGTACCTTCGACATTCCTCTCCAATCGATCCGTGGGGTGTGTGAAGTTAGCATTCCAACTACACTGAGAGAAAATTTATCTTAAAATCAACAAATATTTCTTTGATGGGTGTCATTAATATATTTAAATCTAAATTCTCTTTATTTAAATCAAATATTGTTTACCTGATTTAAGTAAACAATATTTGCTTTAAATAAATTTGGACTTAAATATGTTAATGGCACTTATCAAGGAAATATTTGTTGGTTTTAAGATAATTTTTCTCAGTTCGGTTGGGATTTAGAAAAATTTTGTTCGACTTACATTCAAGATGGAATAAGTTCTAAAAAGTTGGTCCAATCGTTTTCGATCATCATATCTTTCAGAATTCTTTCAATATTATTCAACACTGCAAGAGAGCTCCCGGAACTCTTAAACAAAAATTACAGATATAAACAGAATTTTATTGTGAAAATTATTATAGAATTTTGCAACTGAGAAGAATAAATTGACATTTTGCAGTAATTGACTTTCACTTCAGTCCATATGTACTATTTATATATTTTAGGGTTTTTATTTATATTATAGTTTATCGATTGGTACGAAACATAAAATTGTTAAAGGTAGCTAATAAAAATGCTATAATCAACGCGTGTTATTTTCTTCTTCGATTTCCTATGGATTCATAGAATCATAACGTTTTTACATTTTACATCCTCGTGTTCCCTAATTGTCTTCGCACAAGGAGCGAAATTGCGAAAACAGATTGCGATGTTGTGTGTGAACAAGAAAGATAGTCCTTCTTGTTTCGTATATCTCGAAGTTTCGCTTCCAAAAGTACCGCGTTTATTCGCGACGTTTTACCCCCCTGCAGTCATAAATATATACCCGGTGTCCCCGGTGTTATGAAAGCATCGCGGAGACTGAGCGTATTGCGCGCGCGCGCGCGAGAGAGAGAGAGAGAGAGAGAGAGAGTGACAGAACGAAAAACCGAACTATCTCGTCTCTATATTGCATTCGGCACTCTTTCTCGTCCCCGTCTTACCCTCGTCGCCCTGATTTTACAATCGGTACCCGGTGCAGGCCGATACTGCATTTTATTCCTCGAGGGTGGGCCGCCTCGAGGGGCGCCGGGACGATTTTATTGGATGTGACACCGACGCTCTTTCCACCCTGCAAGACCCTCGATCCCTCGTCCTCACTCCGTCCCTTTCGCTCGGACGGAAAGGGGCTTCAAATGGCTGCAATATCCGCTTGTATTGACTCCTGGAATTGGGAAGACCTTCTTGCGTCTCAGGGCTTGTCTCATTTATACTCGTGCGATACTACTCCTCGATTTGTACGTGGGTAAATTTTCGCGTCGATTAACTCGCGCTTTGGAGTCGTGGTCACTCGTGTTTATATCAAATGTCCCGAGTCGAAATGCTTTGGTTCCACATTAACCCAAAGTCTGTCAAACTCAAAGGATACCATACAGTCTATTGTCCTACCATGACGCAATAAATGATGCCATTTTCATCTTGTTATATTACTATAAGAAACAGAGTTTAGGTATTTGTACTGTTAAGTGGGGGAATTTAGGTATTTATACTGTTAACTTAGGATATCTAAGTGGCATTGGATGCTTAATTCCACTTTCTACGATCTAAAGACCTTTATAATTTTGTATATCGCATCAGCTAGGATATTTCGATTTATGTTTCTGCATGTTTTTGTTATACCTTGTTGAAATTCTTCGTTATTATTTTACCGTATTTTTTTTGTTATGAAATAACCAAGATAGCATTACGAATTACTATTGAATTTGTCTTGATCCTTCCTATTAAAAATAAAAACTTCCATTTAAAAAAATAAAAATAATTTTGATTTTTTAACGAAAAAATATGTTTCTGAAATTTTTGTTATTGCTTCTTATTACCGTTTACCGTTCACAAACTGATAAATTGCATCTAGAATTTTTTCCTGTCCGATCATTGTATCTGATAAAAATGTAGCAAATATCATTACGTTGTGAACACACCTTGTATATAATGCATTACTATCCGCGTACTGGCGTCCTGCATCTCCCGTCTTGACTTCCTGATTCAACACATTCTGTTACTCCAAGTACTATAACTCGTGGCACTAACACTCCCGTAGGTCCGATTCGATCTGAGAAACGATTGACAATCCCGCTAACAGTCTGATTAAATATTTATAAAACTGACATTTTACGCAAATATTTTGCATACAATGTAATGCAACGCTCGGTTATGGAAAAAAGTGTGCGATGCGCAAGAATACTGAAACAAGAAGCAAGAGTAAACTTATTCCCTTCCATCAATCACCAACTCTTGTCGCTCGTCACTGAGCGCCAAGTGATCATAAGTGTTTTCGATCAATTCGTATCTGTGCGAGTATCAGTTTTGATGTTTGTATCAGTACTACAGCTTAGATTAAACTAAAAGTAAGAGCCATACACTAATTAAATTCACGAGTTTTACAACAGTTTCAAAGCAATTTCCTCTGTTGAACGCAGAAATTGTAGGACACTCGACTATTGTCTTTGCCACAAAAAGAGTTTTAGTTCATAAGGCGCAAACGGAAGCGCGTAAAATATAATCGGGTAACGTGGCAAGTGTATAAAGCGCGCGGCGACAGGAAGCGGATTGCGCGAGAGAAAAGGGATCCCCGGGACTCCATAAGAAAGCTCCTCCACTCCGATTTACAATCCATCGGGCGAAGTGCCCAAACGAAAACGTAATTCCCCTTCCGCGCCCTCGACAAGATTTAGTGCGACGTTAACAGCTCCGTAGCCGCGCGTCGCCGCGCGGAAGACGTTATTTCGGCTCTCGTGGCTCGCGAGGGAGGGCAAACAAGGGGTGAGAGAGGGTCGTAATCTCTTTCGCCGGGTCGACTCGAGTCTCTGTGTCGGGTCGTCCCGTCGGACGACGCCCTTAAGAATCCCTCCGACACCGGGCCAACGTCTCCAAGTCGATACGCACCTGATCATCCTTAGCTTAACAGGTATGGGATTGAATTGTTAATCCTTTCATCATATGCGTTTCCTTTTATTGACCGTTCGACTCTCTTTATCGAAATGAGCTTTTCCTGACAACTCGAAGCATTGATAACTTTCGAGTTATTAAGGAAAATATATCGCAACACAATGATATCGCATTGCAATGATGATTGATAAAAGGCTTGATAAATTTTCTCTAAAAAGTAAATTTTTTTCTAAAAAATAATTTCACGGAAAGAATACTATAGAATATTTTATATATTTTTTCATATAATTCTTTTTAATTTTGCAATACTTCTTATAGTGCAAGAAGATAGACTGTCAGTAAGGTCTATCTTGCGAAGTAAATTTTTCTAGCAAAATAATAAATTTTTTGATAGCATATTTCAGCTCTTAAAGTATAAATAGCACATATAACATAAAGGTTAAATAATAGGTTAAATTAAAAGGTTAAATTAAAAGGTTAAATTAAAAGGTTAAATAAAGTTAATTAATAGAGAGTGTATATCAATTTCTTTGTTTTTCCCAAAATTCTATATTAATTTGTACTATAAAATCCTCTCTGTATATTTAGCGTAGCTAAAGTCTATTTCGCTCTTGTAAAAAAATTTTTTTGTTTAGCATTATTATACCGTCGTGATATATAGGTAGTTGCAGTTAATGAGAAAAATTGCGATCGTTAGATTCTTATTTCGCCCTAGAAATGTCGTCCGGATGTCCTGTACAAGAACACTGGTTTCTTCGCCTTGGGGACACTTTTAATGTAAGTGCTCCGAGATAATTCGTTCCTTCCGTTGAAAACGCTATTTATTTTGAGCGCGTCTTCGTTTTGGGGAGCATCGTAAGGCAGGCACGGAACATGCTGACTTCGTTTGGCTCGTCGCCAAAAATCTAATGCCTCTCGAAACGGCCGCGATATTTCACATTGAAGATGCGTCGACGCTCTTGCGAAAATAATTGGATGGGTTTTGAGCCGCCGCCGCTCTTTTCCGTTATAAATCATCCGTTTTTTTCGACTGTACTCACCAATTTTCCGCCTTGCCGCAATTTCACGCGTTATCGTTCCTCGAGCGGCGCTCCTAGCGCCTCTTGGCCTCCACCCCTAACCGCTCACCCCTTACCATCTTCCGCGCGAGTTTCACTGTTTCGCGGCTCGATTTGCATCTCGTGTGATCGAGGATACTCTGCATCCAATGACGAATAATCATCAGCGAGAAGAATCACCGTGAGCGGTGACAATCTGAAGTGTGACATTACTTATGTTAATAGAAGTCGTACATCACGCCGGTGGACATCGCAATAACCCAGATTCAAACGCCGATGATTTAGCACGCTATGCAAATGATACCTTGGCGCGACGGGATGCAATGAAACTGTCGGGCTTTATCATACTCCACCTCGTCCCACCCCTTTGCAACGCCTTATCTATTCGGATGCAAATTCGACGTTTGTATCGAGAGTAGGGATTTCTCGAAACCGTAATTGCGATAGCAGCTGAAAGACACGAACAATTAACCGATCGAAATATATATACAATAAACTTACGTCGCGGTCGCGTGCAGGCTCTTCGCGTTATAAAGTCGAGATTCGGACATTTTCGCCGCTAATTAAAATGCGTTAACAGAACACAAAATTCATTTGACCGTTCAAACCGGAAGGTATAACGTATTCCTTGGTGTTCTTCTCTGTCGCCTTAATGGATTAACGTTGGCTTATGCGTACCCAAACGCTTATCGTGAGCGCGCGATTTGCAAGTCCCTGGTACTCCCGCGCCGGAGATGGAGCCGTCCATTCTCCGAGGCGAGCCGAAAGTCAAAGGAGCGTTTACCCGTCATTGTAAGACGATAAATCAAAACGAGTCGCGCGTGCTCGCGAGAGCGTGTGCGAGTGAACGCGAGGTGGGGAATTAGCGTAGCACGCATTCTCCTTCTCTCTTTCTCTCTCGCTCTCTCGCGCGGAAGATTGCCGCGGAATCCTCACCGGGGTGGAGTAGCAGCTCGTGCCGAAGAAGGCGGGGGGACGTCTTCTTGACTGACTGAGCGAGAGGCGCAACCGGCAAAAATACGAACAAGAACGAACGCGGCCCCGGCAGCCATCGTTTAAAGTATCGCCGGCGATTTATCATTGGCCGCATTAATGGCACCGGAATTCCGTGTATTCCATTTGTATCTGTCCCCCACTGGCCGACCCCCGAGCCGGAACTCTAACTTCGTGCCAAAAGAAACGGACCTCCTCGATCACCCCTCAGCCCGTCCATCCCGTCTCCTCTGGTCCACCCCCTCCCGGCGGTAAAAGCCGCGTTATTAATTCAGGAAACGGCGCCCGCCGCTGCTTCCCCGTCGAACCTCGGGAGGCCGTCTCTCGGTCTCGATGGAGACGCGCGTGTACCGCGAGAAGAATTCTCTCTCCTTCGAAATTATGACTTCGGCTGAGTGTGATACCACGAAGAGATCGAACCAATCCACTCGGTTTACCGATTACAAAACGGCCGGAATTAATAACCATAATATATGATCGCTGATACACCGAGCCGAAGCAGTTTTTCAACGCGATACTCATCGCCGCGGGAACAAGAAAGAAAAACCATTGTATTTTAATACCTCCGCGGGAAGACGAGGAATGCTCCAACAGGGTCACACACGACCAGCTACTTTGTGACTGTCTGGCATGACTCTTGCTTGTATGGTCGCTGTAGTGTATGACGTGTATGTTGAAGTTATTAGCCAATTTAATCTAAGACTATTAGCTAATCTGCCAGATGTTAATCTAACATTCATCACCGGAAAAAATTACTTAAAGGAAGATATATTTAATATCTAAATATACTCTTCTTAAAATCTAAAATCTAAATTTCTTTATAGTTATAATTGTTACTCATGAACACTTACTTCGTATTGAGGGGTTCATGTTTCAACTATGCTGTCATTTTTAAGGTAAATGCTAATCTCACATATTTGTATACAGTGGATCGCAAAACGGTTTAGACACAATGAACATATGAGCATAGTCGATGGTTCACTGAAAGAACTTATTTTTGACTAATTCGTTTTCTTATTATTATTGGCTACACTCTGAAGTTCAATGTGTCTAAACCGTTTTGCGATCTACTGTACATCATAAACATATAGAGACATGCAACCCATTAGACGCTACAAATGCTTTGAAACGTTGTATGGACCAATCATGGCTTTTTTTAAAGCGCTTCAAAGCGTTTGGTCTAATGGTTCGAATCCATAGAATAGACCACGCATTACCGTAGAAGGAATGAAGTCAACAATAATAAGAGAAGACAATAAGATGCTCTCTTTATCTGATTGTTTAGTTGATGGGAAGAACGAAGAAAGAAAGAAATGCGATCACAGTGCACAGTCTATTCTATAAGTCGCTGGTGTATATGCATACACTACAATGTTCATAAAAGCAGGAATCATGCCAATCAGAGTAGCTAGTCATATGACCCTACAGTGGCCTCTCATCACTCGAAACTCGCTGCGCGGGAGTGATTCTCTCCTTCTCTCTCTTCTTCGAGTTTATACAGAACGATAAGTTATTCTTAAAATCTCACCATCCGAATAGAATCCATGTTGATTCACGCTCATCTGCTCATTTGACACAAAAGATTTCACCGTTTCTCGAAATTTCTTCCCCTAGAAGGAACTTAATTACGATTTTGCCCGCTACAGTGACTTCGTTTCGAAAACTCTCTCTCTCTCTGTGAGCGCACTTCACGTCTAGTTGTGGGATGGATGGCGCGGCACGGTCGGCTAGATTTTCCCTCTGTGCATTTCCCAGCGGAGGGGGAAGAGAGTAGAGGGTTGAAGGGCAACGCGGCCGGCTGGCTTTTCTTTCGAGCGTGCTGGGAGCGAACCTGCGGCTATATCCTGATTCCGCTCGAGGTGGAATCGGGGCAACCCGCGGACCATCTGTCCATTTCCTCGGAGAGTGCTACCGTTCGCCTCGGGGAGCCTTTCTCTCTTTCTCTCTCTCTCTTACTTTCCAAGCCCGGCTCGAAATCGAAGCGCCGGGATCGACCGTGGCCGAAGCGAGAGAGAAATTTGGCGGCGATTCCCGTGCCACCTCTCGCAACGGGAGCCTTCTCCTCTTCTCCGTACCGTCGTTTCTCTCCGTCTCTCTCATTTCGCGCGGATCGGCAGTTTTGTTTCCGCCACGTATTTTGCCCCCTTGTCCTTCCTCATCCCACTCCCGGTTTCTCCCGCTTTTTATTCGGTTTCGGGTAAAAATGGTGCGCGGTCGGGGACGTGATTCCAGGTATATTAACCCGGCTGGTGCATCGCGGCTAAACAAATAGAGCACGGCCATCCGTGGCGCCCATCTTCGCTTGGCATGCGGCCCGCATCGTCGATAGGATTACTAAACCATCCGGTTTTCGGAGGGCGCACACGCCAAACAGATGTAACGGTACGCTATTACGCATAGCGATTTCCGCGTAAAGCAGACGAGACTTTTGAAATGGCAATTGCGTCTGTGACGATGAGGTTTGTGATACAGCCTTTACCGAAGTGGCGCATCGTATAAAATTACACCACGATGTCGGAGCGCAAATTCTCCAGATGCAAATATAACGTATCACCCATTAATTTCTCCTTTCATTGGATTAATTATATGATACATCTACTGATTTTGCACTTATTTGCAAAATTATGAAGAGAACGAAGAAAAACTCTAAATTTCTTGGAATAAAAATATTGCTACTCTTAATGAAATATTTTATTTTTTATAAAAATGGATGTTTTATTCTTATCGAATCAAATATTCTTTAACACGTAAAATAAATTTTTTTTTTATTGCATTGTTCCTTGAGATATTGTTCACAAAAATTTTTTGTCTAAAATCTTTTCGATTATGTACATTTAATTTATTTAATTCATATTGTATTTGAAAAATACACACTTAAGTTTTTTGTAAAAATGTTATTAATAATATTTAAAAAGAGAAATGAAGTGTGTGTAGCTTTTTAGCGATAATATGGTCGCAGTAAGGGTCGATCATCTATTTATTTGTCATACTGTTAAAGTCACGATACAGAGCGAAGAAATTCACTTCACAAGAGTGAGAAGCCTGTCCAATTCGAGTGACTCGGCTGTCACACACTCTATTTTTCGGATGAAATTTCATTTCAAGAAATTCAGAGAGAACGACATGCGAAAAATTCGCGAGAAATCAGAAACACGTCGAGACAAAGTCGACAGCGTCGAAAGACGCGCGAACTTTACTCTCTCGCGGAGAGGCTTCTAATTAATTAATTAATCGCACCCAACCGCTGCGGAGGCAGCGTTCAAGAAGCGACCGAAGAAACTTCATTCTAAATGCGCTCTCCGTCGTGCGAGCGCGCGCGCACTCGAACACCGCGAAGACGGATTGGCGTAATTTGCATTGTTAAAGGCGACATAAATTAAAGTCGTATACCGCGTAGAAAAACCGTTCGCGGAGATCCCGCGCGGAATTCCGTCGTCAGCCAGCTGATACGACGTCATCGTCACCGTCACCGTGAGAGATCGAAGTAGTGTGATTTTTTTGCGTCCACGTCAACCCGATTCGATCGGTTATCGGTCCGGGAAAGGCTACGGCGATGATGACAATCATCCCGTCGTCCGATACGGCTGATCGAATCGAGCAATCGCGATCGGAATTAATCGAAGATCGGAACAAAGAAGGTACGCCGTGTTGTCGCGTCGTCGACGAGATTCAATCGGAGATTGATTCAACGTTATTAACTAATAGCGTCTAATGCGCGCTGGACAGACGGCTAGTAGCTGGTCGGTAACGCGAAAACAAGCACCAAATAACGTCGAGTTTGGCCAATTTCTGAACAAGTTTTTTGCTTAATGCGCAATTCCATATGAAACTGCGCTGTTTGATATGTTTGTAAAATTCAACCTACCTGTCTCTCTACCCACCTACTCTGCGCGCGATACGTATTCAGCAAAGCGTAACATTTATATTACATTTAATGAAACGTTAAACTCTCGAATAAAATACGAGCAAAGTGAAAAATACAGGGAGACGCGAAATGCGAATTTGTAGGAGCCTGGGAGGAACGCAGGAGAGGAGAGGAGATGAGAGGAGAGAAGTTGGAAGGCCAGTTTGTTTAATCCGACAAGTGTCGGTAAATATGGACGACAAATAAAAGACTTTAGAGCGAAAATTTTACAGCACGCGCGCGCGCACGGAAGGTGGGACCGAAATTATACAACAATAGAGTGCTTGTTGGAAGCCTGACGCCAACGCGCGGATGGAAATTCAACTTTAATATTTCTTTTGTGCCCGGTTAGACATCCCACCCTTCTCCCCCGGGGCCGAGTGAGTGGGCGCCCAGCCCAATTATGTAAATTCGCGATTACATAATTAAACAGTTACCACGACGATGGTGGGGTGTGAGGAGGAGAAAAAGAAGAAAGGGGCACAAAATTTTCCGTCTCCTCAGCCTACCTTTCCCTCTGCTTCTCATACTAAATTTTCCCTCCGTCGTGAGTACTTTAATAAATCTGGCATCTTTTAACTTGTATAATATCGTACGATTAAAAAAAGGAAAGGACTGAAAAAATGTCATTCTTACAATTATTTTTTAATTATTTACCCTCCTTTCTCTCTCTCCCTCTCCCTCTCTCTCTTTCTCTCTCTGTGTTATCCATAAGGATAAAATTTAATAAAGATCAATAGAGGTAAAATAAAGAAATAAAACCACAAATTTTCTTATTTTTCATAATTTCCTTATTATTTTTTGTTGGTGTTTAATAGTACGATAGGATTTGAAGATTATAAAAATGAAAAATTGTAAGAAAAATTGTAAAAATTATTTTATCATCGATTGTCGCTACGTCCTGCGTTTTTTATAATTATGTATAAAGTGTAATCAATTGTTATTAATTATACTTGAGAAACTAATTGTACGATTAAAAGCAAATGAAACTAGATAAACGATACACATAAATCTTGAATTACATTTAACTATTGCATCTTCGATAATTCAATCATCGATAAAGTTTTTGTACAATCAACTAAAGACAACACGACAGCAAACGTATTAATTTTGCTCTCAACAGTTACTACAACGATGGTGGAATGCGAGAAGGGGAAGAAAGAAGAAGGGGGCACAACATTTTTCGTCCTCTTCGTCTATCCTTTCTTTCTGCTTCTCATACTAAATTTTCTCCCTCGTGTATACCTTTAATAAACTTGACATTTTTTTAATTTATAATTTCGTTGGATTAAAAATGGAAGGGACTGAAAAAAATTCACGCTATTATTTAGCACCGTGGTAAAATTTTATTTAATATTTACTGGAAATAATATTTTCACTCGGAGTTGGTGAACTTCAAAGAGCGCCGAAAAAATCGTCACTGTTCGATATAATTAACACTCTTTTCCACTTTTAAATAAATTTCCATTCTTATCATTCGATATCATGCGATTCGTTTCGCTACGAAATTCCGGTGAACATCAATGCATAACTACAACATGAAGGAGAAGGGGAAAGCACGAACAACCTGGATGAAACGCGTGCATGTAAATGCGTCACAATGTCCCCGCGAAAGAAGGTGTAACGATCGCCGCGCGCTCGTTTTCGCGATCGTAAAAAAGTACGAATGCCCGGCGAGCCGGTTGCCCGTCTTTTTATCTTTATCGTTCATCTTTGACTTAAATTCGGATAATAGGTAATCTAACTGCAGGCCGAACGACGCGAGGGCCCCGACGCGATTCTGCTCTCTGGCTTTATTGCTTCTTAATCCCTACTTAGTTGTTGTTTGCCTCCCGCTCGCTCTCCACGTGCGCGTCCTTTTATCGACTCGTAATTTACGCGTTATCGCCGTCAGAAGCGGTTTCGAACTGGACCGTCGACTTTATTTACGCAGCTCTCAGCCGCGATCGTCCCGGACGTTCCTCAAACGAGTATTTTAATTTCCGTCTCGGCCGCCGCTTTGACGTTTCCCGGGATTTTGGATGTGGCAATTACGCGTGCCAATCGCCGTTTCGTAGCCGGATTAAGAATTATCATTTTTAACTTGAAGGAAACGGTAGCCGCCAGAAAGTGATCCGAGTCGAAATTTTGATCCTACTTTCGGGCTTACTATTCCATTCAGAACCCATTTTCATACTCTGAAATCTACATCAATCTTTTTCGATTTTATTTAATTTACCCGAGTCGAAATTTTGATTCTACTTTTAGCCTCACCATTCTATTTAACGTCTATTTTGATATTCTGAAACTTATAATACAATCTATTTCGATGCTACACTGAGAGAAAAAAATAGTTGGAATAACTATAATCTCACTATATTTTATAGTTCATTTTGGCCTCAAACATATATTTATAGTTCATCTAAACATGAAGATATAGTAGAATGAACAAAGATTTATAGTCACCATTTTATTACTCTATGTGTATAGTAAAGTACACTTTGGGAATATAGATACATGTATCTACATTCACCAAATATTCCAATTGACTATATAAAATAGTTAATTTCTCTTACCATTCAATATTTGCTACCTTATATTTTTTATTTCAAATAATTATAATTCTTGGTAAAATTTTTACATGGGTCAGTTATACTATGCTTATATTATAAATATTACAAGCATTATGGTGATATTTACTATAAAAATGCTATTTTTAACTATATTATAAATATTACAAACATTATGGTGATATTTACTATAAAAATGATATTCTTAACTATAATCTTTTTACTATGCCGTTATAGTTCCAACTATCATAATTTTTTTTTTCAGTGTAAAGAAAGTGAAGAGAAATTCGGACATCTTCAGAATCAAAATAGCAGTAAATTGTATCATTAGAATTAAACTTATTTTGCTAATTTAACTCCTACTGCGTTGTAGAATTCGAAGTTTAATATAAGACCAAAATTTCGACTCGGGGAGCCTCGTCGTCACATGAGCCGATGCAATTTTAAATTTTCAGCGAAGATAATAATATACTCCGATTATTATACTCGATGTCAAGTTCCTATTTCAAGAGAGTAGTAATAATATTTTTCATACCATATTCTGATGTACATAAAAATGAACGATATTTTCAAGCTATCTACTTTGCTCTTCTAAATCCATACTGTCGCGACGAAGGATTAAGCATTTTTTAAACGTCTAAAATTAATATACCTTTTTGTAGAAATGTTCGTCTGACGTATACATAACTCAATATTGTTGTCGCATACAAAATTTCTTGGGAACTGAATTGAGATCCTACCCGATTTTTCAAAATAATTATGGATTCTAGTAAGAAGTAAAGATTCTAGTAAAGTTTTAAACATGCGATTCTAAATGGAGAAACTCAAAGTTTTCCGAATATTTTTTTCTAATATTCATTCGACGTTAAAACTGACTAAAACATGTTGATACTTTTCAAATAATTATAATTATTCAGTAAAATATTCAAAGTACTTCAGTAAAATATTCAAAGTATTTTACAAATATATAATTTTTTATTTTATTAAATACAATGGTTGATACGATATAAAAATGAGATTTCCTATTAAAGTATATCGACATTATCGACTAAGAAAAACGCGAATTTGCATAGCATTTCGATTTTAAAGAAAAAAGTCACGTTTGGGATAATAAGTTTCCCAACTGGTGTCGCAGTGATATTTGGGATAATGAGATTCCCAATTAGTGTAGTGGAATAACCAATTTTAGTACAAATTTAGGCATTCTAATTGAAATCTATGTTGCATTTGGGAAAATCTTGAGAAACTTCTATGCGGACTCTTCCCTTTTAATCCATTTGATTCTACAGAAGGATATTTCGTTAATATAATCAAAAAGGATAAAACATTGATTCCGAATATAATCTTAATTTTATGCATGCATCATAAAAATTTCTGCATTTCGAGAACCGATCACAAGAGAGTCATCAGTACCGGTTCGTCGATTCTCGTCTAAGTCAGCGACGATCCCGAGGATGAACGCCGCTCGACTCACCTGCCGAGTATGCGTACCTACGCATTCCTTTTGCTACCTAGGTGGTCCGACCGCGTACACGGGAGATCATTTTTTAAAAGAGTTTTCAGTGCAGCGTGCGCGCGGCGCGCGCGAGCTTTATTCTTCATTATGTCCGGTTATCCATCTTCGAGCTTGCTCGTCGTTTTTTAGGTCGGCGCGCGCGAGCGCAAGAGGAAGAGAGACAGACAGACAGACAGACAGACAGAGAGAGAGAGAGAGAGAGAGAGAGAGAGAGAGAGAGAGAGAGAGAGAG
>NW_022639493.1:1510720-1521649 GCF_010583005.1 Odontomachus brunneus | reverse complement strand
AGAGAGAGAGAGAGAGAGAGAGAGAGAGAGAGAGAGAGAGAAGAAAAGAAAGAGAAACGAAGAGCGACGCTTTCGTTAGAACGTCATCTAAACCAACCGCACGTTTTCCCACATGAGACGATTTTATCACTCTCGTGGTGATACTAAAAAGCAACAACAATAACACTATACACGATAATTCACGACGTTCGTTCAACAGTTAACGCGGTTTGGCTTATAAGAAGCTGATTAAGGAGCGAGAAGCTGAGGGATAACTTGACGTAGTCAAATTATAAACACATAGAGTATACACTGAGAGAAAAATGTATGATATTTGGAACTATAATGGCATAATAAAAATATTATAGTTAGGAATATAATTTTTATAGTAAATGTTACCATAATATTTGTAATATTTACAATATAAGTATAGTATAACTGACCCGTGTAAAATTTTTACCAAGAATTATATATATTATAATTATTTGAAATTAAAAATATGGTAAGGTGGCAAATATTGAATGGTAAGAGAAATTAACTATTTTATATAGTCAATACAATTGGAATATTTGGCAAATATAGGTACATGTAACTATATTCCCAAAAGGTGCTTTACCATATATATAGAGTAATAAGATGGTGACTATAAATCTGTGTTCATTCTACTATATCTTCATGTTTAGATGAACTATAAATATATGTTTGAGGCCAAAACGAACTATAAAATATAGTGAGATTATAGTTATTCCAACTATTTTTTTCTCTCAGTGCGAGCAGCAATCTGTCGCTTTTTCGAGCGTTTGTCCGCAAGCATTGTCTGTAGATGTTTAAGGACATGCTGAAGTCGATGACAAACTCGAACAATGTCGATAATGCAGAGACGATCACGTTATTCTTTTCGTATTTCTTATACATACAGAATTCATGTAAATGTTTTATCATATTCAGCGGAAAACCTAATGTATGTGTAGAAATCTTTCTGCAAACTTTTCGGATAAGTTTCTGAATTTATATACGAAGGTACAGTAATATTTTTCAAAATTGTTTCTGTTTGGAGCATCCATATTTATATACAAGCTGGAACTTTCAAGTAAATATTACGCAAACTGATAACTTGAAATTTTTAATTTCAAGTTTCGTTTTGTAATTTTTTTCGTTTTCATCACGTATTGAGCAATGCTTCTATTTACTTTTGCACGTATTTTTATTGCGTAAAAGCATTTGTAATTCTGTACAATATGATATAAACTTTGCAGAAAAATGTTAGTATTCTGTCGATAAAGTTTTTAACTCGTCCTTTTACGAAGCATTATCGAATCACCAAAATCTCTACCGCTTTTTTCATTTTATTTATATTTGTGGATATATATTCTATTATTAAATTTATAGTCATTCCATCGACTACCTCATTAATACACCCAAAAATTCGTGATCTTTCTTTTTATTAGTGTTAAATCAAAACTGCGATACGTTAATTCTGTGAATAAAAATATTGATCTACATTAAGAGAATATATTATAGTTTCTTTTTTTTATTTTAATTTTATTATATTTCTAATAGAGATAGCCTGTCAGCAAGATGTTTGTGCGAACTGCATACATTTTTCCAGAAAAGGTGTGAATCTTATTAAAGAATGTAGTAAATTTAGTTAGGCACATAGCAAAGTTTTTTAATAGCACATTTCAGTTTCCAAAATGTAAATAGCACATATGAAAAATGGGAAGATAATAAATTATTTCGAAATGCCGATCTATTCCTCGGTTAATTTTATAGAAATTTTCACCATAAAATCCTACCCATGTACATAATCCGATTACATTCAATTATCGATCCATGATAAATGCGACAAGAACTTGCGGAGTCATTCTCGAAAGTCACCACGCGTGCCACGCGTTTCGTCGTCGCGACGCTGTACCGCTTGCCTCGTGCTGAGTTAAAGGGAATTTTTCTTTTCCGTTTTTTTTTTTAAAGGCGAGTCGCGGCACGAACGCCCGGGGATAGACGAAATTGCAGATAATTTGTAATTGCGGCGGTACGTGGCGGAGAGACGGCGGAAGAGACAAGAGGATGGAGATAGAGTCAAAAAGCGAACGAGAGTGCACGAAGAAGGTACGAGCGGGCTGGCGGGAGAAAAAAGGGGAAACACGCGAACGAGACAGTTGTTTTCCGACGTAAACGAAATTACAAGGAAGCTAAAGCCCGCGTCACGCGGACTCTCAATGGCTGTCGAAATCGTTTCCCGCTTTCATATACTCGCGACCTCGCCGCCGTTTTTCCTTCTTCCTCCCGGTCTTCTCCGTTCCCGTCGCTGCTTCCTCCGGATTTGCGTGTCTATGATTTCGCGCATTAGACCGCGACATTTGCGGTCACACGTTTCATCGTGAGATACCCGATGCGAATCGCGACAGCTTGTGGTACTCGGACTTAAACTTCGAAAGTACATAAACGGCGAAACACGCGGATACGAGGGACATGGTAATTCAGGCTGTGTGAAAAATCGGTCCGTTTTATCGGTTTCCACTCGACACAAACGACAGGCAAAGAGGAATACGTCGTAGGCAGGAAGAAAAAAATCAATGCTCACGAGAACTGCGGTTTCCCGACGTTTTCCGGAGATTATCTCAGTTAACATACTTTGTACGATATTATCGTACATCTGTGAACAGTCATAAATCGATGAACGTTACATTTATCTCTCGATCGAGCCCCGGTTGTCCTCCTTTAAAAACAATACCGGCGCCGTTTATAGAACATTGGATTAGCGATGGAAATTTACAGAGTTCCGTTTGTGCCGTTCTTTCTCTCGTGTTTGCGGAGATATGTGGGTCGCGCGCGATTCTTCTCGCGGCGGAACGATTCCCGAGATGAATGTGGTAGAAAAGGGAGCAGGTAAAAAGACGCGCGCGATACTAATACTTTGAAGTCGCCAAACCTAATAGAGACAGAGAGAGACAGAGGAGGAGGAGGGGAAAAGTGTCCCGAAGAAATCCACGGAGGTATCGCCGTGACGTTCAACGACGAAACGTCTCCTCCGCAGGGCCAATCGTCCCTCTGAAGCATCCGACAGGGAAACCCCGCTCGTATTTTCGCGCGAGATCCCGCGCGACGTTGTTCGGCACGATACTAAAGTTTCGCGCGGAGAAGAGTGAGAGGCGCGCTCGCAAAAAGACGAAAAGAAGGGGAGTCGGGTGAAAAAACGGGCGTATGAAAAATTCATACGTGCCGTTACGCGCCGCGGCCGTATTAGCCGCGGAGGTTAAGATAATATCGCCGGTATAATACGCCCGCGCGAAGAGCGAGAGGATCTGCATATACACTGCTCTCGCGGAAAATTCGCGAGGTCCCCGCCGGCTACGCGCCGTCAATGCGCCACTTGAACTATTGCGCTGTTGAGCGCGGAGGACGATCGTGATTATGCGTCTTTGAATAGATTAATACGTGTATCGATTTATGCGATATATAATGTTCCCTTTAATAGATTTCATATATTTACTTGAAAGGGGTTGTAATACTCATAATGATCAGAGCGATTCACACCTATCAATTTGTCTTACAAATCTCTTTAATGAAAACATTGAATATGCTTTTTGTTTTATTATTATTTTAATACGCTTAATATGTATTGATGATATATATTTTACATACTGTTTCATCAATTTATTTCTTTCTTCTTTCTTTGCTATTACTACACGCAAAAAAGAACTTGCTTCCGGAGCTAAAAAAATAGCTGCGGCAGATAAGATGTGTCACTGAAATAGGGACAGCTCGATACTACCGAAGCTAAATTTATTCGCTGTTAAACTTAGGCGCTACAGCGAGAAGCTGTACGGCAAACTTTTTTAATATGTGCATACTATAAGAAATTTAGAAATAACTGCCATTTTTTTAGCTACTTGAAATAATATGCATTTTTAATGTCACCTAATATATTTGTATTTCATAGCAAATGCATCTTAGCTGTCATAGCCAATTCTTAGCTGTGACAACTAAACGATAATTAGCCTTTTGACTAAGTTTGAATCAGCCACCGGTTTAGCTGATGTTATTAAATTATTTTTTTGCGTGTAGAGATTGTTTCGAATTTATTCTTTTTTTGATCACCAGTTAATTTTTCATCTTACTTCTCATTTCTCAAAAGTGTCCTCCCCTGCCTTCTTCCTTTTGCGATTAATTGACTCCGTGATTGATACGTACAGCGTTCTCGAAATACCCGTCCTTAATTACAAATGACAGATTTTCCGTTCAGAATTTGATATCCGTTTCGGCTTTTTTAGGCCGTGGCCCAGAAAAGAAATCGAACGAGAATTCGTACACCAACGGCCTCATAAAGTGCCGCAATTTCCGGCGGCGACGGCGGAAGGCAAGAAAGACTTTCCGATTCGTCGCGCGGCAACGCGCGCGCGCGCGTGCGTTTTAACTTACTATGCTGAGAAAGTCCGTGGAAAGTTGAAAATCCGACCGTTCCCTAGCTTGAAAGTTTTCGGTTGGCCGCCGGAAATGGACTCGTTCTCGAGGCAGTCGTCGTCATCGTCGTCGTCGTCGTCGTCGTCGTCGTTTCTACCTCCAATTCTCCGCCGCCGTTTTTATTTTCCCGCGGCACGTCTTTTGCCTGGGAGCTTTTTATTGGCTGCCACTCGGATGCTCTTGTTTACTATTTGCAAGTATAATTTCGTAGAGGGCTTAACGGCTTTCGCGTATACATTAGCTGTAAATACCCGCGAGAGATGCTATCGCCTGTAATTGGTTCTCCGCCCCCGCCGTCCCCGTGACCACCCTCGCGCGCACGTTCCCTTCGCACGCGCGCGAAATCAATTTGGCTGTTATTTGAAAACTTCGCTGCCTCGGTCTTCCCTTTTATGTTTACGGTATGAATTACGATCAGGACACAGTCGATATCGCGCTGGAGAAAACGCGCGACCCTCGATCGATGAGAACTGCCGCGGAATCGGACGCGCTCGTTTTTCCAATTTTTATATAAATCCAAGTTTGTTATTGACTTTTTTTTTCTTTAATGGAACCGATACGGAAAATAATTGACAATATGTATCGGTGCAATACCTGTTGCATGAACAAATAGCGCGATATTGCCGCACGTAATCTTAAAGATAGATAAATAAATATAATAAGATAGAAAGACATACACAAGCTTTTTTTTGACATCCCGAGTCGAAATTTTGGTCTTATCTTAAATCTTAAATTCTACAATTCTATGCAGTAGGAGTTAATTTAGCAAAGTAGGTTTAATTCTAATAATATAATTTATCCCTACTTTGACTCTAAAGTCCGAAATTTCCCTTTTCGCTTTCTTTAACGTCAAAATAGATTGTATTACACGCTTCAGAATAAATATTGAAATAAATTAAAATTAATATTGAAGTATTAAAATAAATATTGAATGTGGAATAGTGAGGCTCAAAGTAGGATCAAAGTTTCAACTCGAGGTTAAATTGAATCAAAAGAAGTTGATGTAGGTTTCAGAATATCAAAATAGGTATTGAATGAAATAGTGAAACTCAAAGTAGGATCAAAATTTCGATTCAAGATAACTTTTAGTAATTACCCGATTTTAATAATAATCATTGAAATTTGTAACCTTTTAAAAAAATCTTCGATATCCAAACAAACGACATTTTTCTTAGATTGTTCTTTAATCGAAATTGTATGATCGAAAGCAAAGCTGACTGAAAAAGTTAATCGGCACGAAGCGGCAGTGCGACAAGAGAGAACACCATTAGAGAAATCTAATGAAACGTTCTCTTGCAGAGAGTTCCATACGTCGGGACAGAACGCCCTACACCAATTAACCTTCGCACAGCGGATAACGATTCGATTACCCCTTCGATGTTTTAAAATCCAGTTATAATTACTTTCCCGTCGATCCTTATCAGTGCTATGTATCTCATCTCCCCGTTGCTCAATTTCATATATCCACCCATAAGCGGATATAACAGTCGAGTTTTCCGGACTGGCCCATAACATCTCGTCTCGCTTTATCTGCAACGCCCTATCCAGGCTGACTCGAAGAGCCGATAAGCGGACGACCTTTGACCCCAGTCCGTTTGTCTGTTCGCCATTTCGTCCTCCCCGAAGCTCCTTTCGCCTCTACTCTCTCCCCCCACCCTCTCTCTCTCTCTCTCTCTTGTGCGCGCGCATTCGCATGCCGCGCCTCGAAACGAGCCCTGGACTTAATGTCGTAATTAAAATGCACATGGTAAGCTGCCGCCACGTCGTTGTCCTGCGGCGATGAGTAAACGAGGAGGGAAGAGGGGCAAAGAGGAGAAGGAGGAGGGAGACGCGTGAGCGGAGGCGGCGGTCCCGCTTGCTCGCGTTTTAAGGGAGGCCCGGGGGCAACCTGTCCGCCCTCCGTGCTACCCCCCGTTTCTGCCATCGTCCTCGCCCTTTCCCGCGCGCGTCGTCTAATACCACTTTCAGAATCACCCCCGAGAAATATTATAATGCCGCGCGCTATTTGTCCCAGAGAGAGAGAGAAAGAAAGAGAGAGAGAGAGAGAGAGAGAGAGAGAGAGAGAGAGAGAGAGAGAGAGAGAGAGAGAACGACGACGCGCGGCAGCGTTTCCTGGCGAGCTGCGGGTGTAAACGGTCCCGTTAATGAAAGCGGAATTAAGGCCGCTGTCACGCAGCCGTGGCGCGCGTCTTTACCTCCGAGCGACGAGCCGAGGCTGGCCGGCTGTGTTTAGGACGTCCTGCGAAAAATTACACGAGCAAGCCTTGAATTACATGGCCTCTTTCTACCTAGCCACAATTCCGACCGCGCCTATTCGGGAGAGCGGAGAGATATCCCTTGCGACACTTCGTGTAATCGCGATATAATTTGGTCGTTACGTAATCGAAAAGTGTGAAACTTGCGCACGAGAGAGTTCCGCAGCGCGGAAATGGCCTCTGGTTATTTGCTGACCTAACGTGATTTCGCGATTCTCTCTTATCGTGTAGCATTAAATTCTTGAAGATTCTGCGCAGTTGTAATCTCGGAAGTAAAATATTGAAATAGTTAATTATAGGCGAAATTTTTTATTGTAATTTTTGTGGAAAGTTTCAGATCGATGTGATATAGGGATCTTTGCGAGCACCAAACGCGCATACATGAATGTTAGTTATTGCTAGATCCCTCACGTCCGGTCATATTGAGCGTCTTTATGCGCGATGGGCGGCTTTCAATTTAGAAAATAGTCCCCGCCAGAGTGCAACGTTTATTTTACAAGCATTAAAGTTTTTACAACAGAGGTACGAACGAAAGCGACTCGAATTTGCTGCAAAAAGAGCCCTTTAAATGGAAACTGGCTGTAGTTGCATCGCGTTAGCATGAAAGCGCTGCGGTTCTTTGTACGGTACTTTATTAGAAAAACGCGATAAAACTTTAACATCTCCCTTCTCTCTCCCTCTTTTCTTCTTTCTCTCTCTCTTTTTTTTTATTATACCTTCGGGCGCCATCGTTGTACCAATTAACGTTTGTACTTACTGGACCAAATAGCTCTCGCATTATAATATCTCTCGCAAAACGGTTATGGGAGAAAAAATAAACGGACAGAAGGGTCGGCACTCTCTCCGTGTGTCTCGCTTTCCCCCCTATCTCTCTCTTTCTCTCTCTTGGAGGGGACGAAGGGACGTTCCGAAGGGCGTAGTAACGCTAGATCTTTTTCTCTCTTTCTCGTTGCTATTCCCGTCACGGCGTACTAATGAAATTAATGATAGCTACATAATTTCCTCAGAAAAGAACATTTTCCCCCTCGCATTATCTTATTGCTAGAGGATTTTCTCGTCTCTGCGTCACTCGCGAACCTTTGCGGTGTGTTTTAACACTTTACCGAGAACGGAAGTCTATTAATAGGCTGCGCTTCATCCGCGAGCGGCAGGTGAAGTGTTAACCCTGACAGTAACACCCAACGCTTCCCGGACGTACTGATGCAATTTCATTCAAATTTGCTCCAAGAACTCACTCAAAATTAAGGCCACGTTAAAAGTAAAACATCAATTAAAAAGAACCGTGATTTCAATTTACAAGAAATAATTTCATAAATTTTATACATTAATTCTTCTCGATAATACGTCCAATACATAAAATAAGCGTGTCAGGGCCAAATAACTGTATGTGCGTAGCATAAGACCAACATGTTTTACAGATCAATATAGCAACTTTATTCTAGATGCTCATTAGTTAAGGTGGTCTTATGCTATGCAGCTGTGTCACTTTGTGTGCAATGGCCCGTACTATCAGGATTAAGGAGATACTGGAGACGACGACGACGAACTCGAACAATATCGATAATGCAGAGACTATCGTCATAATCACGCTATCCTTTTCGTATTTTTTGTATATACAGAACTTACATGAATGTATGTTGCTTTGCTATATTCAACAGAGAACTTAACCATATATATGTAGAAATCTTTCTGCAAACTTTTTCGATATTTTCAAGCTTCCAAATGCAGATGCGAAGGTAAAGCAGTTTTTTTTTATTTTTCTGTTTGGAGTATCCACACTTTCTGTATGTACAAGCTGCAGAACTTTTGGATTAAGCAAATATTACACTAACTGACAGCTTGAAATTTTACATTAAAAATTTTTTGTTCGTTTTCGTCACATATAGAGCAATGCTCCTATTTATTTTTGCACGTACTTTAATTCAAAAGCGTTTGTAACTCTGGGTAATCAATACGACATAACTTTTGCAGAAAAATGTCAGTGTTCTGTCAGTTTTCAACTTCAGCATCCCCTTAACAACGTTGCTCGATCGCAAGACCGCTTTTTATTACCGAATGAATAAATGGTGTCAGCTAGAGACGCTCTGCAACTTCATTCGGTAAAAAGAGTGCAAACTGTTTCGCGACCGAGCATGCATACCAGGCGCTATGTTTCATAACCGATTGTCCCGAAGCTGTGGCCACAATTTTGAAACGGAAGTCGCGGTTCTTTTCTTTTTGCTTCTTTCGTAAGACCCGATCTACAATAGACGGAGTAAGGACTAGGAGTAAGACGAAATGGAAATAATTGATTTCGCTTACTCCCTAACTCCAGCTCCTTACTCCAGCTCTTACTACTTAATTCAGACTTACTCCATGTGATGTAGACGGGCAAACTTTTATTGGAGTAAGGGAATAAGCGAAATAAATTATTTCCATTTCATCTTACTCCTACTTCTACTCCTTACTCCATCTATTGTAGATCGAGCCTAATCGTCGAATCGCGCATGCATCGAAACACCACGGCGCGAATCGCCGAGGGATGGATTTCACGCGTCAATTCGAATTCCGACGAGGCAGGACGAAGGGTCGCTGCGTGACGGTTTCTCACCTTTTTTCCCGCGCCTTTCTCACTCGCGTGACACAGTTTTTGACACTCTTTGACACGCCGACTCTCTTCGAGAGAGATCGCCGGCCGATATCAACACTTTTGAACGTGGCCAACGCCGACAGGCTTCGAGTCATTACGTGCACGTAACATTCGTCCCGTTGCGCATGCAGGCGGAATCGCGCCGGAAGAAAAACCTGGCGGCACGAAGGCGACGGTCGTCGTTGCGCCACCGCTTCGGATTTCTTCGCAATTTCTGCGTCGAACAAGCAATCTCGTAGAAATTTTCTCCCGCTTTTCCTCGCGAGCACAAGCATTCGGTCCAACTCGTGTACCGGCATAGAAAATTTCCTGGGACTTAATCAGAGACCAATTTGACTCGCCATAATAATTATGGATTCTGGTTAGAAGTGCAATGTTCCAATACATACAATTCTAAGTGAGTAAAACCCAAAGTTTTCCCAGTATTCGTACTGGCCTTTACATTAGACTTGAACAAAATATATGTTGATTTTCCAAATAATCTCATTGTTCAGTGAAATACTCATTTTACTTATTTTATTTATCTTATATCTTATTTTATTTTTTATTTAGATATCTTATTTTATTTTTTATTTTATTTTTATTTTATTAAGTACAATAATAAAAATATGATTTCTTGTTTGATATTATAGAAGTATACCAGTCTTATTGATTAAAAAAGTATAAGTTTCTACAGCATTTCTGTTTCGATGTTAAAGAGAGAATCAAAGTCTGAGACAAAAATTTGATACCCGATTGGTATCAAAAGTGGGATAACCGATTTTAAGACAGATTTTGTCATTCCAGCCGGAATGTACCGTATCTGGAAAAATGTTGGGAAATTTTTATGCGAGCACACGTTGCGAACGTGCACACAATTAATGAATCACTTCAACACTGTATTGGAGAAGTTGATGCTTTTTCTTCTTTGTTTTTCATTTTGCGTTATTACATCGTTCGCTTCCTACTAAATGATAAAAGTGCCAAATAGCTGCGTATAATTGTGCGTTTCCTAACGTTATCGTCTTTAAGTGGATATAAAATCACGCGTCGAAAATTGCTCCCTTATGATTATTACGTGTAACATGATTTGCCCCGGCTGGTGCATTAACGTTAATCGTACGCGGTGCGAGAGTAAAGGCCAGTTCTCGTGGCGGCTTTAATATCGAAATCTCATCGAAGCGAGCAAATTTACGCGCACCACTTCGTAATTTTGTCGTTAGCAGTTAACGTTGCGCCACGGAGACTAATTAGGCCCGTAAGGGTGGCGAGGCGAAGAAGAGGGAGTAGGAGAGGTATAGAAAGAGGAAGGACAACGTGGATGCGAATTTAATTATCGATAAAATTAAAATTTTGTCGATATAGGTGGAAGAGAATGGCGTTGTCGGACTTCCGCTCTCGCGAAATAACGTCGCGGCGACTTCGGTGCTTCCCCCTCGCGCCGGATAAGACGGAGGCCGTGTTTATGACAGGAGAACCGATTATTTTCTACAATTTCGCCCTTCCGTGCATCCCATGCTACCATGCTATTACGTTGGCCTCACTCTCCCATTCTTCTCTCCCTCTCTCTCTCTCTCTCTCTCTCTCTCTCTCTCTCTCTCTCTCTCTCTCTCTCTCTCTCTC